>NC_077228.1:12658070-13018070 GCF_027887165.1 Monodelphis domestica | reverse complement strand
AAATTCATCTCTGTGGAGGGCTTGAGAATCTTAAGAACACAAATTACGCTTTGCAGATGGTTTCGGCGAGATGGCCAAGACCTCCGCTCTCATTTTGGGTGAACTGAGGCCGAGACCATTGTGCAGGTGTCCCGAAGGAAGCTCTTGGGTTTCACCATCTTGGAGTCTCTTCATATCTCTTGAGGCAAAGGAAAAACATCCTAACTATCAGAGCCTCCTCTCCGGGCCTCCATTTTCTCACAGAGAATTTGGAAAGTAGTGGAGTGGACCAGGAGCCTATGAACCGGGAACGTGAAAGGTATCCCCAGGTGGAATGGGCTGCCTTTGCCTCTAGGCTTCCTAGAATCCTCAACCTAGACAGGAGATCTCTAAAGGTCATCTAGTCCAACTCCCTCATTTTGCAGATGAAGAAACTGAGGCCCAGACCTCAAATGACTCCACCGAAGTCGCACAAATAGAAGTCGGTCTTCTGGCGTCCAAATCCAAAAGCTTTTCCATTCAACATGTTGACACCATGAGAGATGGCGTAGAGTGACTCTGGCCATGTCTGGGTGGGACCAGATTGCCTCGGGGCCCTGCTGACTCCGAGGTAGTGGAATTTTCTTGGGAGGGGCAGTCCCAGATTGGATGTATCAGTGGTCTTCCACTGACTGGCATGAGGTCACTGGAGGGAATTTGGGATCCCTTCAAGTGTTAGAGAAAAGAGAAAGGACAATTTTGTTCCGGCCCATTGGCTAAGAACTGGTGTTCGACTTCACGGCCACACAAATTGTCAAGTCCTTGGCTTACCCTTGCGAGATTGCCTAGATCAAACTGGGTTTGCTAGCCAAGAGCCTTCTCTGATTTCAAACAGAGCTGTGCTCCTCTAGGCAGCGAGCCTTACATGTCTAAGCAGACCCCTTCCACTCAGAACGCCAGTAAAGGGTTTGTTTTTTCAAAATGAACCCAATAATATTCACCACAAGAAAGCATAGTGTGACAAAGAACTCATTTCTAATAAAATACTTCAGTAGACTCAATACTCAGATGCTCAAGAGGAAAGCTATCAAGAATATATTTGTTTTCGAGCACGCTATGCCCGCTACAGATATGCCCCAGAGATTACTTTAGCTCAAGAGGGAGGGAGGGAGAAAGGAAGGAAGAGAGGGAAGGAATGAAAAAGGAAGGAGGGAGGAAAGAAAGAAGAAGGAGCAAAGAAAGAAGAAAGGGGGAGGGAATAGAGTGAGAGATGGAAGAAGGGAGAGAGGAAAGAACAAATGATTGAATAAATAAATAACTGGAGGGAGAAAGAAAAGAAGGGAGGAAGAAAAAGAGGAAGAAAGCAGGCATTAACTAGGTGCCTACTAGGTGCCAGGCACTGTGTTAAGTGCTTTAAAAATATTATCCTGTTGGATCCTCACAACAATATAAGCAGTAGGTTCTGTTATCCCTACTTGACAGCTGAAGAAGCTGAGGCAGACAGAGGTTGAGTGACTTGCCCAGGCCCCACAGTTAGGAAGTATCTGGGGCCAGGTCTTCCTGATTCCCAAGTTCATGACTTTATCCACTATAGTGGGCCACCTCTGAAGATCTAGGAGCAAAGGACACAAGGGATCCATTTGTAATAAATTCGACTTCTTGCCTAGAGCAGTGCATTCTGGCAGCTAGGTGGCTCAGTGACTAGAGAGCTTAGCCTGGAGTCAGAAAGACCCAAGTTCAACCCACCTTGGATACTCCAAGCACGACTCTTGGACTGTCACTTCAACACTCTTTGCTTCTGTTTTTTCAGCTGGAAAATGGAGACAATAATAACACCAACCTCCCTTTTTGCCTCAGTTTCTTCAACTGTAAAATAGAGACACTAAGAACACTTGACCCAGGATTTTTGTGAGAATCAAGTGAGATATCTATAAAGTTCTTGGTCCATAGAAGCTATGTCACTTGCACAATAGTGCAAGCTATTGTTATAATTAAAGGCTTTTGTCCGTGTAACATTTCATCAAGTACTTCCTCCCCTCTAGTCCTTTCTTCTCTAGGCTAAAACTCTCCATTTCCTTTAAGTATTCTTCACATGGCATAATCCAGATGGCTTTCACCATCCTGGTCACTCTCCTAAGGATGTTCTCCTGCCTGTTATTGTCCTTCCTAAAATGGGGCGGAAGTATTTTTAACTCACATTGATTTCCCTTTTCTGTCCCACAGAGCAAAGCCAAAGAGTTGCCTCTGTCGGCCGTCCGCTTCATGGAAGAATTAGGTGAATGTGCCTTTGGAAAAATATACAAGGGGCATCTCTACCTCCCGGGAATGGACCATGCCCAGCTGGTTGCCGTCAAGACCCTGAAGGACTTTAACAACCCACAGCAGTGGGCAGAGTTTCAGCAGGAAGCCTCCCTCATGGCGGAGCTCCACCACCCCAACATCGTTTGCCTCCTTGGGGTGGTCACGCAGGAGCAGCCAGTGTGCATGCTCTTCGAGTACATGAACCAGGGCGATTTGCACGAGTTCCTCATCATGAGGTCTCCACACTCGGACGTGGGCTGCAGCAGTGATGAAGATGGGACGGTCAAATCAAGCCTGGATCACGGGGACTTCCTGCACATCGCCATTCAGATCGCGGCAGGGATGGAGTACCTGTCCAGCCACTTCTTTGTCCACAAGGATCTGGCCGCTCGGAACATCTTAATCGGCGAGCAGCTCCACGTGAAGATTTCAGACCTGGGGCTTTCCAGGGAGATCTATTCGGCGGACTACTATCGGGTGCAGAGTAAGTCTCTGCTGCCCATCCGCTGGATGCCGCCTGAAGCTATCATGTATGGCAAGTTCTCCTCGGATTCTGACATCTGGTCCTTCGGTGTGGTCTTGTGGGAGATCTTCAGCTTTGGACTGCAGCCCTACTACGGCTTCAGCAACCAGGAAGTGATTGAGATGGTCAGGAAGCGGCAGCTCTTGCCCTGCTCCGAAGACTGCCCTCCCAGGATGTACAGCCTCATGACCGAGTGTTGGAATGAGATTCCATCGAGGAGACCCCGGTTCAAGGACATCCACGTCCGACTGCGCTCCTGGGAAGGCATCTCCAGCCATACCAGCTCCACCTCTCCCTCTGGTGGGAATGCCACCACCCAGACCACATCGCTGAGCGCCAGCCCCATCAGCAATCTCAGTAACCCCAGATATCCCAACTACATGTTTCCAGCCCAGGGGATACCTCAGGGGCAGATCGCTGGCTTCATTGGCCCCCCCATACCTCAAAACCAACGGTTCATCCCCATCAATGGGTACCCGATACCCCCTGGATATGCTGCTTTTCCAGCTACTCACTACCAGCCCCAGGGCCCACCCAGAGTCATTCAACACTGTCCCCCTCCCAAGAGCCGCTCACCCAGCAGTGCCAGTGGGTCCACGAGCACTGGTCACGTGACTAGCTTGCCCTCTTCGGGATCCAATCAGGAGGCAAACATCCCTTTGCTCTCCCATGTGTCCCTCCCAAATCATCCAAGTGGAATTGGCATAACCGTTTTTGGAAACAAAACTCAGAAAGCTTATAAAGTAGACTCGAAACAGCCGTCTTTGCTAGGGGACTCAAATATCCACGGACACACTGAATCAATGATCTCTGCAGAACTGTAAAACACAATGCTATTTTTTATAAATATGATACAGTACAAACTAGAAAGCCGTAGAAAAGATTTATATTCAAATATTTTATTAAAGTGAGATTTTTGTGATTGTTTAGCAGACATTGCAACAAGTATCTTCTGTGAAGTGTAACTGTGTGCTTAGCAGGAGGGGCAGGTGACAGGCAGCAAAACAAAAGCAAGCAAACATCCATTGGATGGACAAAATGATTAAGTGCCCATCCCTGAGTGCCAAGTGCTGGGAGTACAGAGACAAGAGCCGCACCGTCCCTGCCCTCCAGGAACTTGTGTTCTGTTACTAGTGTGCCTTGAACATGGCGTCATGTCCTGTGACCTGGCAGCGGGATGGATGGGTGCACGTCACTTAGCTACTCAAAACTAACATCCAATGAAGAATCGTTCTAAAAGAAATGTAAGGATGGGATAGCAAGCCAGGTCACAGTCTCTATGGCTTTAATCTTTTTCGTGACCACCATTTTTATTTCCACCTTTTGAAAGGGTAAGACTTTGGTTCCATTTAAAGCATCGTGTATGTTGGTATAAAAGATGGGCGTTTACTTTTTGGGGGGGGGGACAGACCTGTGAGTTCATCATCTAGGGAACTCCCATTGGGGAAATTCCCTCCCCCCTTGCAGATGGTGCCACTGTCGGTAACTCATAGTCTTAGAAAGTTGCCCAGGGAATCGAGAGGCTAAGTGATTCGCCCAAGAACATCCAGCCAAAGGCAGGAAGGACTTGGACCCAAATGTTCCTGACTCTAATACCAGACCACTAGCCATTCCACTCCTCAGCAATAAACAAAAATAATAATGGCATTTTAGGCCAATGATTTTAAAACACGAAATTCAAGATGAGACATATTTGTTCATAATTTCTCCTGAGGTTTTCTCTACACTGAGGTTCCCATACATTTTTTCGGTTATGTTTCCTTTGGCCATAGAGCAGATCTTCTGCTGATTCTCATGACCTCTGATTCAGTTGGGCTGGAGCTGGAAGCTTCTCTCTTTTTATTCTGCTCCAGCTTCTCTAGAATATCAAGCCAGGGAACAGAAATGAATGCTTGACTGAGCCCTCATTATTTCATAACCAATGTCCTGACTCAGTAGATGGCTTAAGCTGAAGGGACAATGAAAAAGAAAATGACCTCAAGGCATGGCTCAAGTCCCAAAAGGTAAGCCCGAGGCTAGAGGGTTTCCGGAAATTCCCCTCTAGGCCAACAAGGCCAATGAGTGTTGTATGGTGGAGTGGTAGCAATTGAACACTCCTTCCCCATTTGGCATTCATCCATTATCCAGAGTTTAGAGAAGCATAACACCAACAGGACAATTTACCATCAGTTAATCGGGACTCCCAATTTTTTTGTTTTGCCTCAGTCTGACCTTGGTGACAACCAAATTTCTTGCTAAGTTAGTTAAAGTGATGCCTTTTAATGAGCCGGCTATGCTATGTCTGATGGGTTTTCCTCAAATCCCAAGATTTAAATGAATGTGGCTGTTGGAAGTTTGAGCGAGATCTAAAAAATGTGATTCCTAGATGACAATTTCATTATAATAGTCCATTTCCCCACTTCCCGTGGGATTCTAATGGAGAGCCAGGATTCAAATGGTATAAATAACCTAAAACTGGGCCACTTCATCTACTCAATGGTAGTGTCTTAGACGCAGATGGAAGTAGAGGCTGTGGAATAAATGACTGTTACCAGCCAGACACATTTTACTGAGTTTGGAATTTGCATAGGTTTCATGTTTCTATACAGACAGGATTTTTCTATTTGATTTTTGTTTCTCTTGGGAAAACATTTCCCTTTTCTTAGAACAGTGCCTCATCTAAAAGCCTCACATCCTAAAGAGACTTCTGGGATGTGAAATAGCTCTTCAAACAATATTTCACTTAAGAGAATTAGAAACATCTCGATGTTTCCAATTTTAAAATAGTGGTAGGATGAAGAACGAAACAAGCGTGTGTTCAGAAAAAAAACAACAAAAAGGGCTTGGCTTGTCCCAAATGCCATCTCTTGGAACACACAGAATATAATTTCTCTGTACTCTTAAATGGAGTTTCTCCGCATTTATCGCGAGGCTGCCGAGGCTGCCGGAGTTAACATCCATTGATTTCATGGCATAAATAAGCTTACTCAGAAGTTATGTGTCTTTATTTCTAGATAGGTTAATTAGGGCAAGATACGTGTTTCTTTTTGTTGCTATGCAACTGTTTACTGGTGATGCTTCAAACCACAATTTTATAGATGTTCAGATGACAATCATTTTTTCCAA
Organism: Monodelphis domestica; assembly: GCF_027887165.1. Taxonomy (NCBI): domain Eukaryota; kingdom Metazoa; phylum Chordata; class Mammalia; order Didelphimorphia; family Didelphidae; genus Monodelphis; species Monodelphis domestica. The sequence continues at coordinate 13,012,183 of NC_077228.1, read as the reverse complement.
GAATATTTATTTTAGGTAAACACAGAATTTTAGTGAATCTGAGTTTTTCCAGCAGTCCCTAAAAGGGAAATTAGCATTCCATGAGCCATTTAGTGATTCTTTGGGGGAAAAAAATTTTTATAGCAATGAAGTTACATGAATTTGAGTTAACTTTCTATAAAGAAGTACGGCATTGTTTTTAAGCTTTTGTAAAGTGACTGTGCTACATTCAGGTACGAGCCTTTTGGATTTTTAAACCACTTCTAATAAGATTGAAAAGTGCTGTGATAGGATATCATGGTATCTCTGTTTTGTACGAAAAAAAAATATTTTTTCACGAACTGAAAATTGTCATTCGCTCCATTGGCAATGCTTTTTTGGAAAGATGCCTTTGTTTGCCTATCTTTTTTTTTTTTGCACAAAACAATGTCCATGTTTTGTATTGCAGAAGTGAAAATACAGCTCTGCCTTTTCTATCTCATCTGTTTCTCTTGTTTTTTAATGATGTAGATTTTCTTCTAATCTCTCCCGGCAATATTTGGATCAATTGCCTTGACTGTGTTTTCTTATTTTCACTGCATGCATTTTAATCACTGTATTCCTTGATGTTTGATTTATTAATTATGGGCATTTCAATTAGAAGAGCATGGAAATGTACTAAGAAAGGCTATTTTATATTGAGAATATATGCATTTTGTATTCCACACACCAGAGATGATATTACACACTGATTATTTTATGCTGCTGTTTATTAAAACATTTTTAATATAAAATATCAGCATTTCTTGCATCTTGCTATGACAGCGTTGGAGAAGTAACAATCAATCCTTTCGTGACTCTTTTGATGTTCCCAAACAATGCGTGACTGGAAAAGAAGATGGGTTGGAGCAAGAATGGGTGAGGGGCAAGGGATGAGGGAGCAACTCCTGGGTGATAGACGGGTTCCACTGGTGTCCTAGCACTCCCCCCCCCCCCAGACAGCCTGAGAAAGGTACCCTCCACTCAGTGGGCAGCCCCATTCCCCCAAAGCTCAGCGGATGGGAGGAAGCGGGTGAGAGTCTCATCAAATGGCACCGGTGGGTGGGCTGACTGATTCCTCACTAGAGAGAATATCCATATTAGTGTGATCAGAGATTCACTGGAATGTAGGAATAGGGGTCAGATCTTTGATTGTGTTAGTCTACGGAACTCCCAGGGGAGGAAACTCCCTGTACCGGTTCAGGCCAGCCCAGCCTCTGCCTCGGGGAATGGCTTCAAGTACTTGCCCAAGGCCATGACCACGGGTTAGACCTAGACCTGGAGGCCACTGCACCATGCTGGAATACCTCAGCAACCACAGCTCATATTGGCTAACTAGGATGTGAGACCCCCTTTACCATATTTGACCCCACTGCGAGCATCTTCTTTATCAGGGTACTGTTAGCTTCGAAGGGAACAAACAAAACAAGGGGCCACGCGCTCTTTGGGAGGATGCCGAGCCTTCAATGGACCAACATCCCATGAATGAAGGCATTGGAGACAGCAGCGACTTAGAAATCATTCAAGCTGGTGTGGGAGTCCAGGGGCAGCCAGTGACGCAGTCAGGAAGACAAGCTTCCCGAGTTCCACTCCCGCCTCACACGCTTTCTAGATTACGACCCTGGCCGCGTCCCTTCACGCTGCTCGCCTCCGTGTCTTCGTCTGTAAAAGGAGCCGGAGCAGGCAAGAGCCACGCCAGGGTCTCTGCCAAGACAAACCCGTGGGGTGACAAAGAGGCAGCCTTGGTTGAGCGATGGGAGGCCTGAATGTCGAGAAAAGCCGCAGTTCTGTGACAGGTTTTCCGCTGGGTTCCGTCAATGTCCGCTACTTTCTAGACCACAGAATCCAGATCATCGAAGAGGACTCCAATTCGGGGCATTTAAGATTCCAGCTTTCTAGCTCAAGCTTCCTGGATCCTTGCTGGGATACTGAACACAGTCATCAGAATTGCAAGCATCACTGACATGGAGAGTTCCACAGCAAAACGTGGCTCTGCTCACACATTCTCATGCGTAGACACATGTGCATCCATACCAACACATGCATCTAGGTATAGATACACGTGTGTCTATAGACACACATTACAAATATATGTACCTACATGTAAGCATAACTTGTATGTAGACACATGTGTATACACATAAACATGCACACAGCTGTGGAGATGCACGCTGAAGGTACATAAACATGTGGGATATGTGTATAACATGCCTGTATTGTGGACATGTTCTGCACACATATAAACATGTATAGACACACCTTTGAATATCAGCATATACACAGATGCCATGGTTATATGAACATGCGAGCACATAACCATGCCTGTATTTGTATACTTATACATGTAACATGTATGCATGTATGTTGGTGTGTGCAGAAACACGTGCGTTGTGGGTGTTGCACAACCACATATATACATATGTGTACGTCTAGGCTTTAGCCTATAGATACATGTATGTACATGCATATACGTGGGTGTGAGTACAGTTTGTTCTGTTATCACAACGTGGCCTCAGTTTCCTCACTTGTAAAATAGGGATTATTCTATCCCCTGCGTCACAGGGTTTGGTCGTTGCCAGTTGGCAGTCAGACTCCGTGTTGGTGGCTGCTCGCCATTCGTGCCCACCGTCCTAAGAAGGGCCTCGTGGCCTTGTGCTCCAGGACGAGTTACCTGAATGGCCGCCCCACATCGACAGCGCCCACGATGTGAAATTCGTCCAAGAAGTGCTGAAGCCAGACTTCGGTCAGCAGGAGGCAGCGGCGGCTTTTCTTGGGTCCCTGCAGGGCTGCCTCTGCTGCCTGGCATTGTCGGCGTTGCTAAAGGGACACATTTGGGTGCTCTCCGGTCCCTGCCCTGCCCTGTCTGGGAGAAAAGTCCCCCCTTCCCCCCATGGAGAGGAGGGAGCTGCCTCCCGCCTCCGCGATGGCCGCTGCCCCACATCTCCGCGGAGGAGGGGACGCGGCCCACGTTTCACGGAGCCCTGTAGAGCTGCTCCCCCAAGAGGCATCGCCACGTGCCGGTTTCATCCAAAGGGGAAGCCTCCCAAGGGCCGCTGAAGCCGACTGACCAGGAGAACGTTCCTCCCAAGCAGAGCCCAGGATCTTGTCTGTTCCTGCTTTGGTGTACGAGACGAGCCTGGTTTCTCCCTGCTGTACCAGCATGGACCAGGAAAAGAAAGACGCGGCTCCTTGACAGGCACTCACTAATTAAGCTCCTGCTGCGGTGGAGGCTGAGAATATCTTGGAGCGACACAAGCAGCACACGGATGGTCAATCCAAGATATGTGGAGAGCAAACCCAAGGCATAGGAGAGAAGGTGCAGAGTGCGAAAGTACCAGTCAAAGCCTCTTGTGAGAGGGGCTCCTTGAGCTGAGTCTTGAAAGGAGGGAGGCCTTCTCAGTTAGAGCTAAGGAGGATGGGAACACCACCTGGGCAGGCCATGGAGGAGCGGGACCCACAGTGAGCAGCAAGAATGAATTGCGTGTGTGCTGGGGAATCATGAGGAGGAAGGAAGGCTTCTTAGCGTCAAAGGGAGGAGTTTATTGAGTTCAAATCTCACCAACTGTGTGACCCTGACCCTGTTTACCTCAGTTTCCTCATCTGTAAAATGATCTGGAGAAGGAAATGGCCAAGCACTCTGGTTATCTTTGCCAAGAAAACCCCCAATGGGGTCATGGAGAGTCAGACAGCCAAAGCAGAGTTTATATTTTGACCTAGAGGCAGTCCTTCCTCTTAGAACCCACATAGGCCCTCAAAGCTCAGCTCTAGGGCCATCGAAGGGAGGCCTTTCCCAATTGCCAGTTTGCTGAGTTCTTTCCCTCCCCTGAAATTGTTTGGGAGTTATTTTGCATGGACTTATGTTATCTCTTGTACACAATAGAAGTTTCCAGAGGGCAAGAACTCGTTTTTATCTTTGGATTTCCAGCGGCTGGTGCAATGCTGGGTGGATAATGAGCATCGGATGTTATAATAAATAATATAATAAATGTTGGTAGGTTAATTCTAAGCTACTTGAGCAGGGGAATGACATAGTGATGCCTATATTTAGTGTTTATTCAAAGAGATATAGCCCCGTAGGGTGGGAAGAGTCTTGACTCTGAGGTCAGAGTATTTGCTTCAAATCCCACCTCTGGTTCTAGTGATGACCTTGGAGAAGTCACCAACTGTCCCCGAGCCTCAGTTTCCCCATCTGTAAAATGGAGTTGGATTCAATGACCTCCTAGAGCTCTACAAGCTCTATAATCTATGACCTCAAAGGTCCCTTCTAGTGCTCAGTCTATGGCCCTCTGGCCTCCAAGGGTGGTTTTTTATCCTGTTACAACCACCTGAGGAAAGATCTCAATAACTCATTCTTAAATTCAATTAGAAGCTGTCTGGCTTTCTTCATCACCTTCAAAGAAAGGAAAATTCCATTAAATTGAAACGATACCCCAATGCATCCTTTCCTCTGGCACCATTTGACAACCAAGTACATTTGTTCATAGTTGTCTGATTGGACAGGAGACTGATGGCCAATGGCATCCGTCCAAAACAAGGCCTCTGTCCAGTTCACCCAGGACACAGTTTCCTGGAGAGCCACCAAGAGTTTTCATATGGACTAACTTAAACAAGGTGACCCTCCAGTAAGCCTTTTGAGTCCTCAATCCACTGATTAACCAAAAGAAGAAAAGAAATTCCTTCCTTTCCATGAAGCAATGGAACATGGCGGGAAGGTCAAGGAGAGGCTGTTTTTTGGAGAAGGAAAGCTAGACCCAGCTCCTAGCAGGTTTCTGGGCAGGAAGCTCCAGCTCCTGCTCTTGCTCCTGCTCCTCCTCCCTTCCCTCTGTTTGTTTCCTGTGGAAGGAGGCTGACTCCCTGACCCAGTTGGCTGAATCTAGTCACCTGTGGCTTGTTTCCATGTTTTCCTTCAGCAGCTGTAGTCCATTAGCCCTTGGCTGGCTGTGTTCTGCTGGGGGTGTGCTCTTTACTCCATGCAGATGGCTGAGAGCTCTGGGGGGGATGAGGGGAGTGGGGGCTGCCAGAGCCTTCTCAACCCAGAGAAATCAGAGAGATGACTTGGAGGTGAAGCTAGGAATACTTTTCATTCAGAGAACATTTTTCTTCCAACTAATAGCCTCACATGCTGGAGAGAAAACAGTACATCAAAGAAGCAAGAGGGGAAGAGCATGGGGGTGGGCAACACACAAGGATGGGAGAGGAAGGAGAGTCTTCACAGCCAAAATAGTCCAGCACCTGAAGGGTGTTACCCAAAATACCAAGAGTATTAGGGCAGTGAGGAGTCGGGGGCCAGGAACCCTGCAGAGACATCAAAGCGCAAAAGGTCGCTCTAATCCCCTAAGAAATAAAGCTGGAAAAGTCAAACAACATGGAGGCAAAGGGGGAGAGCATCTGGTGGCGTATTTATGATTATTTGATCCCAAAGCTCATAGTGTCAAAATCATTTAGAACAGACAGTCAGTTTGAACAAACCTTTCTGGCTTAGAGCTGGGAGGGATCTTAGAACAAAGAATGTCACAACTGGAAATGACCTTTGAACAGAGAATGGCAGAGATGGAAAGGATGCTACAACACAAAAGGTCAGAGCTGGAAAGGGCCCTAGAACAGAGAATGGCAGAGATGGAAAGGATGCTACAACACAAAAGGTCAGAGCTGGAAAGGACCCTAGAACAGAGAATGGCAGAGATGGAAAGGATGCTACAACACAAAAGGTCAGAGCTGGAAAGGACCGTCCCTAGAACAGAGAATGGCAGAGATGGAAAGGATGCTACAACACAAAAGGTCAGAGCTGGAAAGGACCGTCCCTAGAACAGAGAATGGCAGAGATGGAAAGGATGCTACAACACAAAAGGTCAGAGCTGGAAAGGACAGTCCCTAGAACAGAGAATGGCAGAGATGGAAAGGATGCTACAACACAAAAGGTCAGAGCTGGAAAGGGCCCTAGAACAGAGAATGGCAGAGATGGAAAGGATGCTACAACACAAAAGGTCAGAGCTGGAAAGGACCCTAGAACAGAGAATGGCAGAGATGGAAAGGATGCTACAACACAAAAGGTCAGAGCTGGAAAGGACCCTAGAACAGAGAATGGCAGAGATGGAAAGGATGCTACAACACAAAAGGTCAGAGCTGGAAAGGACCGTCCCTAGAACAGAGAATGGCAGAGATGGAAAGGATGCTACAACACAAAAGGTCAGAGCTGGAAAGGACAGTCCCTAGAACAGAGAATGGCAGAGATGGAAAGGATGCTACAACACAAAAGGTCAGAGCTGGAAAGGACCAACCCTAGAACAGAGAATGGCAGAGATGGAAAGGATGCTACAACACAAAAGGTCAGAGCTGGAAAGGACAGTCCCTAGAACAGAGAATGGCAGAGATGGAAAGGATGCTACAACACAAAAGGTCAGAGCTAGAAAGGACCCTAGAACAGAGAATGGCAGAGCTAGAAAAGATCCTAGAACCTAAAAGCTCAGAGCTAGAAAAGATCCTAGAACCTAAAAGCTCAGAGCTGGAAAGGACCCTAGAACAGAGAGTGGCAGAGCTTGACAGATGTCAATGGCAGAGAGTTCTAGATAATGTTCTAAAATTCTTATTGGGAAAGGAGTTTCCTCATCCTCAGTGTCCGACCACAGTAACACCACAGGTCCAGTGTCTCTACTTTGCTCACATTGAACATGACCTCATCTGGGCTGTCTCTTTAATTCTCCAATAGAATGTCAACTCCTTGAGGGCAGAGAGAGACAGACAGAGACACAGACAGAGACACAGACAGACAGAGACAGAGAAACAGAGAGAGAGACAGAGACAGAGACAGAGACAGAGACAGACAGAGAGAGAGAGAGAGAGAGAGAGACAGAGAGAGAGACAGAGACAGAGACAGAGACAGAGACAGAGACAGAGAGAGAGAGAGAGAGAGAGAGAGAGAGAGAGAGAGAGAGAGAGAGAGAGAGAGAGAGAGAGAGAGAGATCACTTGGGGATGCTTCAATTTCCTCAAAAATTGGTTGAAATATTTTCTAAGGCCATGCACCATGTTGAGCACCAGAGAATCAAAAATGGAATTCAAAACAATCCGTACTCAGATCTGGTTCAAATTCTTTCTGGGGAACACAGAAATCTGGACAGTGACACCTGCAGGTTACATACAGAGGTAATATCAACAGAAAGAAGAGATAAATACAAAGCTGTTGACTACAGGTTGTTTGGGAGGGAGAGAGGGCACCAGTCATTGGGGGAATCAGGAATTCTTCATCCTTGAGACAGAGCGATGGGCTCCAGATACAGCCTGAGACAGTCTTTGGACAAAGCCAATGGGGGTATTTGTTTTGCTTGATTCTGCGTGGTTTTTACAAGAGTTTTGGGGTTTGTTTCTTCGATAGGAGCAGGGAGATGGGAAGAAAAGACATGTTTTTCTAAATTAAGAAATTCAATTAAGCATAAATGAAAATGGAAAGTGATGTTTGAGATATATCTCGAAGGGAAAAGGGAGTCAATGAATTTTCCATGGCAGAAATTTTAGGAATTCAGAACTCCAACTTCATACGCTGGGCTCTTTCTTCCTGTTTGATCTTTAAAGATTAACATTCAGTATTCCTCCTGACATTTATATTGAGGAGGGAATCGGCGATTATTAAAAACAGAGAAACTTAATATTGGGAGAGCACATCAAAAGGTCTTACAGACAAAGAAGGGATCATATGATTCAGAGCCCGAGCGACTCAAAGCATGTGTGCTGGGCTTCACTGGCTGGTTAACAGAGCAGCCTACATCAAAATAGGATTTAAAACACTGCTCACAGCTGAGCTGACATTTGGCAAGAGGAGGCCTTCCTGCGCTCTTGAGGATGGGAGTTCAAATCCAAACGAGGTTAACACTTTGTACGGCTGCATATTTTCCTGGTGGATGAGGGGAACGGTCTTTTTTTCTCCCATTCGGATAAAATGAAAACATCTGCTTGAGTCCCTAGGGATCACATTAGAAAAAAAGCTGGTTGTTAAAGCTGCCTATGGCCTAGGTAACATTTAAAGGGGCTGATAATTATGCTGTCCGTCACACTGATCTCTGGGGCTGAGGAAAATGTTTCTGCCATCATTGGTTTGGGCTTCCATTTCATGAATGCTGGGGCCACACTCACCTCTGCCCCATGATTTCTGGAGCCAGATGTTAGTACAAGTTATTAACAGGACGCTATTTCCCAATCTCTCTCTTTAAAAGTCGCGTGTGTGCTATATATATGTACACGCACACGCGTGTGTGTGTCTAAGTATTTCTATGTATGTCGATTTTTTTAAGTTTAGCTAAAGAAGCAAGGCAGCCTGGGATAGGAAGGATGAAGTTGGCATCCGCCCCTCAAGGGAAGCCATCCTCAGGGCCTTGATGACTGACTGCCTCCACTAAGAACTTGATGGGGATGCCCAAAGCCTGGGCAGTAACAATGCGCCCAGACCACCAGCCTTGCTTCCAGCTCAGCCACAGCCATCTGAGGCAGAAGGGTTCACTCCTTGCGTCGCCCAATGACCGTCAATGAAAAGTGGCAATAAATACCACGTAATCCGCTGGTGCTGCTTCTAACCCGGTGCCCAAAGCCACCTTCCCAGGAAGCAGAGCCTGTGGAACCCCATGCTGGGAACTGTTCCTTCCGGTGTTGAACCACAGATCCTGAAGACCCAGAAATAAACGTTCTCATTGGCGCCATTAAATGGTTCAAGCTCAGACGCTGATATGATTTTTATCAATGGAAATGACAGTAAAAAGATGATACCATCTGGACCTTTCCTTCTGATGTGCAGCCGAAACCTTCTAAATGTGTTTTCTCCCTCATTTGAATGTCAGAAACTTAGAGCTATGGATCGTCTGATTTTTTTTATTTGTAGTTCTAACATTTATTCCAGGACTTCGCACCTAACAAATGCTCTGTAAAAACTTTTTCCTAACTGTGAGACCCTAGGCAAGTTCCCTAACCCACCTTGCCTAGCCCTTACTGCTCTTCTGCCTTGGAACCAATATAGAATAATGATTCTAAGATGGAAAGTGAGGATCATTAAAAATAAAAATAAAAGCTTTTCATCCATTTTGCATCCACTTCCTTAGAACCCTCCTGTTCCTTCTCCCCCTATATATGGGCAAACATTCCTTGTAATTAAAAAAAAGGCAGAAAAAATGGATTTGGGGGAAAATATGTAGCAAGTAGATCTAAAATGATCTACGATGCTCTGCACCTCTTGGTCCATACCTCAGCAATGAACGGTGCGGGTACATTTTCTCCTCTCTTCCCCAGGGCTGGACTTGGGCATGATCATTCCATGGTATTCAACTTCTTATTGCTGGGATTCTTTCCATTCCCATTGTGGGAATACTTTTTCCTGCAGGCTTCCTTCTTGAAGAGCTCCTGTGTCTTCCACGAGTCCCCAGACCCTTTGGATTTCTCGTTTCTTATGGTGCAGAGTTTTCCTGTTGCACGCAGTCGCTGTTTCTCCTTTATCTATTGCCCTGTCGAGAGGCAGCTACTTCGTTGCCTGTTTTTTCTTCCAAAAAAGGTCTTCTCTAGTGATTTAATACGGATTGGTTTTGGGTCCTGTCATTAAAACCTTTGCGATGTAGCGGTTTCGATTCTGTTTTCAAGAACAGCCAGATCTGTGATTTACCTTTAACCAAATGACATTCATCCAATAAGCACTCATTTAGGACCTGCCAGACACTTGGCTTTTAGAGATATGATGATCATCTACTCTTGCCTTCAAAGAGTTGGCTTTTTAGTGCAGGGAGAGAGAGCAGAGGAGTAAATGACCAGAACAAGGCCAAGTGTTCTTCTCAATTCACTCGAATTTCTCTGAAAACAATAATTATCTTAATGATCATTCACACCTTCAGCCTATAAAGCAATTTTCTTATCAGAGCAGATAGAACATCCCATGTTTGGTGACACCCCAATGGACAGTCTGAATTCTCTATTGGTATCCTCTGAGGCCATGTCAGGAGAAAGTGGGGAAGGTCCAAGATTGTGGAATGAAGTCCCTTTGGAAAACTTACGGGATGCCATGGACAATAGTTCCAGAAGATGAATGGTACAGAGGGGTTTCAATCTGCATTTTTAGAGGGAAATCCTGAACCAGTGAGATCGCAAAGCCATCTGACTATTTGAATGGACCCATTTTCCAGATGATCATAGGATTTGGAAGTAGAAGAGAACTTGGAGATCATCTAGTTAAATCCATTAATTATGCAGGCAATCTTTTTGTGGTTTGCCCAACGTCACACAGGTGGTCAGTTACAGAGCCAGGATCTGAATCTAGATTTTTTTGAACCTCCAGCGTCCTTGAGTAAAATGTCTGTGCCATCATTTTATGCACTGGAGTGGAGCAATAGAACGTGAAGGACCTCCAATGGGGAGAGTATCCTTTTCCCCTTATTCCCACCCATAGAATATTTGGAAAGTAAAGGAATTCAATTCCATCCACTCATAAGAAGTTGATCAATTTTATTCTGTCTCTATCATTTACTGCCAGTGTGACCTGGGTAAGTCATTTTCCTTCTCTAGGTCTCACTTCCTTAAATTGTGAAATCAGAGGGATTGGACTAGATGACCCCTAAGCTCCTTTCCAGCTCTAAATATGTGATCCTATAAGCTTACAAGGAAGTTAACTTTTGCTTGGAAGTTAGATGGCATCTTCCTCAGGAGGGCATGGAAATGCTATTGATAATCACTTTGAGAGAACTGGGAAACACCAACTGGAGCACATATGCTAACACCTTCTCCAGGAAGAGTGCATCTCCTTAAGTCCCACTCAGTGAGAATGAACCCATTCATCAACTTGAGTGGTTGGGTAATTAGAGATGAATTTTTTTGGCTAGTACATTCATTAATTGAAGCTGTCCCTTTAGGCTGGGTAGAGTGATAGTCAGTCCTTTTTATAAAGATTCTAGGACATTTGTCTGGGACAAACCAGAAAGCAGAGGAACTGAGAATGAACTGAAGTCCTAGGAAAAGGTGTAGCTTGAGTGGGGACACGGTGGAGAAAGCTCTGCATGCACACTTCTTCCTCTTTGATGACTAGGTTTTTTGAAAGAAGAGGAAAAAGTACCTTAAAGGCTCTCCTCCAAAAAAGGTACCTCCCAAGCATATGTCAAATTATATAAGATTCTTTGAAAGATGTAACAACAGGCATAACCATGTTTGATGACTGATTATTAATAGCAGGCAACACATAAGAAAGGCAGACATATGTTTGCCAAATGTGTTAGCCACTGTCATGGAAGAGATCCAGCACAAAATGCAAGCTGAAGAGGGGTTCCCTATAGACAATTAAGTCCTCCAGATGCTCCTGTTTGCAGATGACACAGTGCTAATCACACAAAGTCAAAGAATGTCACATAATCTCCCAATTGAGAGTAATAATCACTCAAAAAATTAACCTAACTATTCACACAATAAGAACCAAGTGGATGAAGAGTATTTATTATATGAATTATGATATATCGTTGGATGATATACTTCATTATAATTAACTCATATATTCTATATAACATAATTAATATATATTATCATGTGCATAATTACACATGTATTTATGTTTTATATAATTAACTATTGGTTATATATAAAATTATAATTAATATAGTTATAGAATTAAATAACCATATACACAATTATAATTAATTATAGAGTTAATTAGCTTGTTCATATATCATGGGTAGACACTGCAAATGGACAATGAATCAAATTTAAAATCAAATAAGAAGAAAATGACCTGGATTGTTTTGAGGAACTACAAAGTCATTTTAATTCCTATATATTTCTCTTGAAATAAAGACTAATAGTTTAACACCAATAGGCATTGAGAAATGAAGTATGGTTAAGAGTCATAGAAAATGAGAGTTTCTAAAGAAGTGACATTTAGTATGACCCAGAGGACACTGGAGGAAGAGGTGGACCCTTTGGCCAAGATTTTATTACCAAGTTGGCTGCAGGATAAGCTGCATTGCTTAGCACAATTCCTGGTACATGGTAGGAGGTCAAATGCTTATTGATGGATAATGATGTTATTCCAGTCCCTGAAATTTTATGTTATATCCCTATCTCCTAGACCCAATTATTAGTAAGTTAACTTCCTACATCAAATCCAAGTTATCCTCTTAATAACTTCCATCCATTGCTCCTACTTCTGCCTTATGAAACTGAGCAGGAGTCAACCTCTTCTTTACACACATTCTTCTTTTAGTCGGGTGGGAGGTGGATAGGCATGACCAGTGATTTCATCAGTGTAGGGAACTTCCTTATACCAATGCTGATCAGTACCATCTGTACCATCTTCTTAGAAACTAGCTAGGGCTCCAGGTAGACCTACTTGTCCCCAGTCATACAGCTACCCTGCATCAAGAGATAGGAATCAAGCGTGGGTCTTCTTGATTTATTAAGTCCATTCTCTTCTCTATGCCCAGGATGCCTCTCTTCCACATCACAGACCTTCAAATATCGAAGATGACTGTTCTGTTCCTTCTTGCTCTCCTTTTCAAATGAAATACACCCATATCTTTCATCTGACCCTCATATGGCATAGTATTGAGGTCCTTTGCCATACCAGTGCCCTTACCTGGCTTCTCTCTAGGTTGAAAGGAGGAAGAACATTGGTTTATCCCAAGACTGGTGCCTAGAACGTAACACCATACTCCAATCATGGTCCATTCATCAGGTTAGTGGAATCTCCTACATTCATTTACTCTTCCTTTTAATAAGTAATATTTATGGTCACACAATATTTCTTTATTATGAAGATATACTCTTGACTCAAAAAGAGCTTTTAAGCTACTAAAATCCCCAACTCTTTTTGTGCAGGACCTACTTACTCTCTGGCCACCTCCCCCTGGATTTTTTAATAGCTTAAGTATAGACTTTATGTTTTGACTCTGTAATATTTCATTTTCTTAGATTTGGCCCATTATTCTAATTTTCCCAATCTTTCTGGATTCTGATGTTTTCTCAGTCTTTTTAATGTGTCCTGGAGCCCTGTTGACCCCTTCTCAAAATAATGTTCTGGAGCACATAAATAAAATATATAGGATTACAAAGGATTTTGGAATACGATTTTCAAAATATGTTCTTAAAAGACAATTCTATCAACACCAAATTAAAAACCCAGATTAGCTCTGTCTCCCTACATTTTCAAGTGCAGATTTGATAAATATTCTGTCTGTACTTCAAGTCACTGACAAAAAATGTGAAAGCTCAGTGAGTCCCTGGGGTGCTTCACTGATAACCTCCTCCCATGTTAGCATCTTTGAGTCTAGCTATTCAACCACTCTTTTTTAAACCCTTCCCTTCTGTCTTAGAACCAATACTATGGCTCTAAGACAGAAGAGAGAAGTGATGAGTGATGATAGGTTCAGGTAACTTGCTTTGGGTCACACAGCTAGGAAATATCTGAGGCCAGACTTAAACCTAGGACCTCCTGTCTCCAGATTTGGCTGAATCACCTAACTGTCCCCTATTCAACCGCTTTTGAATCCACCTAATTGTACTAAAATCTAACCCACATCTCCCCATCTTTTCCATTCAAATAATATAAGCTTCTATTGAAGGCAAGCAAATTTTAAGTACCTTATATTGAGCCTTAGTTATAACTCATTCATTCATTCATTCATTCATTCATTCATTCATTCATTCATTCATTCATTCATTTATTCATTCATTCGACAAATACTTATAGCTATGTCCCAAAGAGTGAAAATGATGAACTTCATTAAGTGGATTTGAATTCACTCAAATTTCCTCAAAGCAAAATTTTTTGTGAAAATATGGTCTTGGCTCTAGTTCACCAGCAATATACACTGGAAACTGGAACAAAGTGACCACCTCCTGGATTCGTTATTTGCACAAATTAGAACCTAGCAGTATTAAGTGCCCATCATGGACCAGGCGGGACGATAGGCACTAAGAGTGTAAAGTCAAAAGTGAAACAAGCCCTACCCCCAAGGAACTTACATTCCACTGGAGAGAAAACAACATGCACACAGATAAGTAAATACAAAGACACTCAAATGGATGAGGGATCTGTCTCACTCATGTGGACGTCCCATCCCATCATACAGCTCACAACCCACCATGCCTCCCCATCCTGGGTAACCTCTGAACACATCCTCTGGTCAGTTTGTCAGGGAGGCTGCACGCAATATAATGGGGGCCTTCTTTGCTTCCTCTTGCAATCTCAAGGAAAACAGGGCAGCACATGAGCACATCATTCATTCCATGCTCTAGGCAAATGATGAATCCATTTTCGTTTTAGTGATAAATCATTTTTAGTGATAAATTCCTTTGATGACATACTTTTCTCTGGTCTTTCTTCTGGTCCTTCTAGAATATTGTGGTCTAACCTATATCTCTCCATTGCCATCTGAATAGTACCTCACTCTTAAATCTCATGACTTGTAGTCACACCACGACACAAGGAAGATTATTCATATTAAAAAGATGCTACTGTGTTCAGGTTGAAGTTAGAAGCCATCAAAATAGGCTAAAAAAATCCACCTCATTTTCCTCTCCCTGTTGACTTTCTTCTACACATTTTCTTTCTTGACTTTCTTCTACTCATTTTCTTTCTTGACTTTCTTCTACTCATTTTCTTTCTTGACTTTCTTCTACTCATTTTCTTTCTTGACTTTCTTCTACTCATTTCTTTCTTGACTTTCTTCTATTCATTTTCTATTTGCAACATCTGTGTGTGTGTGTATGAGTGTATGTGAATGTGTTTCTGTGTCTCTGTGTATCTCTGTGTGTGTATATATATATATATACATAGATAAAGAGATATTTAGACAGATAGGCAGAAAGAATAGAAATATATACCCACATATAATACATATACATAATTATATATTATATACATTATGTATAACACATATCATATATTATATATGTATCTAATATAGTTATACACATTGAATACATGCATACATGCTACACATATATCTGTATGCCACATGCATATTACACATATATATGTGTTCGTATGTATATGGATATATATTATTGTATGCATATAATTCATATAAATACATATATATGAGAGAGAGAAGGGGAGGGAGAGAGAAGGCAGGGGGAAGGAGGGAGAGAGGGAGATTATATAGGTACATTGTCCACCTAAATACATGTCATTTTTTAAAAGGTATTTTAATGCATTTTTTCCTTTGTGTGTGTTAGGTCAAGTTCTTTTGAATGATTGTGGATCTCATCTAGAAGGTTCCCCATTATTGCAGAGTTTAATGCATCCAGCCCAATGTCATCCACAAAGCGGAATATTGGGAGGATTTCACCATTTATTGTTAGTCTCTCTTCAGTTTTGATTCTGCACTCCATGAAAGTAGTGAATACTTGGAGCAAGCAAATGTCTACCTATTTTATGCCTTACATTAAGTCAATGATCAGAGAGCCATCAAACACGGCGATCTCGGTTGTTATCTCTTTCGAGGAATCTTACATAATTTTGATGTGTGGATGGGAGACATCTTGTTGGAAGAGAAAGTCATAATAACATCATTTTGCTAATTCAAATGCTTTTTTACATAGTAAAATCAATAAACATCTTGTATTCTCTACATGTTTCAGACAATTTAAATAAGGTAAGAATGTGTTCCAGTATAGAATATAGGTTGTAAATGGCCCTCAATATAATGTATAGCTTTACCATTACCTTAATGAAGGATGTCCTTAATGCCTGTGTAAATTTATTATCATAATATTTTTGCAAAGAAGGGAAAGTAAGCATATAGGGCTGTAGTTGTTAATGCTCTCTTGGTTTCCTTATTTTTATTTCTATTTTTTTAGTCTTAATAAGGCTTGTGATTTTTCCCTGCATACCTTTGATATGTGTTTTTCCCTTCCTTGGGAATAGAACCCTTAATGTTGCCATAATTATGCTATCTCCAGCACAAATCTTCTATGGGTATACTTGGCCTAATCCAACTGCATCCCCATCTTTATTTTCCTTACTGCTGTCTTATTACTCAAGGCGGGACATAAAGTCCAATGGATCCAAGCCATCCAAGGATAGCTTTACTCTCCTTCAGACTGAGGGGAATTTGCAGTAAACATCTTGGCCGATCTTTTTTTTATTATTCTTGTTATCCCTCCAGGTCCATCCTTAAATGCCCAGAGAATGACTTTGCTTAGTTATATCTCTCTAAGCTTTCTTTCAATATCTTCCATTTTCCCCTGTTTTATGAAGTCATTGTGTTAATTATCTTCAACCACCAAAACAGTCCACATCTATGTAAGATATTCCAAATAAGGTTATAATCTAAACCTTTCTGTGCTTGGCAAAAATCAAATTTTGAAGCTGGACATTTGCTAGATTCTTTCATCTTCTTTCGGTAAAAGTTGACTTACTACAATGAAACTATGAAGTTTGGTAATAGATGTCTGTCCTTTCTTCTGCTCCTGTCCCATGAAATGACTAATAACTTGAACAGATTAGGTTGAATTAATTTAACTCATTTGATATCTTTTTTTAAATGTGTCTTTGTTTTAACTCTATTCTGTTTTGTAGTCCTTGTTCCAACTAGTTGATGGTTTGATTATACACAGACAGCTGATTCAGGAATGACTTATCTACATCAGTAATGAGTCATTTCCTGTGATAAAATATGATCAGTTTTATTTTTATGCCATTCAATGATTGCCATGTCCAGCACCTCTCAATTCTACATAAGACTTCTGTGTGTTCTCCAAGTTTTGACCTCTATTTCGTATTTCCGACCCCCATTTCCCACCATATGTTTTCCATGCTCCCCTTTGCTCTCACCCTTTCTTTGAAGTCAGTGAGCACCAAAGTCTATGATGATTTCAATTGGAGGGTCTTATGGTGTTCTCCATAGAATTTCTCTATATCTTCATCCTTCTACCACAGCTGTTGTTGCCTAGACTGCAATTATCTTCATGGTGGTCTTTGTCTTATCATGAGCGCTGGAACAAATGTCTTAAGGAATTAAAGTTCTTGTTATCTTTGGACAGATGATAAAACTAACTCCCACAACTCTGTTATTTGCCTTTCCAAGGGGGGCCTGCCTTCCCAATCATCTTGCCATTGACCTTGCAGCTTTCTTGCTTCTCTATACCTGGAGACATTTTCCCATCCAAACCTTCAAAAATCTTGTCCCAGTCTCTGGAAAAGTGAATCCACTCACCTTTGGAGCTCCTTTTCTGGTGTTTAGCTATCTTGATGAGTAAATTAGGGCAAACTCTCTTAATATGTTTTATCTAATAAACCCTAGACTAGACTATCCCTCTTATTGCATCTAGCCACACATCTGGGCTCCAGCTAGTGTCCTCCATGTGTAAAAGGCTGCTCTCCCTCCTCATTCCTACCTCCTTCCACCCTTTAAGTCCTAGCTAAAATCACCTCTTCTACAAGAAGCCTTTCCAAACCCCTCTTAATTTTAGTGCTTTCCCTCTATTCATTATTTTCTATTTATCTGGTAGATAGCTTGCATCACTCATCCCCCCCCCCCAATTTTCCCTTCTATCGCTCTTATCTCTTTCTTTAACTCTTCAATGAATTCTTGATGAGCTTCAGCCCAACTAACATTTTACTCTGAGGCTTTCTCCTAATTGTTTTCACATTGCCATCTTCTTAGTCTATATCTTGGTCTTCTCTGCCACTGTAACAGTTTTTATGGTCAAATTGTTATTGTTGCTTGTTCATTTTCCCAGCAAGGTAGAACAAGGAATAGAGTACTGAGTCTGAAATCAGGAAGGCCAGAGTTCAAATCTGGCCTCATGCTAGCTGTGTGACCTTGGGCAAGTCATTTAAGTTTGTGTCAGCTTTCTCACCTGTCAAATGTTTTAGAGAAGGAAATGGCAATCCACTCCAGTATCTTTGCTAAGAAGACCTCCAATGAAGAGCTAGACACGACTGAAAAACAACTGGACCACCATAACCATTTTTCCAGCCTATTTCTTAGCTTTGAATTTTCTGTTAAGATGGGTTCTGATCCCCAGGGGTTGAGGATACATGTTCCCAAGCTTCAGGATGTCTCATGCTCCTATTTCTAGTGCTAGTTCTGAAGGTCTAAAAGTTTTCAATGTTTCTGAGGTGGTGTATTCCAGGGAGAGGTGTGATTGCTGCTCTTCTCCTTTGCACTGTGGTCTTTTATCAGGAAGAGCCCCTGCTCTCCTGTAGCCACAAGTACTAATATTCCTCTTTAGCTTGGAACTGTGACCAGACTCCCTCCTCTCTTCCTTGGAAAAGCAATCCAGAACAATAGAGGCATTAATCAGCACCAGCTATAATCAGTGCCATGAAGGGGTAACTTCTTTCTGACTAGTTATTTGACCTCTTAACCATCTATAGCTTGAGACCTCCTAAAGCTGCTGCTGTTCCTGCTATTGCAATTAAATCCAAGATCCCCTGCTTCATACACTCCCACGCAGTGTCACAGACCTCTTTTGCCAACCTCCCAAATTGTCTTGGGCTGGAAAGTTGTCTCACCCCCCTCACTTTTTATTTTTTGTTGGCTCTGCTGCTCCAAAATTTGATTTGAAGAGTTATTCTAAAATTAGGTGGCTGCCTGTACTCTGCCATCTCTCATCTAGGCTTTACACATATTATTTGCTTACTAAACATTTGCTGTATTGAATGGGGAGTGGCATATGTATTAATTGATGTAATGAGAAAATGCTATATATCAAAGAATATGAGGCAGAATTCATTTGAATAGGATTGATGGGTCTGTGATGTGGGAAGCTGGACTCATTAAAGGCAATGGGATCTTCAGAACCAATCTAGTTATGAAGGGTCTCCATGTGCCTAATACTACTGAGTAAGTAAATCATTCTGGAATTTTATAAGATCATAGAGTAAGAAGGGCCCCTGGAGATCAACTAGTCCAAACCTGCATTTTACTCTGAGGAAGATAATTTATTCAGAAACAAAGAGAAGGAATGAAAAGAGTATAGGGCTAAGGAAGGTGTACTGGATAGGAGGTGGTAAATCAGATGATTTAGAACTGAAAGGAACCTCATTGATTATCTAAGTACAACTCCCTCATCTTAGAAATGAGGAGAATCAGTAATACAATGATCTGGGACAATTTTGAAGGACTTATGACAGGGAATGCTATACACCTCCAAGAAAGGACTGTTGGAGTCAGATGGATGCAGATCAAAGCATACTATTTTATCGTAATTTATTTATGGTTTTATTTTGGGATTTGGGGTTTTAAATTGCTTACCAATTTGGGAGAGGGAAGGGAGGAGGGAGAGAGACATTTTGGATCTCATAATTTTGGAAAATATATGTGAAAAATTATTATTACAAGTAATTGGAAAAATAAAATATCTTTGACTAAAAAAGGAATAATAACATAAATTTATGTTATACTTTTTTAGGTTAATTAAGCGTTTTGCCTGTAAAAAAATGAGAATCAGGTCCAGAGAGAATGAGTAAATTTCCACAGAGTTAGTAAGTAGTAGAGGTGGGAGTCAATCCCAGGTCCTTTTACTCCAAATACAATTTTAGCCAGTCACTAAGTATTTATTGAATGAAATATAATACTGCTCCTCTCCCCCACCCCATTATTTGACAATGTCTCCTCTGAATTTGAATTCTAGGTCAGCTACTTACTATCTATGTGACTTTGGTCAAGTACCTTTTCTGCATCTCATCTTACTCTTCTCTATAATAAAAAGTTGCACTCAATAATGCTTAAAATCCCCAATCTTCTCCCATGTTCTTATATTCTGCTAGGTTCCTTGCTGCTCCTTTGCTTGAATTATTTTACATTCTGTGGTCCTCATCCTATCATCCCATTTTCTAAGGTCCTCTCCCCCTCTACTTTTTTCTTGTTCTAAATTTTCTATTCTCCTCATCTTAAAACCAACTGCCTTAACTTGCGCTTCCGGATTTCATATTCTGTAGTCCTTGTTCTATTATTCTTTGTTTCTAAGATCTCCGTCTGTTACTAACTTGTCCTAACGTTCTATTGCCCTCCTTTTAAGACCAATATTTCCACGATCTTTCCCCGTTCTTATATTCTCCTATTCTGAGCCTGCCTAATCCCCAACCCCACCCCTTATATTCTCTGTTTCTAAAGACTTCTCTCTCCCAGCTCTATCTAACATTCCAGTGTTCTCCCTCTTCTTTCTTTGGGGTTCGTTGGATGTTCTGGTTTTCTTAGGACGCTTCTCCACGGTTCTAACATCCTGAAACTTTGGCTTAATGGGTGAGAATCCGACTGTAGGCGGTGGAGAGGGGTGCTGCGGGCTGTTTTATCTGGAAAAGGAGAGCTTTGGCTACAGGAGCTCTAGGGTTCCACAGAGCCCCCCAGAACCGCCCTTCCCACGCCCTCCCCCTGCCCCCCAGTTTTGATCTGAAGGTACTGCCCTCCGCGATTCCCAGCTCCTCCTGACCTGGCTGCCTCATATGATGCTCAGCATCTTCTGTCGGCTTGACAACTGCAGGAGGGGCTGAGTCTTCCCCGCCTTTCCCAAGAAGGACCCTTGGATGATTGGCCTTGGAGCTCGGCCCTCCTGCCTTTGCCCTTCGCTGATTGGAGAAAGTGGAAGCAAGGTTGCCGGGGCAACTACTCCTTCAGCAACAAGCCCAACAGAAGTCCAGAGTCAAGACAAGCCCTCTATCCTTCACTACCATTGACTACCACCCTATGACCTGCGTAACTATACGCAGTAGGCACACACACTTGGGGCTCCCCCCCCTCCCCCCCCGTGGCCTGTAACAACTCCGGCCACGACTGCAACGCCGTGGAATCCTCCCCTGACTTAGTCCCAGCCCAACCGCCAGGAAAGCAAGTTCACCCCCGGCAAGGTGTCTGCTAGCCCCCAGCATCCTTGGAACAGCCGTCCTGAGCCCAGGAGAAGCGGAGCCTTCGGGAGTCTCCGGACAGAGGCGTTTCTTCCCCTTGAGAGCAGTGAGGAGCCCCTCTTAGGACAGCTCCGGGAAGCCAAGGGCTACCCCGGGCCATCGCTTCGAAGGAGAGTTCCCCGCCCTGAGTCAGCTTGGGTGTGGGCAGGCGCCTGCTCTCTACAGCCCCGCCATGCATTGCAGGGCGTACTGGTTGCTGGAGAGAGAATACCTAGAGCTGAAAGAGGAAAACCCCTACGTGAGTGGGAAGGGGGGGGGAGGGAAAGCGGAAGGGGTGTTGCTGGGGGGGGCGGGGAGGAGGGAGGGGGCTGTTGCAGGTGGGAATTAGTCTTTTAAAATCCTGATGCACTTCCTCTCGCCTTCATGGTACAATGCAAAGAACAAGACTTAGGGTCAGAAGACTTGGCTGGAAACCCCGCCATCACAGCTTGCTGCTCCTGTGACACATCACTTAAACTTTCTGGGTGTTTTTAATCATCTTTAAAACGAGGACGTTTGACCACATGGCCTTTGCTCAGAGTACCTTCCAGCTGGAAATCTTTGATCCTGTAAATGGTCTTTCACAATTGGGACTGTTTGAAGATGAGTTGGGGGTCCCGGCATGGAAGGGTCTCCCACAGCAGCTGGATTTGAACTCACATCTTCCTGACTCCAAGCCCAGCACTCTATCTACAGTCAATCCAGCTGCCTATAAATTATTTTTTTATTATTACATCTAGAGCTGAAAGGGACTTGAGATGTCTTCTAATCCAGCCCCCTCATTTTACAGATAAGGAAATGGAATCCCAAATAGGGTAGGTAACTCACTGAAGGACACACATTTAATAAATGACAGAGCTGGGATTTGAACACAGGGGCTGTCATTCCAAGGTCAGCATTTCCAGCCTCATACCACACTGCATTCTCTTGCAGATATTTTAAGATTAGATTGTAGAGTTCCTGAAGGAGGGGGTTGGACTGGAGTTCCTTCCAGTTCTAATTTATACTTGTCAATATAGTACACACACACACACACACACACACACACACACACACACACACTTTTGTCTTCCTTCCACACTACTTTTCTCCTCTTTTTTTTCCTTTCTCCAAAGCTCTTATCTGAGATCTGCCAGTTGACTTGCTTAGCAGTTGCCGACTCTTCGGTCCAGCAGAGTTGAGGTCTTTAAAACTATGATGAAGAGGCACTTATATATAGCTTCAAATACTAGGTCTATGACTCTGGACAAGTTACTTAATCCCTGTTTGCCTTGTAATAAAATAAATAAATAAAATGTTTTCAAAAGGTAATAAAACCACCTCCCTCCCCAGGTGGTTGTGAAGATCAAAAAGTACAGTATCTGACACATGAGAGTTAATGATAATAACTAGCATTTATGAAGTGCTTTAATTTTTGTGAAGCTCTTAAACATACATCATTTCATTTAATCCTCAGAGTAACCCTTTGACTTAGGTGCTATTATTCACTCCATTTTTACAGATGAAGAAAGTGATGCAAAGAAATGTTAAGTGACTTGCCCAGGGTCACACAGCTAGCTAGTTGATTTTGCTATGAATAGGAGATCATAAACATAAACATATATCAGAGACAAGCCAAGGCAAGTTCTTATTCATCATCTTATTATAATATTTAAATGCTTTAAGGTTTTCTGATTTCTTTTTTTCTTCTTATTGAAGGGCATAACTACGTTTCCTCTCAGCAATGATTTATTAAAATGGGTAGCTGAAATTGGAGGCCTGAAGGAGTCAATTTGGGAAGGTTTGGGATTTCAGGTTAAGATATAAGCAACCTTTAAGTTTCATTTGAAAAAAATATGTTTTTATGGATATCTTTGATTTCTATTCTGATCATTTTAGCTCCTCCCTACACATAAGAAGAGCAAGCAAGAATTTCTGATGTGGTGATGTGATGTGATGATGTGATGGACAGCATCCATCTGATGCTGTCCCCAGTGTTCGGGCTAAGGGGTCTCCTGTGTCTCTGGGATGAGGGGATGGGGTGGAGGACTTGTGCTTTGTTATCCCTTCTCTGGAACTTTCAATGGGTTTTCAGTTACTCAGAATTCAATTCCTTTTTAGTAATCTTTTCTCTTTAACATGTCATTGTATGTATTGAGTCTGATCATTGGTTCATAGAAATCTCTGTGTTTCTCAGAATTCTCATATCTGTCATTTTTCTCTGTATAACATTCCATTTCATGACATATATGTCATAGTTTTTGTTTTGAATCATTCCTCAATGATAGGCACCCACTTCACTCCCCTCTTTCCTACCACAAAAAGCACTGAGATGAATATTTTGGCATATGTTGGACCTTTGTTTTGCCTCTTGACCCCCCTCATGGTATAGACCTAGTAAAAACATTTGGCAGGTCCAGTGGTGTGGACAGTTTTGTTACTTTTCTTACATTAATTCCAAATTGATTCCCAGAACAATTAGATCCCTTCACAGGATGTTAAAGGGACACATTTTATTAAGCATCCATTGTGAGCATCATATCTCCTTGAGTGCCTGAAGATGTAACAACATTTAGGAAAGACCGATTTCCTGCCCTCCTGGACCAAACTATCTGCATTATGCTTAAATCCAAATAGGGTATAATCAGCATGATGGTGTAATTAGAAAAGCTGATAATACTTCAAAGTATCTATTATGTGGTCACTGCAAAGGTTTCTTCCCAGAATGAAAATCAAAATACAGCCATGTCTTCCTATCCTATGTGACTGCTTCCCCCATGCTTGTCTCCCCAACTTCTGTCCCACCTCTTAACCTCTTAATGAGGCACAAGTAACGATGGAACAGAAGTGCTGTCCAATGACCATCCATTGCTCTTGCTATATGGTTAGCCCTGCCCCCCCCCTTTTTTCCTTCTTGTCTTAAATTTCTCTGATTACTTTAATCAGAGATTAACTTTATAAATACTGATGCCATTTTTACATAGTTTAGACTTTTGAGATATCTTATCTTTCTTTTATTACATTTTTTAAATCTCAAAACTCTAAATCGCATCTAAGGCAGAATATACTTTTTAGCCAGCTTGCTCCCAGTTGCACATGATTTGGGATGTAGGTGAACCACATTTCCATGACATTATTGACCTTCTTTCATAGTTTGAGCTTTTTAAATATAAAATGTTACATATCCATTTTTCTTTCCATTGTATTATGAACTTAATAATTTGATATACAGTGAAGAACAAAAAAGAGGGTTATGGAAGAAACTCTGAAGTTTTGTTATGTGTTTTTTTTCCAAGTGTATTTAAGTTGAACATGGTTGTAATAAAATTACACTGTTTATTTTCCCCTTTTCTGGGCCTCTTGTCTCTTCCTTCTGTGTTTTTGGGGACTATTTTTCATGGAAGATCCATAAAGGGAACAATGAGAGGGCAGTCATTACACTCTTTTATTAGAGAGACATTTGTAACTAAGTAAATATAGATGATGTGACTTTTGTTTCCTTATTCGAGGATGTAAATTCCCTTTGCTAATTAGATTTTCCATGGACTATGACCCTTTACCTCCAGCTGTGGTATTTAATTCTATTCCCTTCCACCCAAATGGTAAGACCCAGATGGGTGAGTATCAAGCAAAATCATATGCTCTTGGGATTGATCCCTTGTCATCATGGGTGTCTTCCGTAATCCCTCCCTGTGGTACCAGAGTAAGTTTTACTCCTGGCATCTTCATCTAAAACATTGCAGCAGCCTCCTGATTGGTCTTCTTGATGTGAAATTTCACTTTATTTCCTTTTTCCATTTGCATTTGAATCTGCATTGCTGCAAAAGACAAAAGCCTTGAAGTGCGAATCCCAGCAGGGCACAGCCTTCTTCTCCATCAACTCCCCTGAGGGCTTCTTTCTTATCTCTAGGCTTTCACTCTCTGGCTTTTCAAGTCCTTCACAGCCTGGCTCCATCCTATCATTCCAGTCCCCTTGTACCACCTCTTTCTCCCTTTCTATGGCCCAGCCAAAATTGCCTTTGCCCATCTCCCATCTTATTGCCTTTGCCCTGGCTCTGTTCTAATCCTGGCGAGAACGCCATCTTTGCCTCTACTTCCCAGAATCCCTCTCTCCTTCCAGGATGGAGCTCAAGCACTCCCTTGTACATGGAGCTTTTCCTGACCCCCAACAGTTAGCACCCCAACTACCTTTTATTGAACACGTGCTCCTGTACTTGCAGTTCACCTCTGGAAGCTACTTGAGCAAAGGGATGGTTTTGTGTTCTATATTTGAATCCTCAGCAACCAGTACAATGTCTGGCTCAAAGCACGAGTTGAATAAACGCATTTTCATTGGTTATTGACTCTTATTTTGTTTGTTTGTTTTCAAACAGTTGACCCCAGATCTCACTGACCATTTTTTTATTTTCTAGATGACTCTCATGCTTGGGATACTAATTAAACACTTAAAAGCATCTTACTTTCTATTTAGGTAAAGGGGGGAGCTTGTGTAATTTTTTCCTTTAATTTTGAAATGTGTCATCTTATTTGTTATTTAAGGTATAAAAAATATAATTCTTAAGCCTTTTTTAAAAGTCTATGGTTGGATCGCAAGGTGAAGCCTTCAGGCCACATTGAGACAAAATGGGAGGAGGAGGCAATTTGCCATTGGGGTATTGATGGTGATGAAATGGTTGGATGAGCGTAGATAGCATCTTTCCATCCCTACTGGTGCTACAGAAACCTCTAAAAAGACTCGTACATTGCTAGAAACGGAACAGGACTTTTTATTATCCCACTTTTTAGTCCTGCCCCCCCCCCCCAATCATTTTTTGTGATGATCAATTTAGCTATGCATATGCTATATCTAGTGGAAGGCAAGTTCCTTGAGAAGTCACTTAAAAAAATCTTTAGTGCCCAGGACAATTCCAAGAAAAAAAATAGTTCTTTAAAATAAGCAAACAAACAAAATCGCTTACTTTCTGTGTTAGAATCAATACTAAGTATCAGTTCCAAAGCAGAAGAGAAGTAAGGATTTGGCAATTGGGCTTATGTGACTTGCTTACAGTGACATGGGTAGGAAGTGTCTGAGGCCATATTTGAACCCAGAACCTCCCCTTTCCAGGCCTGGATCTTTATCCACTGAGCCACATAACTCCCCCCACAAAATAAGCTCTTAATAAATGTTCATTGAATTGAATTATTAAACCATCAATTCAATTTGAAAAGAAAAATGAAACTATTTTAAAGGCTTTTCAGGAAAATTAATCAATATACTAATTTTTCCCAAAGTAAAAAAAAAAAACCCAAACATCATGGATTATAGGATCATAAGTTGATTATTGGAAGGGACCCTGAAGGTCATCAAGTTGTGTAACCTTGGGAAAACCACTCTCTCTCAGCCTATTTCCTCATAAATAAAATGGGCAGTTGGGGTAGATGGCCTCTGAAATCCCTTCTACCTCCAAATCTATATTCCTGTGATCTAGCCCAAATCCTTTATTTTACAAATAAAAAACATGAGGCACAGGTTAAGTGACTTCTCCAAGGTCACCCAGATAGCCTTGTCAGAGGCACACTTTCAACCCAGGTATTCCTGACTCTAAGACCACATGCTAATCCCTTGGTTTCCTTCTTTGTAAAGTGTGGAGATTCTGCTAGAGGTTTGCTAAGGTTCCCTTGAGCTGTCAAATCTTATTATCTTGTTATCTCAACTTTAAAGATCTACATAAATACAAGACATGCTTATTGTTCACTAAATCAGTGTCCTTCACTTTAGTAAGAAGATAATTTTTTATCAGCTCCTCAATGAAGAGGTTGGACAAGATCATAGGACATGAGAAAATTGAGCTCAGTCCAGAGCAGTGACTTGCTCAAGGTCTCATAACCTCTAAGATCCCTATTAACTTTGGATTTATGATCCATTCTATTTCTCCTTTGGGGGGTGGGGGGATTATACTGAGTATATTTTCTTGATAAGCCTTTAACATTATCTTCACTCTTCTTTTCAAGTTTTCATCAAGCATCACTAAACATGTTTTTAAGTCCTTTTGGCGAGCTAGCTAAGTAGACTCATTCCCTAAATTCAGTCCCTGCTTGTTCACTTTGTTCAGCTAACACCCCTTTACACATACATAATACCAAAAGAAAACCCCAGCTTATTTAAACCATTTCCAGAGAGCATAAATTGCAAGTTCACATAAATTTATGTGGTTTAACTCTATTATAGCAAATCTTGCCAGTTGGCTTAATTGAACCCTCATACATTAGATATACTCCCTACCCTCCTGAATTCCCAGCCTCAAAAATTCTGTGCCTTTGTTTCTAGATATTAATATACAGCCAATATATAGCTAGAAATCCCTTCTTTTCAAGAAGAAATGGGGAATTATATTGGGACCATCATGTAATTGATACTTTTCCCAATATTGACGTTTTGCTACTATTTTTTCCTCATTAAGTATCATTACTTAATAGCTGCTGTCTAGATTCTAACTAGGAGGGGGCAGTTAGAGGTCTTTGGAAGAAGGGATGACTAGAAGAATGCCAAGTAAATGTTACCAGATGTACCTCTCCATGTCAGATCGCTGCTCCTCTTCCCCTCACCCACCTCCCTCACCGGCTTCTTTTTAAAAGACAAATACCCAAAACCTGACTTTTGGAGACAACTTTCCTCTGTTTCCCACCCACTTTGAAAGATATACTCTAATCTATTAAAAAACTTTTATTTAAGCAATTCTGATGTACCTACTGAAAACCCATCTGAATAAATTTTTCCAAACAGGAACACACTAATGATGGCAAAAGAGCTCCTAAAAGATAATTTCCCCCCTTACTTTTGGAAAACCAGATGCTGATTTTAATCAGAGAAATATTACCATTATTTATATAGCCCTTGTCAAGCTTAATGGAGCCCCTGTCTACACTATGATTCTTTCAATAGCTTCTGCCATAGCCACATTTTCTCTGTCCACTTTTCTTGTTAAAATGCATGGAATATACAGTTCTGATTGTTAAAATAAATATTTGCCTTTGGGGCAGCCAAAGACCATTTTCTATATCATGGAAAAAACATCCCATGGCCTCATTGAAGGGATGAGTTATGTTAAGTTGCCAGTCTTTCATGTAATTTATCCACAATCTCTGCAACTTACTCACACAGCCTTTGGAAGGGCATTTAAGAAGCCCTTAAAAGGCTCTCAAATATAAGCTCCTTGAGGTCACAACTCCCCTTTGTCTTTGAACTCCAGGGTCTATCACATGGCATGGCACCCAGAACTCATTTAATAGGTGTTAGTGAAATCCAGTTTGGGAATGGAAGATGAAGCCAATGGAATAATTATACTAGGAATCCCAGCATCCCAAATCTAGGACTGAAATGAAGTGGAGAAACCATCACACCCAGCTCTCTCATTTTCCAGATGGAGAAACCAATGTCAGTGAGGTTAAGGATCTTAGGATTCATTGGATCACACTATGGTTAGAGAAGTGCTTCATCCTGCCCATTTAACAGTTTCATTTGGATAATGAAGTATAATATAAATAAATAATAATAGATAATATCAATTTTGTCTTAGTGTAGTTGTACCCTCACATATTGTATAGATAAGTTAAATAGAAAATGTGGCAAAATATTCCAGATAAGGAAGAAAATGTGGTAGTTGGTAGATTGTAGAAGAGGATTAACTTCCCCCCTGCTTTCCCCCAGAGGACAGAACCAGGGATAATGAGTAGAAGGGACAAAGAGATCACTTTAAACTTGAGGTTCATTGATATCAGAAAACAAAACAAACCAGAGTCCTAATAATCCAAGCTGTAGTAGGTTCCCCTTATTGGAGGTTAGATGGCCACATTTCACATAGGTTATGGGAGGATTCTTGGTCAACTATAGTCTAGATGAGATGGGCCACTGAGGATCCTTCCAACTCTAAAATTCCACTGATTATTGCAGTCTATCCCAATTTGATCCATTTCCCAAATAATCTACATATGGTAGAAAAGGAGCTTATAAATTATTTTGTTTTTAATAGATGGTTCATGTATTTATCACTATGAACCTGAAGTTTGTTGTATTTCCATTACATCCTCCATCCACTGGTAGTTTATAGGGGAAAAAAGACTACTTTAAAAATCTGACTCCTATTATGTATATCTTCTTCTAGGAGATGTTTTCTTATCCAACATTAGATAATCCAGTTAATTTGGAAGCAGCAATGATGATGTAAGATGGCAAAATTTTGTTCAAAGAATTATCCCTGAAGTTGCTAAATCCCATCTGATTATAGATTGTAAAAAAATCATTATTATTATTTTGATATACTGATTATCATTATTATTACTTGATGGTATAATTTAAATTACTATTTGATAACTCCAAGTATTATATTTTATAAGATTTGTTAGTAATCACTTGACATAGAAGAAATAAAAGAACAAAAGTAAAAACCTGAGTAAAGCCACATGGGAAAAATTCTCCTGCCTGGCATAAAGCCAGCTTTCCCAGCTGTGATCAGGGGAAAAGAGAGAGAGGGTGGAGCTACTCACAACTTTGTCTCCAGAATGTAAGGACGTAATGTGAGAACAAAGATGGGAAGCTGGGAGAGAGAGTTTTGGGGAGCAAATCCTAATTACACAATCCCCCCTGTGGTTCCATTGGGAAATGAGCATGTAGAAATCTCTCAGATTTACATGCCTAGTTTCCCCAGTAAATCAGTATACATAACCAACGTATATCTCTAAAGATGTTGAACTAGAGGTACATGCAATATTTCACTTTCTAAGGGGAAATTACAATAATTTGGGGATAAGAGGGAAATAAAAGAGAAAGAGAACAAAACTAGTGATTGCTAGGTACACTGACAAAAACCAATAAAGGGGAAGTCCCCTTTGGCATAACAGTGTACATTCAAAATAAATGCATTCAACGCCTTACAGTTCAACTCCATACATCCCAAAGTTCTTTCTGGATCTTTTGGTGCAATGTGTGGTCTCTGCAGGCATCTTTATGGCACCTTCTCCAAACAGTTCACTTTCTTGATTCAGGGAGGCAGCAAATTTCTTATCCTAAAATTACTCTCAAACAAGAAAAATTTTGTATAAATCTAGAATTCTATGACAATAATACAATGCCCCCTGAGAAGGATGTTGACCAACACATGGGCCAGCCCGGGATACATAGCTGAGTTATAAGGTATATGAATTTGTTATCAAATAAATTAAAAATTAAAAAAGCTCAAATACTCTATTGCACATACAAGGAAAAACAATAGTAAATTAAAAAAGAGAAAAAAGTCAAAGTCTAATGTGTAAAAATTCTAAATAAGGTAGAATAAGCCTATAACAGGTCCTTGAACCAGGGTCTAATTAAAGTGATTTATGTCCTAGAAGCCTATAGTAGCAATTATGCACTTACACCATCAGCAGCCAGGACTACAGAAAATTGTCATACCATAAAAGAGAGAGAAGGGATTAGACTTTGAAGCAAAAGGGAAATAGCATTCCCTGGTCTGATTTACCTTTGCTCTCAGGGATAGAGGAGCTAAAATGGCAGCCAAACTGAGGTACTTGGTAGAAGTTTGGATCTGGCATGAGGGAATCCTGTTCCTGACTTTGCAAACAGATGCTTCCTCAAACCCCCAAATAAGTTCAAATCCCCTGTATTGGCACAGAATCTCATCAATACTACTGGGATTGGTTGGTCTCCTTGACTTTGTACTTGTAGGCACTGTGCAGGTTAACACTGTGTGTCTTGGCACTGTGCAGTGGCTCTTTAGTGATCCCTTCTTTTGGAATCTGACACAATCATTAATCAAAATCCCATGATATTTATCAATGGCAGGTTTCCATAATCTAAAGCTTTTGGGTGTGCATTGATATTAGGGCTAATGGACATTTTAAACTTAACCTAATGTAAAATTAAAAAAAAACATTAATGCTGGTAACATGTACTTTGAGTACAAAAAAATTAGAGAAAAAAGAAAACTCAAATGATCTTGCACATACAAGGAAAAACAATAATAATATTTAAAAATTGTTTTTAAATTTTTAAAAAGACACCCTAAAAATAAAAATAAAATATAGTTCACAACCATTAATACTCTGTGTTAGTCAAGGAGAGGCACAATATAATGGTTTCTCACTCAAAAATGAGATCCATTTCCTTTTTAATTTGGCCATGATCCACAGTGTGAATGCACATGGTTTTCACCAAAAAAGTTTTATAAAAAACATTTATTTTTTGTAGTGTGGCTAATGCACATTCAAGGAAGTACCAAAATCCCCCCAAATCACAAGAGCCCATTAACTTCTCCAAAGGTTACTAATACAGGTTTTTGTCTAACTAGTTTATGGACTATTTTATTGGTATTTTTCTCCAGTCCAGGCATAGGACAGTATAAATAAAGACAGTGCCACAAAATATATAGCTAATAGCCAAAACACAGTAACAGAAACTGACATAGTGTAACAGAGTACCATAGATCAAATTAATATGTAAACTTAAAAACAAAAATCAAAACAATCAGCAAATTCAATATGTGTGACAGGACGTGACCAATGAATTCAAGAGTTCTTTTCTCCAATTCTACAGAGACTTCTTCACTATTTGGAGAGGAACAAACAAAAACAGTTAACATCAATAAGGTAAATGGAGTCTGAAAAGGTTTAAAATTCACCTCCAGACTCTTTAAGGTTCCTTCCCCTCCCAAGTATCATCATCCATCTAGATTACTTTGGTCACACTTCTGGGGTTCCCTATTGTGAGGGAGATTCCCACACTGAGCATAGGGGGACAAACGCCATATTGGATGTGTTTCAGAGAATGGGCATGCTTAGATGGTAGGGAGGATGAATCTCCCTTCTTGAATCTTGAGATTACTCAAGCTAACAGCAAGGACAAGTACAACCAGGAACGGCAGCAAGAAAAGACATCCTAAAACTTTGAGTTGTGCAAGCTCAGTAATGCTCTCTGGGAATAGGAACTGTTTGAGAGAGGCAGGAAACTGGGCCATGCTTGCAATTCTACTTCTACTTCCTGTCCATAGATGGTGCTATCCTAGTATGCACAGATTAAAGTTAAGAGGTTTGGAAGAGAGGCCCCTTAGGATAAAGCTACTAGTCACATGACACCTCAGTCCCCACTCCCACAGCCAGGAGCATGGAGGTCCCCCTAGGTTATCTGGGGTTGGGGTGCATGTAAGGCTGCTCCACACTGTGTTCCCCTGCTGAAAAGTGGCTACCACAGGCTTGTGACCCATGTGTTGGGGGGGAAGGGGTATAGATGCACCATGGGGCCAGCTACTAAGCTACACAGTCACCCCAAGGGGATTACCTTCTCACCTTTCTCACAGGAAATTCAGGGAGGCAGCAGCAGTGGAAGAAGGCTTTTAAAACTAATCTTTTTGTCTATTAAAAAAATTGTTCTACCAACTTAGAAAGGAGCAAAGGGCCTAAACTCCAGACTTCTGGTCACCAACAATGTAGCATTTAAATCAATATTCAATAACTCCAAGTATTATATTTTAGAAGATTTATTAGTAATCACTTGACGTAGAAGAAATAAAAGAACAAAAGTAGAAAGTTGAGTAAAGCCACATGAGAAAAATTCTCCTGCCTGGCATAAAGCCAGCTTTCCCAGCTGTGATCAGGGGAAAAGAGAGAGAGAGGGTGGAGGTACACTCAGAACTTTGTCTCCAGAATGTAAGGACGTAATGTGAGAACAAAGCTGGGAAGCTGGAAAAGAGAGTTTTGGGGAGCAAATTCTAATTACATAATGGTAACATTATATGAAATATTTATCCATAGATGACAAGCAATGTGGCCTTGTGAAGCCCTAAAATGTAAAGAGAACTTTTCTTTGTATGAATGGTGGTAACATACTTTTGAGCTCAGTCTTGCTGTCAATAAGTCAATCGGTTGACAATTATTTATTAAACACAAAGTTCTAGACTCATTGCTAAGTTCTGGGGATTCAAAGAAAGGCAAAAAACATGGTTTTTACTTACATTTTTTATATTTTATTGGGAAGAATACAACATGGAAAAATTGGTTCATAGAAGATACAAATTCATGTGAATGGAAGGTTATCTTAGAGGGGAAAACATTAGGAGGTAGAGGTCAGGAAAGGGTCCTTACAGATGGTGGGGTGGATGGTAGGGTGACCTGGGTTTTGAGGAAAGCCAGGAAAGCCAGGTGACTGAAATTGATAGAAATTTCTCAAGAACCAGAAAAGATTGTCCAGACATTGGATGCCAGCCTTATTAGAGACACATTGGTTCCTCCCTTGGTAATAGTACGTTCTCTTTGATGAGAACATTCTCTCCATTCTCTCCTGAACATCCTGTGCTGATCTTGTCTTGGTGCTCCCATTGGACCTCAATTGCATATCAGGTGAATGTTCTTGAGACTTGCCTACAAGTCTTTTGTTGTAGAGAGGGCTATTGTTCAGTCAGGTATGATCTTCTCTGGCTGGTCTATGAGCTCCTCTCTAGCTCTGAGATTTGATGATTATGATCTCTAGCTTACTAAAATTTCAAGGCTCTGCCAGTGGATTGAGGGCAGAAACCTGAGGTTGAAATTTGTTCTGAAAGAAAAGGAGTATCCATTGTGGAGCAGTGAGTTGTCTTATTGTAGCAGAACTCTGCAGTGGGTCTGGAAAGGTTGGACAGTGACACTGATGAGAGGATGTAGGTAGTAGTAGAGAGGTAGTAGGCAACAATTTGTTTCATTTAAATGGGTATTTCTTAAGCATTTCCATGTGCCAGATATGGAGATATAGGGATGGAGAAGGGAAAAAAATAAAGAAATGAAATGAAAGCATCTTTGCTCTCAAAATAGTGTTCTAGGATATCATTTGTAGTGTGGCAAAAAGCAGTGACTTCAGAGTCTGTGGACATGGGTTCTACCTTCCCTAACTATGAGTACAAGCCCAAGTCATTAACCTGTCTGGACCTCAGTTTCCTCATCTATAAAAATGAGGGGAGGTGGAGCCAAAATGGTGGCATAGGAGCAGGGAAATCCTAAAGCTGCTCTAAATATCCTTCTAAACCAATTTTTTTTAAAGGGTCTCAACAGAAGTCAAAGCAGGATGAGCAAAGGGGCTCTCCCACCGAACACCATGTGAATGGCATGTTATAAGGGGTAAAACTGCACAAGGAATAAATAGCATAGGCTGACTACCCCCCGTCCACTCCACCTTCCATGCCAGACACAGAGTCAGACCTGGGAAACCTCCAAATTCTAGGAGGCAGGCTACACTAAAGAAAAACCACCACAAACCTATCCGTGGAAATCCCAGGCCCTGCAGGTGAAGGTCAGAACTCCATAGCACTGGACTTATTCCCCAGGTCACTGACAGGGAAAAACCCTGTGAGCCAGAAGGTAAGACAGAAATAGTAACTTGCAGGACTCCCAGTACTTGAGTGGGAAAATGAATAAACAGCAGCAAAAATAGTTCTTGACCCTATGTGAAAGGGAATTTTGTTATCCTAACTTAATCAGTCAGGACTTGGAATGCTCCACCCTTTTAATTTAATCAGGAACTCAAGGATCCTTTTGATAAAAGTTTGCATCCTCAGAGGATGGGAGGTAGTTCCCACAGGCACAGAAATCAAATGAAGTAATAAGCAGAAAACCAGAATTGACTTGCTGGAAGAGCAAATAAAGAAATCCAATGATGAAAAGAGTGCCCTGAAAAGCAGACAAGACCAAATTGAAATGGAGAATCAAAAGATTATGGATGGAAATCAGTCTTTAAAGACTAGAATTGGGCAAGTTGAAGCTAATGATTTCACAAGACCTCAAGAAATAATAAAACAAAACCAAAAGAATGAAAAAAAAATAAAATAAAACATGAAATTTCTCATTGAAAAAATAATTAACCTGGAAAATAGATCAAGGAAAGACCATGTAAGAATTTTTGGACTACCTGAAAGCCATGACCAAAAAAAAAAGCCTGGTCATGGTAAAATTATCCAAGAAAACTGCCCTAATATTTGAAGAAGAAGGCAAAATATACATTGAAAGAATCCACAGATCACCCCCTACATTAAATCCCCAACTGACAACTCCCAGGGATATTATAGCCAATTTCAAGAGCTTCCAGGCCAAGGAATACTGCAATGGCCAAAAAAACCCAATTCAGATATCATGGAGCCCCAGTTCGTATTACACAGCATCTGGAAGCTTCCATACAAAAGTATCACAATGTTTGGAATATGATATTCTGGAAGACAAGAGAACTGGGCCTACAACCAAGAATCACATACCCATCAAAACTGACTATACTTTCAGGGTAAAGTGTGGGTATTTAATAAACTAGATTTCCAAGAATTTCTGAAGAAAAGACCAGAATTAAACAGAAAATTTGATGTCCAAATACAAAATTCACGAGAACCATAAAAAAAGTAAATTAGAAAGAGAAAAAATTTAAGGGCTTCAATAAAGACAAATTGATTATACTCCTATATGGAAAAATGATATCTATAATTCTTAAAAATGTTTTTCATTATCATAGTTGATAGAAGAAATATACATAAGCAGAGGGTATTGCATTAAGCTGTTTAGAATGATATGTAACAAACAAACAAACAATAAGGAGTAAAAAGATGATTCTCCTAAGAGAAATGCTATTTGGTCTTTCTTTACCCCCTATTTATACATTACATTTTCCCCACATATTAGTATACATAGATTGATATAAATGTAGTCCTTATAGAAGAGAGTTTGAGTAAAAGAAGAAGATAACATTTTTCCCCTTTCCTTAATATTTACCTTTTCAGGTATTCCTTGCTCTTTGATTTTCGGTATCAAACTTTCCACAGAGCTCTGGTCTTTTCTTTGCAAAAAGTTGGAAGTCTTCTATTTTGTTGAATGCCCATACTTTCCCTTGGAAGTATATAGTCAGTTTTGCTGGGTAGCTGATTCTTGGTTGGAGACCCAGCTCTCTTGCCTTTCTGAAGATCATGTTCCATGCCTTACGATCATTCAGAGTAGAACTTGCAAGGTCTTGTGTGACCCTGATTGGCATTCCTTTATATCTAAATTGTTTTTTCTGGCTTCCTGTAGGATTTTTTCTTTTGTTTGATAGCTTTGGAATTTGGCAATTACATTCCTGGGAGTTGTCTTTTGGGGGTTTAGTGTAGAAGGTATTCTGTGAGCTCTGTCAGTGGCTGTATTGCCCCCTTGTTCTAGAATCTCTGGGCAATTTTCTTTGATTATATCTTGTATCACCATGTCCAGTTTGGTGTTTATTTCTGGCTTTTCTGGGAGTCCAATTATTCTTAAATTATCCCTTCTCCCTCTATTTTCCAGATCTATCACCTTGTCAGTGAGATATTTTATGTTCTCTTCTAATTTCTTGGTATTTTGGCTTTGCTTTATTAATTCTTGCTCTTTTACACGATCATTGTCTTCCAGCTGCCTGATTCTGGCCTTTAAAGCCTGGTTTTCCTTTTCAGTTTCATCATACCGGTTTTGTAGATGCGTGAATTTCTTTTGCATTATTTCCCACTTTTCCTCCCAGAAGTCTTCCATCTTTTTGGTCATTTCTGATTCAAATTCTTCATAGGTTTGTGGAGAGTTTCCATTTCCTTTGGAAGGTTTTGGAGCATTTTCTTGTATATTATCTTCTATCTGCTCTGTATTTTGTATTTTGGCTCCATAGAATGTGTCCAAAGTTGCCCCTTTCTTCTTATTTTTCTTGGTATTTTGGAGCTTCTGTGCTTCTGTGGAGTTTGCCATCTCTGAATGTGGAGGATTAGCTTTTCTTATCTCTGTCTGGTGTTCAGAGGCTTTAGTCCTGGGCAGATTGTCAGTTCTATGAGCTTTCCCTGGGTTAAACTGAATATGCTTCACTGGAACTGGAATGGAAGGGTCGGACCACTTGCTTTCCGGAAGTTGCCTTCAGAATCGCTGGCCGTGAGGCTGTTTCGTCGGCCTTCGGGGGGATGGGCTGCAGCTTCCCCAAGCTCCGAGGGCAGGGACTTTCACTGAGACTTGGATAGCAGGATCCAGCCCGTGAGGCTGTCTTGCTCCAGGCAGTGACTTTCACTGGGACTCGGGTAGAAGGCCCTGAGGGTTGTTGTTCCGAGGACCCTGCTCTCTGAGCCAGGCCGGGCTGCGGCTTCCGGGAGCCTTGGACTCTGCGCTCCTACCCCTTAGGTCCGAGTGATCTCGGGTTCTGGCTTTTGAGGGGAGCCGTACCTTTTGATCCGGGTCCAGGTCCAGGAGGAGGGTTCCCAGGGTCTGTGCTATTGATCGTTTTGAATTTCGGCGCCTTAAGAGCTTATAGTTTGAGATCGGTCGGGAAGGGTTTACCGGAGATCTGAACTTTAGCTTTCTCTAAGCCGCCATCTTAACCAGAAGACTCCCTAAGAGAAATGCAAAGGAAGAGGTAAAAATGGGGTAAATTATACCACATAAAGAGGCATTTGGTGGGAGGGTGGGGGAAGAGGGTGACAGGAATACTTAAACCTTACTCTCATTGAAATAATTTCAGAGAGGGAAGAACAGCCAGGTTTATTGGGGCACAGAATCTTGTCTTACCCACTAGAGATGTAGAAGGGGAATAAGGAAGGGGCATGTGGAGAGGGGAATAATATAAGGGAGGGAAAAGTTGGGGGTAATTAAAAGACCCTAAAGAGAAGTAGGAGGGGGATAAGAAGGGAACTTTTGGGAAGGAGAGTAAAATAAGAGAGGGGTAAGGGGAACTGATTAAAAACAAAACACTCGTGTGGAGGGAAAGAGTGAAAGGAGAAAGGACAAGATTAAAAGAGAAAATAAAAATGATGGGGAATACAGAGATGGCAACCATAACTGTGAATTTGAATGAGATAAACTCACCCATAAATGGAAGTGGATAGCAGAGTGGATTAAAATCCAAAATTCCACCTTATGTTGTTTACAAGAAACACACATGAGGCAGGATAGACATACACAGGATAAAGGTAAGAGGCTGGAGCAGAATCTATTGGGCATCAACTGAGAAAAAGCAGATAGGAGTAGCAAACATGATATCTGACAAAGCTAAAGCAAAACCATATCTAATTATAAGAGATAAAGAAGGTAATTACATTCTTATAGATGACAGTATAGACAATGAAAAAATGTGGGTATTTAACATATGTGCACCAAATGGTATCACATCCATATTTTTAAAGGAGAAATTATTGGAACTTTAGGAGGAAATAGACAGTAAAAAACTATACTAGTGGGGGACTTCAACCTTCCCCTATCAGATCTAGATAAATTGTACCAAAAAATAAATAAGAAAGAAGAGAAGTGAATTAAATTTTATAGATATTTGGAAAAAAGTGAATATGGATAAAAAGAAATATACCTTCTTCTCAGCAGCACATAGTACATATACTAAGACTGACCATGAATTGGGGCATAAAAACATCGCAAACAAATGCAAAAACGCAGAAATAATGAATGCATTTTTTCAAATCATAAAGCAATAAAAATTATAATTAGTAAGGGTTCATGGAGAGGCAAATTAAAAATTAATTTGAAATTAAATAATTTAATTCTTCAAAACTAGTGGGTTAAAGAAGAAATCATGAAAACAATTACTGATTTCATTGAAGATAATAACATTGAGGAGACAACATATCAAAATTTATGGAATATAGCCAAAGCCATACTCAAAGCAAAAT
Source organism: Monodelphis domestica (assembly GCF_027887165.1). Taxonomy (NCBI): domain Eukaryota; kingdom Metazoa; phylum Chordata; class Mammalia; order Didelphimorphia; family Didelphidae; genus Monodelphis; species Monodelphis domestica. Next base: position 12,973,733 of record NC_077228.1, on the reverse strand, counting down.
GTATATATCCCTAAGTGTGTATATCAACAAAAAAGAGAAAGAGAAGATCAAGAAATTGGGCATGCAACTAAAAAAAACCTAGAAAGAGAACAAATTTAAAATCCTCCAATAAAGACCAAATTGGAAATTCTAAAACTCAAAGGAAACATTAATAAAATTGAAAGTAAAAGAACTGTTGAACTAATAAATAAAATGGAGAGATGGTATTTTGGGAAAAAACCCAACAACAAATAAAATAAAGTATTGGTTAATCTATTTTTTTTTAAAAAGAAGAGAATCAAAATAATAGTATAATGAATGAAAAGAATGATCTCACCTCGAATGAAAAGGAAATTAAGACAATTATTAAGAGCTATTTTCCCAATTATATGACAATAAATATGACAATCTAGGTGATATGAACAAATATTTACAAAAATGTGAATTACTTAGATTAACAAAAGAGGAAATAGAATACTTAAATAATCCCATTTTAGAAAAAGAAATGAAATAAGTCATCAAGAACTCCCTAAGATAAAATACCCATGGTCAGAAGGATTCACAAGTGAATTCTATCAAACATTTAAAGAACAACTAATTCTAATACTCTATAAACTATTTGACAAATAAGCAAAGAAGTCTTACCAAATTCTTCTTATGACAAATATGTTACTAATTCCCAAGCCAAGAAAACCAAAAACAGAGAAAGAAAACTATAGACCAATCTCATTAATGAATATTGTGGAGATTAAATTAATTCCCCTGCCCATTTTTAGATTTAATCACCAAAGGTATAAACACCCCATTCACACTTGAGTGGGGGAGGTCTGTGACCCATGTGTGCAATAATGGTTGACAAATCAGAATTGACTGACTCCCTCCTGGACAGTCCTAAACAAAACTTTGAACTATAATTTTTCCACGTAAAAAGTGAAGGAAGGCACAGGAAGTGATGCAAAAGAAAGTGTCTTTAAAAGGGAGTTACAACTTCCTGTGAGAGAGAATCATCTGAAATTCATGGGAGATTCATCTGGGATTTGTCTGAGATCTTCAGAGAGTTCTTGAGCTCTTTGTGCTTGGGACTTTTGACTGCTCACATTCTTCTGGAGTTCTGAGTTTGAGTTGGAGACTGGTGAAGAATCTGCTGACTGTACCTGTATCTGGCGAGACTGTACTTGAATCTCTCCCCTTTCAACTGACACGTGGTGAGTGAAAAGAGATGACTCCTTTCCTGGGTTTTCTGAAGAGACTAGCCTCAGGAGAGACCTATTCTCTTGAGAGAGGCTCTCTGCATCCCCAGGTCCTTGGCTACAAGGGCCAAGGCCTCTCCAGTTAAGGACTAAACTCCCCTGTCTGTTTTTGATCCAGGGGTCCAAGCAAAATACTTAGTGCTTAGGCTAGATATCTTATCCTATTCTCTCTCTCTCATTTTCTATCTTCACTCTTTCTATATTTTGTATATTTATTTGTATATATATAATAAATTGTAAATAAATCTCTTTGGAATTAATTAAATTCCTGGTGACCCTAATTTTGAATAATCCAGCCCAACCTTTTATTAAAAAAAAACCTTTTCTCCCTCTTACAACATAGATGCAAAAATCCTAAATAAAATACTAGCAAAAAGACTACATCAAATTATCAGAAGTATTATTCACTATGGCCAGGTGGGATTTATACCAGGAATGCAGGACTGGTTTAATATTAGGAAAATCATCTGTATAATTAACCATATCAACAACCAAACTAATAGAAATCACATGATTATCTCAATAGATGCAGAAAAAACCTTTGACAAAATATAACATCCCCTCTGTTTGAAAACTCTAGAAAGTATAGGAATAGAAGGGTCATTCCTCAAAATAATAAACAGTATTTATTTAAAACCATCAGCAAGTATCTGCAATGAGAATAAGTTAAAAGCCTTCCCAATAAGATCATGGGTGAAGCAAGAATGCCCGACATCACCACTACTATTTAATATTGTACTAGAAATGCTAACAGTAGCAGTTAGAGAAGAAAAAGGAATTAAAGGGATCAAAGTAAGCAATGAGGTAACTAAACTCTTTGAAGATTATATGATGGTATACTTAGAGAATCTAAGAAAATCAGTTAAAATGCTAGTGGAAATAATTAACAATTTTACCAAAGTGCAGAATGAAAAATAAGCTCACATAAACCATTAGCATTTCTACATATTTCCAACAAAACTCAGCAGTGAAATTTAGAAAGAGAAACTTCATTTAAAATCACTCTAGAAAATATAAAATACAGGGGAATCTACTTACCAAGACAAACTCAGGAATTATATGAACACAACTGCATAACACTTTTCACATAAATAAAACTAGATCTAAACAATTAGAAAAAACATTAATTGTTTATGGGTAGGTTGAGCTAACATAATAAAAATGACTATCCTACCTAAATTAATTTATATTCAGTCATACCTATAAAACTACCAGAAAATTTTTTTGTAGAATTATAAAAAATTATAACAAAGTTCATCTGGAAGATAAAAAGTTCAAGAATATCAAGGGAAATAATGAAAAAAATGTGAAGGATAGTGACAGTGACCTAGCAGTACCAGATCTTAAACTGTACTATAAATCAGTGATCATCACAATAATTTGGTACTGGCTAAGACATAGAAAGGTGAAGCATTGGAATAGACTTGGGGTAAATGACCTCAGCAAGCTAGTGTTCGATAAACAGAAAGATCCTAGCTTTTGGGACAAGAACCCACTATTTGACACAAAAAAATGCTGGGAAAATTAGAAAACAGTATGGGGGAAATTAAGTTTTGATCAACATCTCACACCCTACACCAAGATAAATTCAAAATGGGTAAATGACTTAAATACAAAGAGTGAAAACATACATAAATTAGGTGAACATAGAATAGTATACCCATCAGATCTATGGGTAAAGGAAGAATTTAAGACCAAGCAAGATCTAGAGAACATTACAAGATGTAAAATGAATAATTTTTATTATATTAAATTTAAAAGGTTTTGTACAAGCAAAACCAATGCAACCAAAATTAGAAGGGAAGCAATAAGCTCAGAAAAAATTTATAACAAGAATCTTTGACAAAGGTCTAATTTCTCAGATTTATAAGGAACTAAGTTAAATGTACAAGAAATCAAGCCACTACTCAATTGACAAATGGTCAAGGGACATGGAATAGGCAGTTTTCAGATGAAGAAATCAAAACTATAAATAATCACATGAAAAAGTATTCTAAGTTCTTCCTAATTAAAGAAATGCAAACCAAAACAACTCTGAGGTACCACTCACACCTAGAAGATTGGCCAATATGAAAGTAAAGGAAAATAAAAAATGTTGGAGGGGATGTGACAAAATTGGGACACTAATCCTTTACTGGTGGAGGTGTGAATTGATCCAATCACTGGAAGGCAATTTGGAATTATTCCCAACGTGTTTTAAAAGAATGCATACCCTTTGATCCAATAATATCACAGCTAGGTTTATCCCAAATAGATCATAAAAAAGGGTTGTACAAAAATATTCATAACCATGCTCTTTGAGGTGTCAAAAAAATGGAAAGTGCAGGGGGTGTCCCTCAACTGGGAAAGGCTGAACAAATATGATGGTATTGGAATAATATTGTGCTATAAGGAATGATGAACTGGTTGATTTCTATATGAACTGGAAAGACCTTCATGAACTGATGTAGAGTGAAATGAGTAGAATGAAGAGAACATTATAAAAGAAACTGAAACATTGTGGAACAATCAAGTGTAATCAACTTGGCTACTAGTAGCAATGAAGAATTGTGGGAGTTTATTTGGGGAATGGGAAAATATTTTAAAATTTTAAAAAATTTTATAAAAAAATAAAATAAGGGTTTACAAATAGAAGACTTGGAAAAGGTTGGGGGAAAATGATGGGTGCAGGGTAGGTGATTTTTAAGGTTCCTTAGAGCTCTTGTGTCTCAAGGACTTCTGTAGCTGGAGTATGTTGTGATTTCTGTGATAAGGATCCCTTTTTTGATTAGAGATATTTTGACATGTATACATTAGGAAATCTGGATTTGTTGGGTGAAAAGAAGGCCCTACCCTTTCTGTTGTTATTTTTGTTTTCTGAAATCTTCAGAGATGCTTCATGTTAATCTGACTTGACTGGCCATCTAGGGAGATCTGAGTTCTCTCCTGGCACCAGTCCCCAGCTGTTTCCTTCACTGCTAGTAAGTGCCTTTCCCAGATCATATAATTCTCTTGAACTGTTGATATAATCCATCAAAAATATGGCCGGGGAGGATGACCAGGATATGTGCTACTCTAACAGATGGCCTTCCAGAGTCCTCAGGACTGTGACGCCAACATTTTTCTAAGAATGCTAGAATTTCTGACTTTTCATCCCTTAGAGGTAATTTGGGCAGGAGCCTGAAAGTCTTTGGGAGCTGGAAGAGTCTCTAACTTCACTTTAAGACTTCCTTCTTTCCCAGTTTTCACAACTGAGTGTGTTCTAGAACTTAGTCAGGAATGGAAGTCATGGTCAGGAACTCTAGCCTAGAGACTCCATTTCTCTTTTGGGAAAGGCAGAATGAACTGGGCTATTCTCCAGGAGCTTTCTAGTTAGTCCTGTGGGTCTTACAGAGATCACCCATAAAGATTCAGCAATTTTACCCTTCAACTCTTACTGTCCATGCACTGGGAGACTGTTAGACTAGACATAGCGAATTACAGATCCAACCTTGTGAGCCCCTATCAAGTGGTCAGTGTAAACCATGATGGCCTCACAAAAGACACATTAGACCAAGCTGACTTCATTTCCTTTTTTTTTGTATCAGTAACTATCCTGGTTGACCTGGGGATTTTGGTAGATGAGACATGCTTCTATTTGAGCAAAACATTTCATAGAGTTTCTCAAGCTCTACTTGTAGGTAAGATGGAGGGATGAAGGGAAGATGATAAGTAAGAGTTTGAGCCCAAAGAGTAGTTATTAATGGATTAATATAAAGAGGGAGACTAATGGTAAAGCTCTTAGCACAGTAGCTGGTGCATAGTAAATGTTAGCAATTAGCTGGTATTAACTTGGAGGAAGGTTCTCGTGGAGCCCCCCAAGGATCTGTCCTTGGCTCTGGGTCCCTTCATAGTTATGAGTGACTTGGGTGAAGGCATAGAGGGTGTGTTTATAAACTGTAGAGAGAGGATGGCTAACATGGTGGGTGCTGCATCTTGGTAGGCTAGAATGTAGAGTGCAGAAATGGGAGAGATGCATATATGAGCCAGATGACAAGCTAGATATGTTGGGGCACAGTCATGATGGGCTTTGGATACCAAATAGAGAAATTTACATATTGGCCTGCCAACAAACTGCCAATGAAAAGGGATTCTTTTGAAAAGGAATTTCTATTGGCTATTTAAATACTTCAAGGATCTTTCCTTAGTCTCATGTGAGTCACATTTTGTTTTTATTCATAGCTTCAATAAAGCTATAAAAGAGATGCTTAAACCTTTTTCAAGCCAATGAATGTGGAAGGGTTTGTTAGTGCCATGAATGACAGAAGCAGGAGTCAAAATTACCTCTCCAGGTCAGAATTTGGGGTCCAACCCAATAAAGTGAATACAGTGTTTAAAAGTCTCTTTGGACTCAAAAAAATCAAATGCACAAGTACAAAATGGAAGAGACATAGTTTGGCAACCACACACACACACACAAAAGATCTGGGGATTTAACTTGATTTTATGTAGCTAAAAAGGGGGCTGATGTAATCTTAGGCTGAAGTAATGGAAGTCGGCTTCCTTGATCACAGGAAAGAATCATTTCATTACACTGTGCCCATCAGAGAATTTTGCCTTCCATTCCTCATTTTAAAGATGTTGACAAACTGGTGCCCACACAGAGAAGAATGAAAAGGATGGCAGGGGATGATGAACTGTCTGGAAATTGTGTTAGAAAGAGGAAGAGGGATAATGAGTATTTATTAAGTAACGTAAAAGGAGCTAGGTGGTGCAGTGGATAGAATGCTTGACTTGGAATCAAGAAGACTCATCATCATAAGTTCAAATTTGATTTTAGACACCTGTTATCTGTGGGACCTATTATGTACAAGACAAAAATGGCATAGTCCTGCCTTCCAGGGACCTACATTCTTTTGGGATGGCATAATGTTATAAGAGACTGTTCAAAAGAAGGTCTAGTATCCCCACAATGTCCTGGGAAGAATCTAAAGGACCTGGTTCAATTCCTGGCTTTCACCTGCCCTAAATGAGGCCAAATCACCTAAGCTCTCTTAGGAGCATCAGTTTGCCCAGCTGTTAAGAATTCAGTAAGGCTAGAAGATCTTGGAAATGCCTCCCCTCTCTAAGTCTATGCAACTATGAACTCTGTCTTTTTCCTTCTGGGGCCAATGCAGTTACTCAAGATAGATGCCCTGGGTGCCATTCTCCTTCATTTCTGTTCCATTCATCATCCAGACCTACTCCCTGGTGATGTCCTTATTTATAAAAACATTCCATGACAACAAGATGCTGAGGGGTTTTCAGTCAAGAAGAATCTACCATCTATTTTGTAGTCTTTGTGGGGAAATAGTAGCTGATGACTTTCCTACATTACACAATTATCTCAAAGCATGGGGCTGCTAAAAATGTCAGGGTTTTACTTCCAGAGAGAGATGGCAGAGAGAAGTCACGGTGTGTAAAACTGGTGACACCATTTTTCTCTTGATCTGATATAATTTGGAGTTTTTGTGAACTTACTAAAAAAAGATCTTTACAATAAGTTTCAAAGACTTGCCTAGACAGACTCTGCTGGTAATTGCAGTGTTGACAGAGACCTTCATAATAAAAGGGGTGTTATGAACACATTAGGGAGATTATAAAAATTAACAGCATTGCATGCTGTCAAAAACCTGATAGCAATATGATACATTCTTTGTGGATAGGAAAATGCTGGGATAGCTGGGCTGTTCTTCTCCCCCTCTTAGACTAGGTTTAGTAAACCCTTGGAGCAATTCAGAGGAACATCTGAACTCACAGTTATTGAGATCTCATCAGATCCCAGATATTCTCTGCAATTTTTCCCTTTTAGATCTGATACCTTTCATAGGAACAAAATATGCTTTCAGAGGCTCAAAGAAGATAATGTGAAACTGGTCAACATTGTCATTTAGGCCTATTTCAGAATAAAAAAGTCAAATTAGGAGGATTTTAAGTCATTCACTTATCAGATGAGAAATCTGATGCCCAGAGAGGTCTAGTCACTCATACAAGCAGCCAATTTGAACTCAGATCCTCTGACCTCATCTAAATGCAATGCTTCTTCTGCCTCTAAGTAGCTCTGGCTTCTTTTAACTCTCAGTTCCAGCATCACTACCTACAGGAAGCTTTTCCTGACACTCCCATCACTACTACCCCTCCCCACATCCCCTTGTGTTTCTTTTGTCTCCCTAAGACTACAAGCTCCTTGAAGTCAGGGGCTTTTTCCACTTCCCTTTGTGTGTTGCCTGGAGGCCCTAAGTAACTGTTGATTGATTGGTTGCTTTCCTATTCTTCCCTTGTAGACTGTGTTGACTGTCCATTGCCTAAAAAATGAAGGCCATATTCCTCAGTTTAGCATCAAAGCTCACCATAACAGTGGCCCTATGTGTTCACTCAGCTTCTTCCAGTTTTAATCAAAAAGCTACAAATATAGGTTTGATGTAAGGGAAAAGCCTTCACAACATGAATGGGCTGCCTTGAGAGGCTCTTGGAACAGTGGTTGGACGACCATTTGTCAAGGACAGTGAAGTGGGTGGTGGGAACTCCTTTTTAGGAATTGGTGGAGATCAGATAGATGTCCTCTGAGCTCCTTTCCAAATCTGGAATCCTAAAAAATGGGATTTGCCACGATTCCAGCTTTCTTCACTGAAATTTCTTCTCCTGTCAGATGGGCTCCTCCTCCTTCCTCAAAGACATCAACATGGGTGACTGGAAGAAGGAAGAGCTCTTGACAGAAATAAGGAAGTTTGGGAGAGGAATGTATTTGGAGAGGATAGGGTAATATGAGATTTGCTCTCCAGATCATGTCATCCATGTCTGTTCCTCCAGCTGGGATCACGATGTGTCACCCAACAGAAAAACTGGTGGAAGTTCAGGGCTCTGACACTGCTCAGTGCTCTTAAATATAAAGCCCAACCTCTGAGGAGCACTAATTATAGGTATGAGTTGGAGTTTAGGGGTGGGTGGAAGTTTCCCTAGTGCTACTCTGTAGGACCCTGCATATTAAGTCAATTTATAACTGAATTGAAGGGTTTCAATATGGAGAGGTTATAAGCTTGCCCAGCAGAAAGAGGCATCTAGGTGGAGGAGCCTTCCAGGATGAGGGTCTATGTGGCTCTGTATGGGACTAGGCATGCAAGCGAGTATTGCGGGGATGGTAGTTGATGGATTCAGTAAAGCTCTTGCAAAGTGCTATATAAATGCTAATCATCATCATCACCTTCACTATCATCACCATCCTCATCACCACTATTATCATCATCTTCTTTCCACCATCCTAGCAGTTGATCACACACCTCCTAAGGTCAATCCAAAGATCTCACTTTGGAGACCACCAATGTAATGAACAGAGAACTGGCCTGAACTCAAGAAGACTTGGGTTCAAGTTTCACTTCTCTTTTCTTCTCCTGCTTCCGCCCTTCATTGAATCTGTGGTCTCATAAATATGTCTACTGGAGCCCATCATAAGCCATCCAACCTAGTCTCATTCTGCTTGTTGTTCATTTTATCTGAGCTGGGAAGAGGTGGGGAATCTCTCCATTAGGAGATCTCTCTGCCCATGCAGATCAGCAAACGCTCTGCAATTGAGAGGTTTAGAGGATAGCTAGAGAAGAAGAAAGGACTTTTTCAGGCTCAGCCAGTCAGCCTGTATCAAATCTGGTCATGAGCCAACTCTTTATATATGAATTTCATGTACTAATAATGCTGTGCTTTATTCCTGTCCCTAACCTCCATTGTCTTCACAGAAGATTTAGCCAATATGCCAAAGGCTTTTATTTAGCACCTTTTGTAGAGATGTTGGGGATTAACAAATACAGAGATGGCATTAAGATATTCTCCCCACACCCCAATTTCTGCATTTATAACTGCATAATCCATTTAGTGACCTAAAGATGTCTTCACTAGTGGTTGAAACAAAATTTGCCATTTTCCCTTTCAGAGTTGGATAGTGAAGAGGATGTTGGTGTCATCTACATCAAGTCACCAGAAGAAATATCAACCCTGTCTGAAAAGTAACCTTTTTTTGTTATTGTTCTTGTTGATCTAATGACATCTAGAAAAAGAATGTGTGGTATAATAGCTAGAGATCCAGCCTGAAAGCTGAAGACCCAGGTTTAAGTTCAAGTCTGGCCTCTGACACACAGACGGTGTTTCCTGGGAAACTCACTTACCTTCCCATTGACCTAGCCAACTCTCAAAGAATTAAGCTGTAGACAAGGTGCCCTCGGTTGGCGTGCAATGGTAGGGAAATTCCTTGCTGGATGTTTCTGGCAGTGATAAAATCTCAGATTCCATTCAAAAGAACAACCGTTTTCATAGTTCTTTCCTCAAAGAAGTGATAGATTTCCATTTTCTGTTAGAGATACTTTTTTAAATTTAAGAATGAACTTATATTCTCTTCTAATACAATCAATGTTGATTCCTCACTCCCAATATTCAGAAAAGGGACCCAAGACCTTTTCAATTATCCAATGCCTGTCAATCAGGCAACATACTTTTCTTGAAGTTAAAATGTCTAATTTCTTTCCTCTTCCTAATTGTCTTTCCTCTTCCTGTGCCAGAAATGTGGTTCCTTCTCTTTCCCAACTCTACACAATACTTTCTAGTCAGCATAATATTGATGTTCTATGTCCTCTGAGTAGGTGGGTCTGCAAGTTCCTTGGGTGCAGAAGCCATTTTCACCTTTGTCTTTGTATTCCCTTGGGCAAGCACCATCTCTGGAACACGGTAGATGCTTAAACCCTCATTTGAAACATATGAAGAGGGGGTATAATCCTGTCTGCAGGATTATACCTACACCCCACTGGCTGGTGAGGATCAAAGAAAATAAACCACGTAAAGAGCTCTGAGAATGTCAGTGTGTTATCCACGTGCCCACTGTTAGTATTGTGAACTAGATCCAAAATCTGCTGTTGCACTCACTGGGCCCATGCAGTTCTACAGAGGGAGCCCTTCAGGCCGCCATATTGCATCTTGTTTAAGGCAGCCTCTGTCCCAGGCCAGTGAAAAGTCTAGTTGTAGTGAATATGACCTGGATGCTAGAAGACCAGCAGGATTCTTGGACCTAATTACTAATGGATGGCTCTGCCTCCCTCACTCTCTGTGTCTGTCTATACATCTGGCTCTTTCTATCTGTCTGCTTCTGCCTCTCTTCTCTGTCTCCCTTTCTCTCTCTTCTCTGTCTCTGTCTCTCTTATTCTTTCTCTTTCTCTGTGCCAAGAAGCTCTTGATTCAGACTCAGTCTCTAACACAACTAACTGACTATAATAACCCTGGGCAAGTTACAGCTATGATGCCATCTATATCGATCCAGAGACTTTCTTTTCCTAGAAGCATGTACAAATGAAGTCACAAGTCCAGGCCTTAAACCCTATCCTTTGGGGTATTCATATGGAGATGGCCAGCAGTTGAAAATGTTGGACTTGAGCTCAGGAAAGAGATGGGGTTGATTATATAGATTTGGAAATCATATTTATATAAATACTAGTTGAATCCAGTGGGACTTGGCAATTCTCAAAAGAAAAAGAAAAAAAATCAGGGAAAATGAAGAGGGCTCAAGACAGAACCTTGGATTACACCCCCAAAAATTTTCTCTTCCTTGTCCATCAGAATAGCATAAAAGGTTTCCTAAATACCCTTGACAAAATTCAAGTATGCTATTTCCTCATCGTTCCTCTGATTTAGCAGACTACACCATTGTCCAAAGGGTTTATGTGATCATTTGGGTGGGACTTGCTGACTCCCAGTGGTCATTCCCTGCCTTTCAAAGTACTCACAAATCATTAACTTAATTCCGTGTTCTAGAATTTTCCAGTAACAACAATCAAAACTACAAGTCTATAGCTTGAAGAATCTACCTCCTTCCTCTTATGAAAACCAGAGTGACATTTAAGCATTTCCACCTTTTAGTCAAATTTTTTCTTGATGGGTTTTTCAAAGATCACCAACAGAGGATGGATAATCACAGCTGGCACTTCTTTCATGACTCTAGAATGTCCTTCTGTGTCTGATGTCTTGATACTGGAAGGAATGAAAACAAAGCATAGTCCCTGAAGACCACCGACACATTCATCTGGTCTTTCATGTTTACCAAAATTAAGGTTTCAAGTCTATGAAGCTCTTGCTATTAATTGCTACAACAAACTGTCCATTTGCCACAACTATTTCCACTACCTATAGTTTTGTTTCTAGGGTGGCATTATTTTAAAAAAATATAATGGTTTGTTGGACTTTAAAAAATATATATAATGTTTTCCCCATTTTTTTCTGTTGCTTTTTCAACCATTTCCCCCCAGTCTAGTGCTTAGGCGAATTCAATCTGAATTAAAGAGTTTTCTATGTCCTAAATTGTAGTCTAAAAGAATTTCCTGACAAAATCTGCCTGACATTTCTTGACTATTCCTTCCCGTTTTCAATGCTAATTAGACCCAAGACATCTTTTACTTTTGCTTCTTTTAAAAATATTTTTACCAATTATATATAATAAATTTCCATTTAAGTTCTCCAATGTTACATGATCCAAATTGTCTCCCTTCCTCCCTTCCCTCCACATTCCTGGAGATGGTAGGAATTTGATCTGGGTTACACATGTATTATCATGCATAACATATTTCCATATTGTTCATTTTTTTGTGAGTGAATAATCACATAAAACCAAAACAAGAATCCAAATAAACAAGTGAAAAATCCCATGCTTTTGTATGCATTCTGACTCCAACAGTTCTTTCTCTGGAGGTGCATAGCATTTTTTGTCATAAGTCCATCAGAATTGTCCTGGATCATTGCATTGCTGAGAGTAGCTAAGCCTTTTCCAGTTGATCATTCCACAATATTGCTATGACTGTGTTCAGTGTTCTCCTGGTTCTGCTTATTTCACTCTGCATCAGTTCATGAAGGCCTTTCCAACTCTTTCTGAAAACATCCTGTTCATCATTTCTTACTGCACAACAGTATTCCATCACTGTCATATACCACAACAATTTTATTTCTTTTTCCTGTCATATAGTCTACAAGGCTGAGTTGGCAGTTCCTAGAGGACATTGAGGAAGAGAGGTCCTTTGGGCAGTTGAAAGTCTGGAGTTCAGGAAGGAGAACAGCATTGGAGATAGGGATTTTGGATACATCTCCATTCGTCATCATTAAAACCATGAGGGTGACTGAGATTGCCAACTCAGAGAATAGGGACAGAAGGAAAAGGGACAAAGAATGCATTGCCCTGGAGAACATTGACCTCAGGGGAATGGCAAGAGGTTGGAGTGTCAGCAAAGGAAGCAGTAGTAGAGAAGGAGTAGTAGAGAAAGTACTAGTAGGGAAGGAGTAGTCAGGGAAGTAGATGAGAACCAGGAGGTTGTGCTGTCTCAGGCCAAAAAAGAAGGTAATAAGAAGGAAGGGGTGTCCACAGTGTCACATGCTTTAGAGAAGTCAGGAATCAGGAATACTGAAATGTTGCCTGTGAGTCTAAATTCCTACATAGGATCTTCAAAGCCCTCCATGATTGGGCCCCTCTACCTGTGTGCTGTAATTTCCCCATCACTTCATGATTTTGGTGGTCCCCATCCTCCTCCACTCCATTCCCCCACCCCAACCTCTGCCACATGCAAGGTCTAATCCCATTTAGTAACCTAATAGTAATGAGGATGAGGAGGATAATGAAAATGTTACATCAGTGCATTTATGTGGCCATTCCTCCCAGATCGTGGTTCATCTGCATTTCTTCATCTTATCCAAGAAAGATAAGCTTATGCTTGCTTCTTCTTCCACATCACATACAGCAAGGTGTAGCCTGGAGTCAGGCAGCCCTCAACTCAAACCCTGCCTATACCACAAGCTCCCTGTGTGCCCTGATTCTTCATTGGCAACGTGGAGATAATGACAGCACCTACCTCTGGAGATGGTTTCAAGGACCAAAAGAGAAAACATACAGACCTGAAAATGTTCTAACGACGCTAGCTATTAAAACTCTACTAAGTACCACTGAATAAAAACTCAGCTAATCAGCTGAACTAACCAATCAGCTTGTACTTCTTTATACTCCAAGAGAAAGAGGATTAGACTGAACAGCTTTTGTTATTTTCATGGATTACTTTCAGAAATAGATTTACAAATGTCTTTTTTATTTTAAAAAAGAGCTTCAAAATTCATTGCTTTGTGCGAACTAAACTTTCTCTAAGTCTTCTCTTTTAAGAGAACACTTTTAATAGTTCAGAAAGAAAGCAAGAAACTCCAAAAGCAGAGAGCTTAAAAGTGAACAGGCTGGATCCCAGAGGAGGCAGAAGGTCATGGATTTTCTTTTTTTTAAAACAGACAAAAGACAATGGAGCTCCTTGTGCTGGAAGATTGGACACATACACATACACACAACTTGGTTTCTCTCTCTGTGCATGTATTTATATGTGCCATCTAATGAGGAAAAGGAAAGAAAAGCTTTGCCATCAGAGAGCAGATGCAAGAGTTTGCAAAGAGGACTTCGCACTCGCCATGGAACTGTAAGGACCTTATTTTACAGTGTGGGACGATAGAAGACTCAGGGAGACAGTTGAGGGCCATTGATTGGTTCCTGCCCTTGGGAGAGCTTGGAGTGATAACTTCCTGTGGCTGGGTCCTGTCTGAGCCAAATGGGAGCATTGCCTACCTGTTTGCTGTGGAGCCAAAAGTTCCTGTCCTGCTGTCCTGGTGTCCTGGTGGGAGATCCTATCGACTCTGTCTCCAAAGTTATCATCTACCTGTACTCCTGTTCCTCAGCGTGTTTCCTGACATCTGGGAAGAGAACTGCCAGCAACCCAGTAAAAACTGTCTGTGGGGAAGCCTGTAGCCATCTTGGGTCCAGGCTGAAGAGGTTTGAACTCTCCAAGAGTTCAGCTCTATCATTTTGACAAACTATAAACTTGTCCAAGCACTATTTTGGAGGACTAGTTAGGTTTTATAGAGGAGTGTAGAAACAGGCAGCCGGAAGACTTTGAAGAAGGCCTTTAGAAAAGGTGGGAGGAGTATCCAGAATTCAGAGCATAGGGATTCCTTTGTTCCTAGTCCTCCTGTCCTCCTGAATTTTAATAATAATAAACCCCATCTTTGATGTTTTAAACCTTGATCTAAGCGTCAGATAGCATTTGGGCTTCTAAGCTGCCTGTTGGGTCTTCCCTCTCAGTGGTATATCCAAGCTTGATACATCATTTATACAAACCTTATCATCAATATTACACACATTTTTCAGTTATATGAGTGTATTGACTCCAGATCAATGTCGTTGACCACGTGATCTGTGACAGCAAATTAATCTTGGACTTTTTCTTGTGGGATACAGAATACCATCCTTCATTTTGGTACCTCCATGGCCAATTGTGGAAATGTTTTAATGGCAAATGAATGTCACTTCCTCCTCAGCTGTCTGCATTTCAGAATCTTCTTCAGGGTTCCTGGCATAAGTTTGCATTAGCCTTTTGGAGACAACTTTCAATTTCTCTTAAACATACTCTCATCAAAATCAATCTCTGTAATTTCACTATTACAGCACTCATGGTACAGTAGAAAGAGCCTAACCTCTTGTGTCAGAAGACCTGGATTCAAATCCCACCTCTCGTGTTTACCCTATAGAAGTCACACTTCCCTGGGTCTCAGTTTCTTCATCTGTAAGTTGAGCTGGTTGATCTAGATGGCATAGAAAGTTCTTTGCACTCCTAGAGCTACAATGTTTGTATTCTGGTCTAATTGAACAACTTCTTGGCTGTTTTCAGTTGTTTTAGTTGTGTCTGACTCTTTGTAACTCCATTTGGGGTTTTCTTGACAGAGATATGGGAGTAGTTTACCATTTCCTTCTCCAGCTCATTTCACAAATGAGGAAACTGAGGTAAACATGATTTGCCCTAGGTCACACAGCTAGTAAGTGTCTGAGGCCAGAAGGATCAGAAAGATAAGTCTTCCTGACTCTAGACCTGTTGCTCTATCTATTGTGTCAACTAGCTTCTTTCTCTTAATTGTTTCCTGAGCTCAAAAAGGGATTTCCTGCCATCATTGAAACCATGTCCCATGGCAACGACGTACCTCACTGTATACAGAGGATAAAGGGAGTGGGCATTGAGGTTCTTCCTCTCTTTTTGGTATGATGTAGAATCAGCAGTGATGGTGGTGAGTGGGGATTCTTAAAATGGCTAAACAGCCATGGCATGTGCTTTTTATTTTGTACCCGCTTTATTCCTTGATTTCTAAAGATCTTTAATAAACCTCCATAAAATATAATATTTCTTTTATTAGATATTTAATTTTTACACATCTCAGTGCTTTCTGCCAAGCTTTTTCTTTCTGTTGGATATGTTACCTTTTCATCTCTGACTTATATCCATCAAAGCTCAACACAAAGGCTCCTATAAAACCCTGACCCATCCCAGTCTCTCCTTCCCCCCACTTTCCCACTCCAAGGACTTGGGCTTTCCCTCCCTTCCAGGATGACTTTTGGTAACTTAGCTCTACATACGTGTTGTTTCCCCCCATGGAATATCAGCTCCCCAAAGGTAGAGACTGTTTCATTTTTCCCTGAACCCTATTTTTCGTGACTTGAAGCCCACAGCACATGTTCTAGTTTGCCATTCCTTGGTCAGTTATTATAACGTGATGAGGGTCCCAGATAGCATACTTGCACACCACCTTGGAAGGTTTTCAGATGAGTTCTGGTTCTGGAACCTCTGTGTGCCCAGCAAGTATGAAATTTCACATTTGCAAGTTGATTGTGATTGGATTTGACTTTTCTTTTTCTTTTTTAGAAGTATTAAAGGAATTTCCTTTGATGAATACTACAAGACAGTCAGGAATTGCAACAACACAAACAATGGCTGCAAAATTCATGGTAAGGTCATCAATCTTATCTTATCCTAGGTCCATTGGGCAAGGTTGGACTAAACTTTTAACTTTCCCCTTGTATAGTTTGGCTTTTCCAGTACTGGAGTGAGTTTATTAATTCGCTATAATTTGCCCAGGGCTTGTTGAATTCTTCTGCTGGAAAATTCATTGGGCAATACCCTGAGAGAGGAGTATGGGGCAAAGGAGGTCTTTAAGAGTCCATCATAAGTCCATTGCCTTGAAAAACTTATATTCTGACATTCAGAACTCCCCACCAATGCCTGTACTCAAGTGGTGGTGGTGGAATCTTTAAGAAATAAAACTTCTTTATTACTACTTTTGGAAAGAAAGTGTGATCAGTAAAGACAAAAATATAGAAAAAGGCAAAAGAAGAGTCAATTTGATTTGTGAAACATTGAAAAAATTCTGCTACATACCAATTACTGTGCTTGGTGCTAGGGGTATGAAGACACAATGAAAAAGTGCCTTCCTGCATTGAACTTACATTCTTCTGCTGGGGTTGGGGAAGACAGAGTCATGTCTAGATGTGTCCCATAAGGTAGAGTGTGATAGAATGTCAACAATCACTCAGTTGGATTCATTCTTCCATCACCTGCTACCTGCCATGGGCTAGGCTAGGCCACACCTTCCAAAGGGCATGTACTTGATGAATTTTGTTAGTAGTAATCATGGATTGGCTTCACTGGCCTTCTAAGATTTTCATTCATGAAACTTGTAAAATAGGTCAGATTTCTACTTCTCCCAGGAATGTGGGGCTTCTTCTGTACTCTCCTTCTATGCCTAGGACTCTACAATAAATCAGTCCATCCTCACACCTCTCCATATCCTACCTCAATGCCATTCTACACAGAAAGACCTCAAGGAGAGGCCTGATCTGCCAGAGGACAGTGTCCTACACCCCTAATTCCACCCTTTCTCTAAAATTGTTAGACTGGGTTAAACTTCATTCCTACTAGAGATGCCAAGTCATTTATCATTCCTCTCTCCTAGTTGATAATTTGATGTCTTTTCTTGTATGCAAATTATCATCAGTAAAGTGTTGTAGCCTGCTTAAACCCACCATGCAACTCTTCTCTTTGGGGTCACCTGGGAAACCTTTCTGGGTCTCCCTTAATTCTAGTGCCTTTACTTTACTTTACATCTCCAGTTTATCTCATGTTGATTCCCCTAAGGCTGTGAGCTGGAAGGTAGGGACTGTCTTTTGCCTCTCTTTGTACCCACAGTGCTCCCACAGTGCTTGGCACATAGTAAATGCTTAATAAAGATTGAATGATTGACCGATTCTTCAAATATTGTGGTATTGTGTCATTCAGAGACATATGGCCTCACTGGCATTAACAAAGATAGATTTTTGTTTTAGGGCTTGGAATCGTTGAAAATGTTGTTTAATTTCTGAAATACAATCCAGCCCACTATTTGCCTCCTAATAATTTCTAGGCCTAGCTCACTGTTGACATGTAGTGTGTAGAGAAATATCTGTTAATTAATTAATTAAGAATTCATTAGGAAATAGGGTTAAGTAGCAAAATGTATTAATAGACATATAAAAGAGATTAATAAATTGGGTTTTTTTGAATCTGAATGGAATCTCAGAGATGATTGATGGCAAAGAATTTTCTCAATGAACTTTGAGAAAGGCAGTTGATAACAGCTCAGTCTCTTTGGGCTGACCTGAACAAGGAAGGTAATCCAAAGAGCTGCTCCACAAGTTTGGAAAATCTTGGTGAACTGACATCCTGAGAATAACCATCTTATCAAGCCAGAGAAAAGGAGAGTGTTGGGTGCAGTACCTGTGCTTACCCCAATAAATGGCAGCAATGTCTGATCTGTTGAGTGGAAAAGACTGGAATCTGACCAGCTAGAAATCACATCTGAGCAGCAGGAAAGGGAAAACTGACTTATTCTTCTTGTTTACTTGTTTATAATTAGATTAGGATAGATAGATAAGGATTTGGGGTTTTTAGATAGAATACGAGGAGAGGATAGCTTCAGCTCTGTCGAAGGAGAAGAAAGTCTTCGCGGACCAGACTGGTTGGGTGGTTATAGTAAGATTTATTAGCATAGGGACCTACATAATAAAAGAAACACTTTTCTACCTATTTTTCCTTTTACTATCCCTTCTTCTAAAATTTTTATACCAATAATAAATGTATTTTTCTATAACTGGCCTGAGCCAGAATTCTTTCAAACTGTTTAGAGAAGCCATCTTTCTCAACAAGTGTCTGCTCAAGTTGTTTGCGTTGATAGAGTAATTTGGTAGGCTGTTGATTGATTCACATATATTCTGGACAGTTGGTATGTTTTTATTCACTTGGTTTTTCCTACATATACCAACTCTTTTGAATATTATAGATCTCATTTAGTGTTCTTGGGTTCGATGTTACCAATACAAATTCTTCTGCAGGAATTTGTTTTTTATGGTAAATACCCTTTCTCTTTGGACTGTGCACTGAATATCTTGTGACAGTTTTAAATTATTTGATGAGTCCACATGACCCTAAATATTGATAAGCATTTGGATTGCTCTAGGAAGATTCCAAAGATTATATTGCAAAATAAAGTTCCAGATATTGGGGTCCTTTCTCAAGCTGAACTGCCAAGCATTCAAACTTTACTGTACAAAGGACAACTCCAATGAATTGCTTTAATGGACAAGTGGAGAGAGACAACATTAGGCACAAAGTAGTTATTAATAGAGAAATGTTAATTAATACCGGTCACTAATGGGGTGCCCAAGGGGTCCGTATTAGACCCTAAATTGTTTTATTTTTCTATTAATACCAGGTGGCAATGCTGAGCAAGTGTTTCAAAAGTAGCAAGGACCACTGGAGCACCCCTGAGAATGCCTAGATCTTCCAAAGAGGCTGACCCAATATACTCACCTATTGTTTTTCACTAAACTGGGGTTATTAATGATTTCTGCTGTTGCCTGCTAACAACAGAGAAGAGTTTCTGAGCCTCTGACTTCTTTCCCTAGAGAACAATGTCATCTGAATAATAACAGGTCCTTAATTTAGAAAGGAAAAAAACCAATTAAAATGTAAACTTTACACATATGTTGCTACCCATCCTGAATTCCAAGGACACAGTAGAGTAGGTCCAATGTTCTCTCTCTCTCTCTCTCTCTCTCTCTCTCTCTCTCTCTCTCTCTCTCTCTCTCTCTCTCTCTCTCTCTCTCTCTCCCTTCTCTTTCTCTTTCCCTCTTAATTTTCAGTTTCCTGAAAAAAATGAAGATGAATGTATAGATCAGAGAGCATTTCTTGAGCTACACTAAAATAAAAGAGAATTTAAAAAATAAACTCATATTCTCCAGGTATCTTGTTATCATCAAAAAGATCACTGAAGGCTAGAGAATTTTTTTAAGGTTGTGATCTTGGATGAATACTTCAGAGTAGTTGTATTCAGGTGGTTGATGTTAAGCCTTCTCCTGAATGGATGAGTTTTTTTCCAAGCTTATAAATATAGACTTGGTTACTGACAGAGCAGATTTTTGTTTTATCCACATGGGATTTTACCTGGAAGTATCAAATATGAAATATTTTGCTTTAAAATCATTTGGCTACATGAAATAGTGTGTATGAATATGTAGAGTTTGATTCAGTTCTTTCTGATTCTTTATGACCTCATTGTGAGTTTTCTTGGCAAAGATACTGGAGTGGGTTTGCCATTTTCTTCTCCAGCTCATTTTATAGATAAGGAAACTGAGGCAGAGTTAAATGACTTGCCCGGGGTCACATAGCTCGTGAATTTGTACTTGGGTTTTCCTGACTCCAGACCTGGAACTCTATTCATTGTGTTGCCTACCTGCTTTCATTTATATGTATATGATGTTGATACCTAATGACTGGCATATGGTAAATGCTTAATTAATGCTCTATGTATATTGGTTTCAAATCATGATTCTAACACTGACTAGCTATGTGACCATCTGTGAATCACTTCACTTTTTAGCCTCAATTTTCTCATCTGTAAAATGGGGATAATAATAGCAACTAGCTAGCATCTATGTAATGCTCTTAAGATCTTCAAATCACTTTGCAAATATTATCCCATTTGATCTTCAAAAAGATCCTGGGGAGGTAGGTGCTATTCCTAGTCCCATTTTATAGATGAGGAAACTGAGGTAGATGGAGGTAAATTCAGTTGCCGAGGGTGACACTGCCTGGGAAGTATCTAAGGCCATATTTGAACTCATGAAGATGAGCTTTCCTGAAGTGAAATTGGTTACAAAAATGAGAGTATTGTAGAAAAGTCAACCATTATTACTCTTATTATCACTAATTTAAATATCATTAAATATAGGATATCTCCAACTCAACCCCAGTTATCATGGTATAACAGCAACCAAGAGACTTGGCTTGGAATCTGGTCACACATATGGTTATGAGCAGCAGAGCATTGATGACAGATTTGGAACTCCATAAGGAAATGTTTAGGGGAAGGGATTCTTTGAGAGCACCGGGATCTGTCCCATAGAGGGGAGGCTTCCTGCTGTTCCTTTGCTGTCATCAAGACAGACAAAACAGCCTGCTGGCATCCAGGGGATGTTTGCTTTCACCCTAGGAGTTCCCAATCTCCTGCCAAGCCCAGGGGCCATGGGCTACAAGGCAATGGGAGTGAGTAGGCAAAGTGGCACCTCAGAAGTGTGAAGAATTAAAGCCTGCTTCTAATTGTGTCACCTAGAACCAACTGGACGTGGGGCAAATTGGTTAAGGCTCCGAATCTCAATCCTTTCATCTTTTCACTGGGGAGTTTAATATGGGTCTTGCCTTATTCGTGAGGCTGTCGGAAGTTTGGGGTTTTATTTTTTGGTGTCGGGGCAGAGTGCCCTGGAAAGGCAGCTGGATACAGAGCCGGGACTTGGATTTGAATGTCTTCTATGTTACTGACCACCTGCAGGACCTGGGGCAAGTTCTTAAAGCTCTCTGTTTCCTCAACTGTAAAGAGAGGTCATTGGACTCAATGGCCTCGAAGATCCTTTGTAGTTCTAAATCTGTCATCTTTTGGGGCCAAACAAAATAGCTGGGAATGTCTGGACTCTTCCACTAACTTCCAATATAGAAACTCTACTATTCATTCAGCTTGGTGATTTCTCTGTCATTTAAATCTTAGTGGGTCACCTGAAGCCACAGAGAGGGTGAGTAATCTGTCCATGGTCACACAGTGTCTGAGGCTTCTTGACTCCAGACTTGGCTTGTCTTTACCTTCCTTCTCCTTGTTTCTTGACAGTTCAGAGGCGATAACTCCAGATGGAAAGTGTTCTTGGTAGGTAGATATGCTAAAGAAAGAATGAGAAAGAGTTCTTGTATTCCTTGTTCTGAGGCATTCTTAGAGGCTCCCAGGGATATCAGAGAACACTTGATGCTCCTTCTTCCCAGACGTCTCCCCTTCCATTTCAAGGATAACAAGAGATACCCTGGCAGTTGGGGAAAGAGGGTTGTCGAGGAGGAAGAGCCCATTTGGGGCTGGGATACACTGCCGTGTGTGTAGACAGTGTATGAGTCCCCATCTCTAAAAGTCCATTTAAAAATGCTCCAATGGCCATGGATGGGACCCCCAATGGCAACTAAATGAAAAATGGCTGTCTCATTTCAACCCATTAAATAATAATAACAATGTAAATAATGATAATTGATATAATAATAGCGACTACATGTTGCTTTAAGGTTTGCAAAGCAATATTATCTGGAAGCAGGTAACTGGTGCAGTGGATAGGAAGATGGATCCTTACCTTCCTCATGAGGCTGTCAAAAGTGTTTTGTTTCATTTTGTTGGGGTAGAGTGGAAAGGCAACTAGATTTGGAACCAGGACTTGAATTTGAATCCCATAAAAAGTCAGGAAAGTCTGAGTTCAAGCCCAGCCTCAAATTCAGCCATCACCGGCCTCAGTTTCCTCAACTGTAAAATGAGGGTAATAATAACACCTGCTTTCCAGGACTGCTGTGGTCATCAAATGCTTTCATATTTGTAAAAATGCTATAATTGTTGTTGTTTTATCCTCACAACAACCCTGGGAGGTAAGTGCTATTGTTATACCCATTTTACAAAGGAGGAAAGTGAGGTAGGCAGAAGTAAATTGGCTTGTTTAGGACATTTACAGAGTGCTTTAAGCTTTACAAAGGCCATTTTTAACCTCACAACACCCTAGAGGATAGACATCACTGTTACCTTCATTTTATGTTCGATGACCCCAAGGCTCAGAGAGCTCAATGATTTGCCCATTGTCACACCAGCAAGGTGTTGGAGGGAGGCCCCAAGCCCAGCTCTCTACCTGACTCTGGCCTCAACTCACAAGCAGTAGAACCTTTCTGTGAGATTTTGACCTGAATCCTGAAAGGCTGGAGGGAAGATCCTTTTCACTGGCTGGCTTTGCCAGTTCTTCGAAGGCCATGTTGATTGGTCTGGAAGTTTGAGTTTGCAAAGGTCCAAATTCAAGTCATGTTGCAACTGACATGGCTAAATGGCAAAGTGGGGTGAATGCTGGGCTTAGAGTTAGAAAGACCTACCTCGGACAGCTCTGATACTTGTGTGGCCCCTGGCAAGCTACTTAACCCTCGTTTGCCTCAGTTTCCTTACCTGTACAGTAAGGATTACAGTAGTACCTGTCTCCCCATTGTGAGACTCAAATGAGAATATTTGTAAAGTGCTTAGCATGATGCCTGGCACATAGTGTTAGCTATTATTATTATTACCACTAGTGTGACACAAAGCTTTCCTAGGGAAGTATTTCTGATTCATTTGACTTGTTAAATCTAATTTAGATTTGATGCTGTTTTCTTTTTTAACTTATATTTATTTCTAAGCCCATTTGCTCCCTACTCACTGAGCCTTCCATCACAACCAAGATTTAAAAAGAGAAAAACCTCTTCAGTAAAAAGTGCCCAGATTTTGACACCACCATTGCGCCCAAACTGGCCAGAGACCTAGAAGATCATAGAGTGAGAGGAGGAAGGGAATTTGGAGATCCCCAAGTTTATCCTCCTCAATGTATAGAGAGGGAAATTGAGTCCCAGCAAGGAGTGATTTTCCCATTGCCATACCAATAGTAAAAGATTGTGAAGATTAGATTTAGCTATCTCCTGATTATAACAACGAAGATACTTAGCTCTTCCTTTATTGTAAAGATAAAATTGTAATCTCCAGATTGTAACAATGAAGGTACTTAGCTCTTCCTTTATAGTGAAGCTAGAATTGTAATCCACAATCTATTTTTAGACTTTAATCTATAAAAGGTGATAACTCAGTATTTTAAGTACATCTACCCATTTTAACCACAAAAAGGTGTTAAGTAACTACAAAAGGTGAACTTACCAAAAAAGGTGATAAGTAACCGAAAAAGATATAATATAACCAAAGAAGGTGAGAACTAAAGAGTGGGCAATACTGGAGAGGAGCATCTGCTGTGATTGGTAGACATGAAATTTAGGGGAGGTGACACAAGAGAAAAGGATTTTTTTTAAAAAAAGGACAAAAGGCCAGAAGAGGACATTCGAGATATTTTGATTTGAGTTTTGAATTGAAGGCTCTGACTCGGAGGAGAGACTGGAAGACAGACACTCAGACTTCTTTCCATTTAAACTGTCACCATTGGTGAGTGAAAGGCTGACTTAGTGGCCACGACTTTCCTGGAGCCTTCAGGAGTGAAGGCTCCAGCAAAGGCCCGTCGTCTTGAGACTCTCTTCCCCTGGCTGGGGCTTAGAAATTTCTAACTGGCTCAGAGTTTTCTCTCTCTCACTCCTTAATATCTTCCCTCTATTGTAAATAAACTATCATAAATTCATTTTACTTTAGTAATTTATTTGGGATTTAGAAATTTAAATCCCTGGAAACCACCTATTATATATTCAGAGTCCAACCACAAATAAATTTAACAGGTAGAACCAGGATTTGAATTCAGGTTCTTTAATACCAAATCTGGTTCTTTGTCTGACATGTCCCTCTGTTTCATGTTTCTTTTAGGGTGTCATGAATAGACAAATAGTGATCTTATTTGAGACCTAACTGATTTATTCAAGGAGACAGGCAAATAAGTCTCAGCTTCCCATTTACTTCTATGTTCTCCATGAAAGAGATAGAGCATCAGTCTAGAAAGGATAGAACAAGCATTTTTAAGAGAGGTTAGAGAGAATCTGGGTTCAAATATGGTCTCAGACACTTCCTAGCTGTATGACCCTGGGCAAGTCACTTTACCCCCCAATTGCCTAGTCCTTACACTCTTCTGCCCTGGAACCAATACACAGTATTGTTTCTAAAATGAAAGGTAAGGGGTGGGGGGAGACAGAGAGACAGAGAGAGAAAGAGAGAGAAAGAAAGAATTGTCTTCTTCAGGATCATTGCTGTGCATCTGATAAAAGTGAAGCCTCAAAGGGTAATGAGTTTGTCCAAGGTCACCTCGAGCCAGGATTCTGTTTTAATGCCAGCATTCTTTCCATCACAACATCTCCCTGCTTCCCTCTTCTCCAACAAATTGATTAATAACCTAACTGGTGTGCTTATTATAATTGTACTTGAAGCAAACCTGGGAGGACTAATTAATACACTGGGCAACAAACAAGAATGCTAAAAGTTCTCATTGAGCCCAAATGAGTCATATCTAGTTTTTATTGAAGATGGCATTGGAGCTTACTGTCAAGACTTTGAAGAATAATGTTTAAGACACCACTCAATCAATCAAGTATTTGTTACAACAAATGCCTTCTACATCTCAGGTGTTGAAGATGAAACAGGAAATAAACCAGCCTCCCCATCACAATATTAGGTAATTAAATTTAAGTGACAGACATAATGGCTTTCATTTAAGTAGGGAAAAATGGATGAGGAAACTGGATTGGTGTGGCATAGCAGAGGACAAGGTTAGATTCCCAAAGACCTCAGTTCAAGTCTTACCTCAGACACACACTAGATGTCTAATCCTGGGAGATCCTTTAAAATTTCAGTATGCCAGGTTCCTAAGATTCTAAGGTACAGAATGGTTACTATGTTGGTAGAATGAGTTTCTTTTTTTTTCAGTGCCTGCAATATGTTTTATTATTGTTGTTCATATTAAAATACAAGATGCAATATCCCAGTTAATTTTTTTGTGATTTGAAATTTTTTATTTAATTCATTAATTTAGAATATTTTTCCATAGCTACATGATCCATGTTCTTTCCCTCCCTTCTCCCAATCTCCCTCCCTTAGCCATCTCACAATTCCACTGGGTTTTACATGTGTCATTGATCAAGACATATTTCCATATTATTAATTCTTGCCCTAATCATATCCCCATTGACCCATGTGATCAAGCAGTTGTTTTTCTTCTGTGTTTCTACTCCCACAGCTCTTTCTCTGGTTGTGAATAGCTTCTTTCTCACAAGCCAATAGAGGGAATTTCTTGATGGTAAGTTTTAATGAAATCATTGATCCGGATACTTGTTCCCTAAAAAAAAAAGAAAAGAAATATATTGTAGGGAGTGAACTTCTAGGCCTGAGTATTTAGGAAAGCAACAAGCTTGGAGAACTCCTAGAGTTGTGTAAACATGTCG
Source organism: Monodelphis domestica (assembly GCF_027887165.1). NCBI lineage: Eukaryota > Metazoa > Chordata > Mammalia > Didelphimorphia > Didelphidae > Monodelphis > Monodelphis domestica. The sequence continues at coordinate 12,948,151 of NC_077228.1, read as the reverse complement.
GAAAAGGCCATCAAGATCCTAACAAGAAGTTTGATAAGAGACTGGGGTGTTGAGTCTGGAAAAGATGAGACTCATGGAAGACACGATACAATAGCTGTCCTCATGTATTTGAAGACGTCACACAAAAGCAGATGAGAATTGTTCTGCTTGACCCCAGAAGGCAAAGTCAAGAGCAGTGGGTGGAAGGAGGAAAGGTTAGACTTCTTTAAAGGGAGCGTTGCTAACAATTAGCACCATCCCAAACTGGAAACACCTCCCAACTGGGCTGGCTCTTTTTCACTGGACGTTTTGACCACTTATCTGAAAAAAGCACAGGGCATTCCTATTCAGATATGTGGTACAAGGGAAAGAGCCCTGAATTTGGGGTCAGAGGTGTGGGTTCTAATCCTAGATCTGCCACTTACCACCTGTGTGACTTTGAGTAAGTCATTTAACCTTACTAAGCTCCAGTGTCTCCTCTATTAAAAATAAGAGGTCTTTAAGATTGCTTTCAGCTCTAAACCTCTGACCATGATGAGGTAATGGTTGGACCAGATGCTCTTCTGAGGTCCCTTCCCATGGTGAGATCCTGAAAAGTTCCATATATTCAGCACTCCTGGGATACCATCAGACCAGGTCTGGGCACCATATTTTAGGGAAAGATTGACAAAGAAGAGATAATCCAGACAAGGGCAACTAGGCAGATAAGTGGGCTGCAAACCACATGAAGCATCCTTATGCTTATGAAGAAGAAAAGTCTACTGCATTTTCTCTGTCTTTAAGTACCAGGAAGATTGCCATGTGAGAGTCAGAATGCTGCTGCAGAAGGAAGATCTAAGACTCAGAGATGAGTTAAAGGCACTTACTATAAGGATCTTATTGTTAGAGCTGTCCAACAATGGAAAGGTTGCCTCCTGAGCCAGTAAGCTTCCCATTCCCCTAAGTCTTCAAGCAATGGGTAAATGACCGCTTCTCAGGGATTCCTATTATAGGATGGAGATTGAGCTACTCTGTTCCAAAGATCTCTCCCATCTCTCAGAAACTGTCTATTTTTGAAGCACAGTCACTTCCAGTGTTTAAGTATTTCCCTGGTGAGTTATTTCAGACTTGTTCTCCATATGTCCTTATTCAAACTGATCACAAGTCAAATTCCATTTCAACAAATCTATGATAATGAAAAGCCCATCGATGGCCATGTGTAGAAAAACCATTGACCTGGGAGTCAGAGAGCTTGGGTTCAAATCCTACCTCTAATGCTACTGGTCTGACCTTGGGCAAGGTATTTAGCCTCCGTGGGCCACTGAATCCTCCACTATAACAATGAAGGGGTGAGTCTAGAAAGCTTATGAGGGCCCTACTCTCCCAACTCTGGGATTCTATAAATAAGCAACATGTTATAAGGACATGCTGAATTTCAGAATTACAAGAGACCTCAGAGGTCATTTAGTCCATCTCATACCCAACAAAGAATCTACCTTAGGACACATTGGTCTGATGGTCATTCAACATTTGCTGTCAGAACCCTCCACCTCTCTAGGCAGCTCCTTCCACTTTGGGAAACTCTCATCTTTAGGAAGTTTTCCTTAACATCAAGCCTCAATTTGCCCTTTTGCAATCCTCCCAGTTGTGCCCTCTGGGACTAAGTAGAATAAACTTAATCCCTCTTTCACTGACAATCTCTCAAGGATTTAGAGACAATTCTGGTGTAATCCATGAGCCTCCTTTTCTCTAGGCTAAACATCCTCAGTTCCTTTGACTGAGATTCTTCAGGCATGGATTCAGGACCCTCCCCTGTTCTGGCCACCCTCTTCTGGATGCTGCCCAGTTTATCAAGACCCTTCTGAAAATGTGCTTTCTGGAACTGAACCCTGTCCTCCACTCTTGACAATTTAATGGAATGTGACATGTACATCAATCAGCAAACACTTATTAAATGCCTATTATGTGCTGGGCTCTGTGTTATGTATTCACATCTCCTCATTGCCAAGTAAGCTGCTTAATGAAAGACATTAAATGACATTTAGTGAAAGGCATTAAATGCTACTTAGTGAAGTCATTAAATCAGGCTGAGATATGAGCACTGAGCAATTCTGGACTCATTAATGTAGCAAAAAATTTAGTTTGAAGTTAAGTAAAGATTTCCACAAGTTCTGATGGACAAGACCATTGAGTGTCATCTTGACCCTGGGAGATCCTGCTTCTGACACTGGCTGGCTCTCTGACCCTGGATGAGTCACTTCCTGTTCCAGGACCCCAGTTTCCCCATCTGTAAAACAGGAATAATAATACTGTGACTCACAGGTGTGTTAGGAGAAAGATGCTCAGCCAAAACTTCAATAGTACATGGGAATTACTGTTTTTGTTTCTTCTTCATTAACATTCATGATCCTAATTTAATGGAATACTACAAAAAAATTGAAGAGCAAGCAAAAAAAAAAGGCAGGTCAAGACTAGAATGCCAAGTAACTTACTTGAGTTAGAGTTCGGATTGTAAATATCATGTAGAATGTAAGCTCCCTGAGGGCAGCAGGTGCCATTTTTGGTTCTGTTGTGCAGAAGGGGACTCAGGCTACCAGGGCAGCTGCTCCCATTGGGCTACTTTAAAAATCAAACGGATCCCAAGTTTCACAGATGATCCCCTTCTTTAGTTCTTTGATCAGGGAAATGATGGTATTTGCTTATACCTGTTGAGTTCATAATTTTTAAAATAATAAAGAAGAAAGTTACCAAAATGAAATCAGCAAAACAGAAAACTTACCAGTTTTGCTAGGAATGCGGATGGACAGGCTTTACATAGCTTTAGGCACTGGATCTTGCCTTCATGGCTGCAGCCAAATATTTTAGTTGTGTTGGCTTGTTTATTATTTTTACAGAACTCTCTTTGCAGGAGTTGCCTCAAAGCTAGCGTAACTAGGCATCCTGTATCTGCATTGTTACTTTCTAAACGATCTTCTAAAATGCCTTCAACATGAGCAACATGTGAGTCTTTTTTCTATCTTGTAATGATGGACTAGAGAGACAGCAGTTTTTCAGTTGGGCTTCTGTCCCACATTTAACACACACTGACTGAATAACCCTGGGCTGTCACTAAGGTTCAGTGTTCCAAACAACACTAAGACTGTTAACCTACAGGTGAGTGGTTGGTCTACATATATAGAGGGAATTCCCACACTGGGAATAGTCCAAATCAATGAAAGATAAGTCTCAACAACCAGGGTCACAGAATCACTCAAACACGTGGTAGCTGTATGATCACTCTCTTTTGCCTCAGTTTCCTCATTTGTAAAATGAGCTGGAAATGGAAATGGCAAACCACTCTAGCGCTTTGCCAAGAAAATCTCAAATGGGGTCACAAAGAGTTGGATAAAACTGAGAAAAAAGCTGAAGAGCAACAATATCATAGATTTAGATCTGGAGGCAATATTGTCATGAACAAAGGAGTGCTGAATCAGGCATTAAAGGGCCTCAGTTCAAATCTCAGCTCTACTACTTACGATCCATACCACACTGAACAAGTACTGTTTCACCTTCCGCTTCTTCATCTTTAAAATGAGGAGATGAAACGTGCTGAATTCTGAAGTCCCTCCTAGCTGCATCAGCTGTGGCTGTGTGGCCCTGAGGACTTCTGGTCACAGGATCACAGGTCCAGAGTCAAAGGGAGCCCAGAGCCCGCCCAGTCCACCTTCATCTTTTTACAGCGTAGAGAACCAAAGCCCGGAGAAACCAAATGGCCCCCACGGCCACACAGGTAGTAAATGACAGTAAAGGCATCATGGTAGTAGCAAAGGCTAAACTGGAGGCCTTAATAACAATAGTAACATTCAGGCCTTTGCATTTCGATGCTTCCCAAAGTCCTGAAAACTTCAGCCTTCCACCTTTAACAGGATAATTCAAACGATATTTTTCATCTGATTTTCTTTTCTTGGCTGACTTCAGCAATAGCTTTTCTTGAAGCCCAAGTTGAAGAAAGGCTTTTCCCCTCCTCTTTGATATTGTTCTGCTTTCAAAATGAATTAGGAGTAGGAGAGCAGCCTCTACTAAGCAAGCCTGCTGTTTGCTGATGGCCAGTGTGGGGCTTCTCTGAGGGTGGAAGAAACCTAGACGAGGAGGTTAATTCTCCTCTGACACGACTTCCTTTCTGATTTCCTCTAACAGAACGGCTTTGTTGGATTTCTGGGCTAATCGATTCATCATGAATATCCCAGCATCCCTCGGGGCCCTGAAACCAGCAAAAGTCAGATCTTGTCACTTTCAACTTCTCTGTCCATTTCGACATGTGGCGGAGGCCATCAGGAGCTCGTGGAGCCCTTGCATGTGTCCCCCGCATTAGGGTGAAGGTGGTGGACAAATTGCTGTAGGCCTTGATGACTCTGTCAGGGGAAAATGCTCCCACTCGCTGCCATCTGGTGGCTGAGGAGAACTTCTTTGGCGTGTTTCTGCTGTGGATTTCATTAGTTAAAAGCAGACTCAGACTTGGGGCTGCCCAGTCCTCAGGACTTTTCATGGGCTGAGGTGACACAAGTATTTTCTTGTGGTTAGTTTTTGAAAGACAAAAGTCCGGTGAAATAGGAAAGGTCCGAAGAACAGAGATATTCAGGACTGATCAGTAAGTGAGAATCATTCGGAGGATCATAGCTTGAGATCCAGAAGGGATGCTCACAGTCACCGAGTCCAACCCCCCATTTTTATTTTTTAAATTGAGGAAACTAAGGCCCCGAGGACTTAGCGAGTCTTAGCCAGGGAGAAGTAACAGCTGAGGCATTCAGTTCAGGTCCTCTTTTCCCAAATTGATGAGAACCAACATCCTCAAATATTAACTGAGCACCTACTGTGTGCCAGACATCATGCTAAAAGCTCGAGACTCAAAGGAATCCAGGACTCTTTCCAGTATACCCCAGTGCTCAGTGAAGGTTTGGTTTGGGCCAGGAAATCTTGAGCTGTTCCTAAAGCATGGCCTTCATCACAGCAAGCTTGTTCAAGGACTTGAACCAGAGAGATGCCAATAATTGTTTCTGAAGACTAGCAATGAGTATTCCCTCTGTCTGTGGTTGGAGTTACAAGTAAAGCATAGTTGGAAGATGTATTGAGAAGAATGAGAAAGAGGCATTGGAGTGAAGAGCCCTGGGCTCAGATCTCGTCTGAATGAATAGCAGGATGCCTAAGGGCAAAATAACTCACCTCCCTGGGCCTCAGTTTCCCTAAATGCAAAATAGGAATAAAGATGTTCATAATACCTACTTCATAGGGCAGTTGAATTGGCTGGAGACCAGAACTCCATACTTATTCTTGGTCCTCTTCCTGGCCTTCTCTTCCCTATAGTACTTGCCTTCTACCAATGGTCTTGGTCTTCTCCCTGCTGATCTTCCTCCCACTGGAAACTTGGACTCCTTCCCAGGATGCCCTAGGTCTCATAGGTGTGCTTTCACATTCTTGCACAAATCCAGTCCTTCTTGCTACTTTGGGGGAGGGGGCACTTCCTCCTCCTCATATGCTCTCTCCCCTCCACCCATTTACATATTGTTTTCTTCCATGAGCAAGTGAGCTCCTTGGAGATAGGGATGGTTTTATTTGTATCCACAGTTCTTAGCATAGTGCCTGGAACGCAGTAAGAATTCAATATAGATTTTCTCTCTCTCTTATATAAACACACATATAATGAGATAATGCACATCTATGCAATATGTTGTTTAAAGTTTAGAGCGCCGTACAAATGCAGTCATTGTTATTGAAGGTGCTCTCGAAACATGCGTAGCTACTTGTATATGGAATCTCAGTTGCCTAAACGTCTTGGCTTTCATCTGGCCCAATCTATTTCTCCCATTCTTAGCACTCCTCTAGCCTTTGCCTGGAGAGAACTGTGGAAATGGCACTCTCGACCGCCTTTGGCACTCCACTGCACTTAGGGAAAGCGTTAATTGGAAGGAAGCTTTTTCTTAGTCCAAGACGACATCTTCCTGCTCCCAGCTCTGACCCACTGCTGATTCCTTCCTCTAGAGGCAAGTAGAGACGTTCCCTCCCTCCTTGGCATGGCGAGCCTTCCTGTTCTATCAGCGCGTGACCTGTCCCATAAGTGTTGTCCAAGATAAGGATTTCCAGTCCCTCCACCCGGATCTTCTCATGGCATGCTCTCTAGTCCTTCAGCAGCTCAGGCATTTCCTATTTAAGTGGCCCACCTGTCAGGCAGCTCCTAAAATGGGTTACCCCAAATTCAACGTAATACTCAGGATGCTGTTTGACTGGGATGGAGAGAGAGAACAAAGTTATCATCTTCCAAGTTCATGGCCTCAGACTTTGCTTCTCTCTGTGACCCTGGGCAAGTAACCCAGCCACAGATCCCTAGCCCCCCTGCCTAGCCATTCCTGCTCTTCTGCCTTGGAACCAATATTTAGTATTGATTTTAAGATGGAAGCTAAGGGTTAAGATATATATATATATATATGCATAAGCACATGTGTATATGTATATATGGCAGATTTAATGATAAATTCAAGGAAGAATAAAGATGACATTAAGTGTGAATTTCTGTCTGTACAGTTTGCTTTTTTAAATTCAATTTTGTTTTTCCCCAATTCCATGTAAAAACAGTTTCCGACATTTTCCAAGGAATATTGAGTTTCCAATTCTCTCCTTTCCTCCCCACCCCCAAGCAACCCCCTGAGATGGTAAGATGGTAAGAAATCTCATATAGATTTTACATGGGCAATTATGTAAAACATTTCCCTGTATTAATCCTTTTGTGGAAGGAAACTTGAACAAAAAAAATGAAGAAAAAGTGAAAAAAAGTTTGCTTTGGTCTGGATTCAGACTCTATCAGTCCTTTTTTCGCTCAGAGCAGATGATATTTTTTAACATGAGTTCATTGGGATAGTTTGCATCATTGTGTTGCTGAGAATAGCTAAGTTAATTCACAGCTGCTCATTGTAAGGTATTCCTGTCCCCATATGTCCTGTTCTCCTGCTTTCACTTACTTCATTCTGTTTCAGTTATTGTAAGTCTTTCCAGGTTTTTCTGACTCCTTCTGCTTTTCATTTCTTATAGCATAACAGTATTCCATTTCAATCATATAACTTGCTTGGACATTGCCCAATTGATGAGGATCCCCTCACTGTCCAGTGCTTTGTCCCCACTGAAAGAGCTGCTTTAAATAGTTTTGTCTTTTAACATTTAAGTCTTTCCTTTTTTTAAATCTCTTTGGGATACCAACCTAGTACTAGTACTGCTAGATCAAATAATATATACTGTTTCGTAGCCCTTTGGCATAGATCAGAATTACTCTCTAGAATGATGTGAATCAGTTCATAACTTCGACAACACTGCATTGGCTTCGCAAGTTTCCCACTTCCCTTCAACGTTTTGCCATTTTTCTTTTCTGTTATACTTGCCAATCTGATACATGTGAGTTCTAATTTGCATTTCTGTAATGAATAGTGATTTAGTGCAATTTTTACATGACCAAAGAGAGTTTTAATTACTTCGAGAACCATTTGTTCAATAGCTTTAACCATTTATCCATTGGGGAATGACTTATATTCTTACATATTCGACCCATTTCTCTATGTATTTGAGAAATGAGGCCTTTATTAGAGAATTGAAAAAAATGCACCATGATGATTACTGTGTATTACTCCCCATCCTGTTTTCCCCATTTAGCTTCTGACCACCACCTTCCCCAATTTGTCCTCTTTTCTATCATCCTCAACCCCTTTTTCTTAATCCCTTCCCCTCCTACCTTCCTGAAAAGGTAAGAAAGATTTCTATAACCAAATGATTGTGGAAGTTCTTCCCTTATTGAGCCAATTCCAATGAAAATAAGGTTTACGTGTTCCACAGCCCACCTTTCCAACCTTCTCCATCCACTGTAAAAGCTCTTTCATGCCTCTTTTATGTGTGATAATTTACCCTATTTATTTCATTTTGACTTCCCCCTCTTCCAAATGCATTTCTCTTTCTCATGGCTTCATTTTATTTTTTTAAATGTCACCCAATCAAATACAAATCATGACCTTGCCCTCTGTCTATATATATATATATATATATATATATATACATATATATATATATGTATGTATTTCTTCTAACTATGCTAATAAAGTTTCTTTGAAATTATAAAAATCATCTCTCCGTGTAGGGAAGTATAGTATTTAACCTCATTGAAAGCCTCTTGATTTCTCTTATCTGTTTACTTTTACATGCTTCTCTTAAGTCTTGTATTTGAGAGTCAAATTTTCTATTCTGTTCTGGTCTTTTCATCAGGTACATAGGAAAGTCCTCTATTTAACTGAATACCCATTTTCCGCCCCTGAAGGTTTATACCTATTATGTTGGGCAAGTAATTCTTGGTTGAAGTCCTACTTTTTTGCCCTCCAGAATATAATGATATTCCAGGCCCTCTGATTCTTTAATGTAGTAGCTCCTAAATTTTGTGTCATACTGGCTATGGCTGCATATTAGAATTGTTTCTTTTTGACTGCTTACAACATTTTCCCTTTGACCAAAGAGTTCTGCAATTTGGCTATAATATTCCTGGGAGTTCTCTTTTTTGGATAACTGGAGATGATCAATGAATTCTTTCTATTTCTATTTTGCCCTTTGGTTCTAGAATATTAAGGCAATTTTCCTTGATAATTCTTGAAAGACAGTGTCAAAGCTCTTTTTTTGATCACATCATTCAAGTAGTCCAATTATTCTTAAATTTTCTCCCCTAGATTTATTTTCCAGGTTAATTGTTTTTCCAATGACATATTTCACTTTTTCTTCTAATTTTTCTTTTGTACTTTGTTTCTTGATGTCTCATGAAGTCTTTAGCTTCTATTGGCCTAATTCTAATTTTTAAGGCATGATTTTCTTGAGTGAGCTTTTGTGACTCCTTTTCTCTTTGCCCAATTCTACTTTGAAAAGAGTTCTTTTCTTTAGTGAATTTGTGCACCTATTTATTCCATATGGTCAATTTTCCCCTTTAAAAGGTTATTTTCTTCAGTGTGTTTTTATTTATCCTTTTCCATTTGTCCAATTCTGCTTTTGAAGGAGTTTTCTTCTTTGGATTTTGATGACTCTTGTGAACTGGCATAATATTGATTTTTAAAGTATTTATTTCTTCAGTACTTCTTCATGACGTTCTACATCTCATTTCTTTTTTTATTTTTTCTCCTCTTTTTTGATTTTTAAAATCCTTTTTGATCTCCTTTAATTATTTCAGGACTTGGGAACTAGTCACATTTTTTCATTCAGTTTTTAAGTGTAGCAGTATTGACTTTGTTTTCCTCTAACTTTATGTTTTGGGCTTATCAGTTACCAAAATAGATTTCTATATTGAGGAGTTTTTTGTTGTTGTTCTTTTCTCACTTTCTAGACTTTTTCTTTCTTTTTTTTTTCATTAAAAAAAGAATCTGTTCAATTTGGGCTGTGGTGAAAGGAGCACTGTTTGAAGCTTCAAGTTCTTTGTGCAACTGTGGCCCCAAGCACTGGTTTGTGCTATTGCTACTCCTCACCCTGAAACCTCCTCTAAGACTGTTACCTGGATCTGAATAAGGGTAAGGCAAAATGTGTCTTGTGCCCAGAGGCAACAAAGGGACTCCTGCAATCTCCTTCTGAATAGTGGTGTGATCCCCACCCCCTGCTCCTTCCTGTCTGTGGCTGAAGCTCCACAAGCCTTTGCTTTTGGTTCAGTTGTGCCCAGGGGCTATTGCTATGGTTGGGTCCTCCCTGGCATATTGCTTTGTGCTCCCCATCCACCCTTGTGTACTAGACCTTTCCTATTGATCTCCTGAGTTGTTTTGGACTGAAAAATTACTTCATTTTGTGTTTTTTGTGGATTATACTGCTCCACAATTCATTCTGAGGCATTTTATCATAGTTTATTGGAGGGTAATTTGTTAGAGATCAGGTGGGTCCATGTACCTTCTCCACCATCTTGGCTCCACCCTCCTGTACAGTTTGCCTCTTATGAAATATCTGTATCCCTAGAGAGTCATCATGATGAAGTAGATAGAGAGCCAGCCTTTGAAGCCAAGATGATCAGAGTTCTGGTCCAGTCTTTGACTTTTAAAGTCTGTGTGTGATCCTAGACAAGTCATTGATATCTCCATACTCTAGATCAGGAGCTCTATAGTAACTTAGTTTTAAAATGTAATATCTGTTTATTGGTGTTTATTCTTTACTTATTTGGCTAAGTCTTTTTCAATTATGTTTTTAATATGATTCTGGCAGCTCTTGGATGGATGGCACGAGACTTGTGGGCCCTGTGTCTGACACCTAATTCATTAAAAGAATAAGTTGCAAAGGAGTTCCTGACCTATATTTGTAGAGGGTTTTTGTTTTTATCTGAGAATATCCCATGTAGATGAAAGCACAGATTTCATAGAAAGAGTCTCTACCTATATATTTTAACTCTCTCTTTATCTTTAACCTTATCATTACCAATATATAGACATATACATGGAGATTTATATAAACAGATTATATATAAACACACACACATTTTTATGAAATATATATTATAGGATATCATATAGCACATATACATTTTAACAATGAAGTAAAGCAATTGTAGCTAGGTGATACCCTAGACAGAGTGCTAGCCTGGAATGTGGAAGACCTGAGTAGAGACTGAGTAGAGAATTCATCTACTGTAGCCACTACTGGGCTTTTATAGAGCTTTTCCATCCAGAGTTCTCTCCTCCTTTCCTATTCACTTATAGGTGTGAATCCCAACCTTATCTCTCTCTCTCTCATCAGGAGAGAAGTTGTTGAAAAATCCCTTTGTTCTCCCTCACCAACTCACCTCTCCTCAGGAGCTTAACACTTCTCTGAATGAACACTTAGTTCTGAAACCCTTGTGAATGCCTCAAAAAACTCACAACTGCAAAATAGTGAAGAGGGAGTTCACACCCTTGATCAGTTCACTGTAGCAGAGTCCTAAGCAGTGAAGAGACCTTACTAGCTCTGTGGACTGGACAAGTCACTTATTTGATTTACTTTCCCTAATGGTGAAGTGGAGTTAAAATCAGAACCTATTAGGATCATTATGAAGATCAAATGAAGTCATCCTTTTAAAAGTTCTTAGCACTTTGACAGGATGTAGTTGGTTGGCTGGTTGTTGTCTTTTAACTTGAAGTGTACCAAAATGATATCACTGGTGATGTCTTATGGCTCTGCATTGTGAATTTTCACTCCACCCTGCTTAGTTTAGCAACCAGGAATGTCTACACCCCTACTTAAGGATTAAATGTTGAGGAGGATGGCTTATGATGGATATGTGCTAGCCAGTGACAAATAAGAAACAACTGGGCTGTCCTAAGTCAAGCTTAAACTACCATTGGTACATGTGAGACACAGGAAGTGATGAAAAAAACAGTCTATATACTTCGTGTCACTTCCTCCCTCCACCCATTTTTTTGTAGAGACATGACTCTGGCTTTCTTGCAAGAAATGGGTCTGGTTCTCTCATGTGGAGACATTGGCAATGTAGGGAGTGCTGGGCAGTGTTTCACATCTTGGGTCTTGGCATCTTGGCATGAGCATGCTAGGTGAGTGAATTTAGACCAATTCCTTTTCCGTTTACCTTCCAAAACACTATTCTCTTAGGAAGCCCCTAATCTTCTGAGAAGGCTTTATGGCTGAGTTCTCTGAACTTCCCTTGGCTTAGGCTAGGCCAGAGAAATCTTATACCCCTTTTTCTCTCTCTTCTTAATTCCTTCCATCTATGTTAATTAAACCACCACAAAATTCCCAAACTTAATTGAGTATTTGACCATTAGTATAATATATTAGTGAAAACCTCTAAAATTACCCCTTACAGCATGAGCTGGATTGAAGTGAAGCAAAGGTGTGCAAAGTTGTCAGATTCCCTTTTCCAAAGGCATCAAAACCAGGCAATGGCCCAGTATGCAGTGGATGTCTTTGGCTTTTTTGATGTCTAGTCAGGCTCTAAGTGCTCCACAGTGCCCACTTTAGCCACCTACTTGGCTGGTGGAACAAATTGTTCTCCTCTAGCCCTTCCTCTGGGGGAAGTCTTCACGTGCCTGGGGTAGACACCTTCAACTTACCCAAGGGTTTGAGGTCACTTGACTATCCTGGACCTGTCTTAGGTTTCCAAAGGCTTTGACAGGATCATACTATGCAGAAAAAGTTATAGATCTTCGAGTTTTGAAATAAATACCCCCTCCTTAGAATGTACCATAGGTTTGCCATCACTGCTCTAGAGTTTATTGGGTGGTGGGCTAGAATGCTTAGATCCTCATTTAAGAAAATAATTTTGGCAGGTGAATGGTGAATCAATTTGGAGAGCTGTTGGGGGCAGGGAGACCAGTTAGGAAGGTATTGTAACTGTCCAGGCAAAAGGTGATAAGAGTTTGAACTAGAGGATGGGTGAATGTGTGAGTGGAAAGAGGGCAAGTATTTGAAAAATGTTGTATAGAAAGAAGTGACAAGAACTGGGAACTAATGAGATGTGAGAGATGAATGAGAGGGAGGAATTAAAGTCAATATGAGACTGTCAGCCCTGAGGAAAAGGAAGATTCTGTTGCCTCAACAGAAATGGGAAAGTTTGGAAGGAAGGAGGATTTGGGAGAGAAATCAGCTCTGTTCATGGTTGGGTAGATGTATTCTTAGAGGCTTCTCATCTTAGAGGGAAAGTTCATGTTGTTATTCAGTCATTTCAATCTTGTCCAACTTTTGTGACCCCATTTGCGGTTTTCTTGGTGGTGATACTGGGGTGACTTGCAGTTTCCTTCTCTAGTTCATTTTATTGATGAGGAAACTCAGGCAAACCAGGGGAAATGAATTGCTCAGGGTCACACAGCTAGTGAGTGTTTGAGCCCTGATTTGAACTCAGATCTTCCTGACTCCAGGGACATTGAATTATAAAACTCGATAGATTGGAAGAACTTGCTCCATCATCTTTTCCCAATCCCACTTTTTCTTTCCAGATGAGACAGTGCAAGGAAGCTAACAGTATAATCATAGTGATAGCTCACATGTAATGTTGGCACAATGCTTTCCAATATTATCGCATATTACTAAGAGCCTTTATTCATGTCATTCTTACAAATATGGAAACTGAAAAAAAAAAAAGACAGATTCAATTACTCACCCAGTCACAGAGCTGGAAACTGAGGCACACCGTGGTGAAGAGATTTCTCAGGGACACAAAGCTGGCAAGTGGCTGAGGCCAGATCCTCCTGAGTCCAGGGATCTATCCACAGTGCTGAGTGCAAAGAGTGCCATAGTGAGAGGCATTTCACTCATTATCTTTGGGACTTTGAGCAAGTAGCACAATTCTCTGGGACTCAGCATTGTTTCCTCTAAAATGGGAAGATTGGACAGGATCAGGCCTTGGGCTCCTTCTAGCTCTCACACCAGGATCCTAGAAAACAAGTAGTTGGACCTTCTTTTCTCTTCTTTTCTCCCCTAATCAGAAAGATTCGTGTTGAGCAAAAGTTGAAGGTGATACTCTCTAACCTTCATGCATTTTGGTCCCTGATGACAGGTGTGTGAGATCAATCCCGAAGGACACCAGCACACAGTCTGCACACTTCGCCTCAGTTTCCTTAGTGACAAAGTAAGGGGATTGAACTAGATGATCCCTGGCACAGTTGAAAGGAAAGTGGGTCTGGAGGTTCAGATCCTTTGTTCAGAGCCCAGTTTACTTCTTATTGCCTTTGTGACCTTAGCCTAGTCATGAAACTTCTTGGGGCCTCAGTCTTCTGATCTGTAAAACTGAGAATGGAAAGCTTTGGACTAGATGACCTTTAATGTCTCCTCTGTTCTAAATCTATGGTCCTATGAACTTGAGAGTGTGGGATCTGGTCTGAAGGGATGGTCTCTGACCCCTAAAGGCTGAGCCTTGGCTGCCATCTCGTGGCCAGAAAGAATATCGCCTTCTGGGCTAAAAGTGTTCCAAGAGATCTGAGCAGTCAGAGGATCATTGAATTTGGGCTTAGGAGTCATTTAGGTTGTCAACGTAGAATCTAGAAGCCCCCAAAGTTGTAGCCTAGAAAGACTGAATGACCCCCAGGTTACATGGCTTAAAGGTGAAAGCCCCAGGTTTGAACGGGTCCCATGAGAGTTCCTCCCTCAGGGGGAGTCCTACATCTCAGACTAACAATAGACCTTAAGGTGGTTTGGGTGGGAATAGCTAATCCAGCAGATATGAAGTATCTCTTTTATCCCAATGGTTTCTCCCCTTAGGCCAACATCCTTTACCAAGATGGCCCATCCATTTTCTGGGTCCTTTCCTTTTGTACCCATTGTAAAGCATCAGCCCCTCTTTGTTATTCTCATTTTCCTTTATTACCATGGTAAAGCCAATCAACTGTACCTCTCATCCTCAGCCCCCATGTTTCACCTAGAAAGGTTTTTAAGCTTCCCAACTTTAATGGCTCCTTGGAATTATCCAATCTAGCAAAGTTGGCTTTCTCAGGTTTCAGTGTCCAGAGCATCCAGAGTTCAATCCTTGGACTCTATGTAGTTGTTAGTGTGCAACTCTGTGTAGAGGCCTACTATTATGCTGAATCTCTTTTCCTTGATTAAAGAGTGATTTTTCTGACTATTGAATAGTTCTGTGTTTTTCAAAGTCAAAAAATTGGAGGTCCCACCAAGATCTGAAGTCCCAGCTGCCTAAGCCTCCCTGCTAATGAGGAACCCAAGAGATGAGTTACCCATACAACCCATTTGGGGTTGAGTCAGGGTGTTAGGTTAGCAGAGGGGCCTGGTAAGTGGCTCTTAGAGTATTTGGTAGTGACCCACTCTTTAATTAAGGGGTCATGAAGCACTGGTCTGTGGATTACACAGAAAGCCTCTGAGTCCAAATTTACCTGGGAGCTCCTGGAAATGGGAACAGCATGTCTGTGGTTCCCAGGAGGAGGTGGGGGCATCGGGAAGCCGAAGGGACCACCTAATGATACATCCACAAGTTAAATGTTTTCAAAGTTTGGGCCTGATTCTGGCAAAGGTTTAGATAAGAGGGCAGGTTGCCCTGGGCAGGGCAAAGGATCAGTCAAAATAAACAACAAATGGAAGACAGCTTAATCATTACAGCCATGGGACTGCTTCGCATCTGATAGCTGCTGCGCCATTCCCAGGCCTGGGATTTATTTTTATACCCATTTTCTTGGAATGCAGATTACATTACCTAATACACATGTTCAAAGAGAGATAATTGGAGAAGTGATACATTAACTTTTTTCAAAATAATATTTTATTTGATCATTTCCAAGCATTATTCATTAAAGACAAAGATAATTTTCTTTTCCTCCCCCACCAACCCCCATAGCAGATGCGTGATTCCATTGGGTGTCACATGTGTTCTTGATTCAAACCCATTTCCATGTTGTTAATATTTGCATTAGAGTTTCGTTTAGAGTCTCTCCTCTGTCATGTCCCCTCAACCGCTATAGTCAGGCAATTGCTTTTCCTCGGTGTTTCCACTCCCACAGTTTATCCTTTGCTTATGGATAGTGTTTTTTCTCCTAGATCCCTGCAGATTGTTCAGGGACATTACACCGCCACTAATGGAGAAGTCCATTACGTTCGATGATACCACAGTGTGTTTGTCTCTGTGTACAATGTTCTCCTGGTTCTGCTCCTCTCGCTCTGCATCACTTCCTGGAGGTCGTTCCAGTCTCCATGGAATTCCTCCACTTTATTATTCCTTTTAGCACAATAGTATTCCATCACCAACATATACCACAATTTGTTCAGCCATTCCCCAATTGAAGGGCATCCCCTCATTTTCCAATTTTTGGCCACCACAAAGAGCGCAGCTATGAATATTTTTGTACAAGTCTTTTTGTCCATTATCTCTTTGGAGTACAGACCCAGCAGTGCTATGGCTGGATCAAAGGGCAGATAGTCTTTTATCGCCCTTTGGGCATAGTTCCAAATTGCCCTCCAGAATGGTTGGATCAGTTCACAACTCCACCAGCAATGAATTAATGTCCCTACTTTGCCACATCCCCTCCAGCATTCATTACTTTCCTTTGCTATCATGTTAGCCAATCTGCTAGGTGTGAGGTGATACCTCAGAGTTGTTTTGATTTGCATCTCTCTGATTATAGGAGATTTAGAACACTTCTACATGTGCTTATTAATAGTTTTGATTTCTTTATCTGAGAACTGCCTGTTCATGTCCCTTGCCCACTTATCAATTGGAGAATGGCTTGATTTTTTTGTACAGTTGATTTAGCTCTTTATAAATTTGAGTAATTAAGCCTTTGTCAGAGGTTTCTATGAAGATTTTTTCCCAGTTTGTTGTTTCCCTTCTGATTTTAGTTACATTGGTTTTGTTTGTGCAAAAGCTTTTTAATTTGATGTAGTCAAAATTATTTACTTTACATTTTGTGATTCTTTCTATGTCTTGCTTGGTTTTAAAGTCTTTCCCCTCCCAAAGGTCTGACATGTATACTATTCTGTGTTTACCCAATTTACTTATGGTTTCCTTCTTTATGTTAAAGTCACTCACCCATTTTGAATTTATCTTGGTGTAGGGTGTGAGGTGTTGATCTATTCCTAATCTCTCCCACACTGTCTTCCAATTTTCCCAGCAGTTTTTATCGAATAGAGGATTTTTGTCCCAAAAGCTGGGATGTTGTAAGCAGTCAAAAAGAAACAATTCTAATATGCAGACAGTATGACACAAAATTTAGCAGCTACTACATTAAAGAATCAGAGGGCCTTGAATATCATTATATTCTGGAGGGCAAAAAAGTAGGACTTCAACCAAGAATTACTTGCCCAACATAATAGGTATAAACCTTCAGGGGCGGAAAATGGGTATTCAGTTAAATAGAGGACTTTCCTATGTACCTGATGAATAGACCAGAGCAGAACAGAAAATTTGACTCTCAAATACAAGACTTGGGAGAAGCATGAAAAGGTAAACAGATAAGAGAAATCAAGAGGCTTTCAATGAGGTTAAATAGTATACTTCCCTACATGGAGAGATGATTTTTATAATTTCAAAGAAACTTTATTAGCATAGTTAGAAGAAATACATATATAGACAGAGGGCAAGGTTATGATTTGTATTTGATTGGGTGACATTTAAAAAAATAAAATGAAGCCATGAGAAAGAGAAATGCATTTGGAAGAGGGGGAAGTCAAAATGAAATAAATAGGGTAAATTATCACACATAAAAGAGGCATGAAAGAGCTTTTACAGTGGATGGGGAAGGTTGGAAAGGTGGGCTGTGGAACACGTAAACCTTATTTTCATCAGAATTAACTCAATAAGGGAAGAACATCCACAATCATTTGGTTATAGAAATCTTTCTTACCTTTCCAGGAAGGTAGGAGGGGAAGGGATTAAGAAAAAGGGGTTGAGGATGATAGAAAAGAGGACAAATTGGGGAAGGTGGTGGTCAGAAGCTAAATGGGGAAAACAGGATGGGGAGTAATACACAGTAATCATCATGGTGCATTTTTTTCAATTCTCTAATAAAGGCCTCATTTCTCAAATACATAGAGAAATGGGTCGAATATGTAAGAATATAAGTCATTCCCCAATGGATAAATGGTTAAAGCTAATGAACAAATAGTTCTCGAAGTAATTAAAACTCTCTTTGGTCATGTAAAAATTGCACTAAATCACTATTCATTACAGAAATGCAAATTAGAACTCACATGTATCAGATTGGCAAGTATAACAGAAAAGAAAAATGGCAAAACGTTGAAGGGAAGTGGGAAACTTGCGAAGCCAATGCAGTGTTGTCGAAGTTATGAACTGATTCACATCATTCTAGAGAGTAATTCTGATCTATGCCAAAGGGCTACGAAACAGTATATATTATTTGATCTAGCAGTACTAGTACTAGGTTGGTATCCCAAAGAGATTTTAAAAAAGGAAAGACAAATGTTAAAAAGACAAAACTATTTAAAGCAGCTCTTTTAGTGGGGACAAAGCACTGGACAGTGAGGGGATCCTCATCAATTGGGCAATGTCCAAGCAAGTTATATGATTCTAATGGAATACTGTTATGCTATAAGAAATGAAAAGCAGAAGGAGTCAGAAAAACCTGGAAAGACTTACAATAACTGAAACAGAATGAAATAAGTGAAAGCAGGAGAACAGGACATATGGGGACAGGAATACCTTACAATGAGCAGCTGTGAATTAACTTAGCTATTCTCAGCAACACAATGATCCAAACTATCCCAATGAACTCATAATAAAAAATATCATCTGCTCTGAGAGAAAAAAGGACTGATAGAGTCTGAATCCAGACCAAAGCAAACTTTTTTTCACTTTTTCTTCATTTTTTTTGTTCAAGTTTCCTTCCACAAAAGGATTAATACAGGGAAATGTTTTACATAATTGCCCATGTAAAATCTATATGAGATTTCTTACCATCTTACCATCTCAGGGGGTTGCTTGGGGGTGGGGAGGAAAGGAGAGAAATGGAAACTCAATATTCCTTGGAAAATGTCGGAAACTGTTTTTACACGGAATTGGGGAAGAACAAAATTGAATTTAAAAAAGCAAACTGTACAGACAGAAATTCACACTTAATGTCATCTTTATTCTTCCTTGAATTTATTATTAAATCTGCCATATATACGTATACACATGTGCTTATGCATATATATATATATATATATCTTAACCCTTAGCTTCCATCTTAAAATCAATACTAAATATTGGTTCCAAGGCAGAAGAGCAGGAATGGCTAGGCAGGGGGGCTAGGGATCTGTGGCTAGGTTACTTGCCCAGGGTCACAGAGAGAAGCAAAGTCTGAGGCCATGAACTTGGAAGATGATAACTTTGTTCTCTTTCTCCATCCCAGTCAAACAGCATCCTGAGTATTGCATTGAGTTTGGGGTAACCCATTTTAGGAGCTGCCTGACAGGTGGGCCACTTAAATAGGAAATGCCTGAGCTACTGAAGGACTAGAGAGCATGTCATGAGAAGATCCAGGTGGAGGGACTGGAAATCCTTATCTTGGACAACACTTATGGGACAGGTCACGCGCTGATAGAACAGGAAGGCTCGCCATGCCAAGGAGGGAGGGAACGTCTCTACTTGCCTCTAGAGGAAGGAATCAGCAGTGGGTCAGAGCTGGGAGTAGGAAGATGTCGTCTTGGACTAAGAAAAAGCTTCCTTCCAATTAACGCTTTCCCTAAGTGCAGTGGAGTGCCAAAGGCGGTCGAGAGTGCCATTTCCACAGTTCTCTTCAGGCAAAGGCTAGAAGAGTGCTAAGAATGGGAGAAATAGATTGGACCAGATGAAAGCCGAGACGTTTAGGCAACTGAGATTCCATACACAAGTAGCTATGTGGCCAGCAGAGAAGAAAGAGAAGGTGACAGACTTTTTTTTCATTTGCCCCTGGTTTGGGTTGATCAAGTCCAAAACACTGAGTAAAGCTGATGACCAAATCATTCTCACTTGTTAAGTGTTTTTAGAGTTAAGGAACTCAAATTTCAGGGATTTTCAATTATCCTCAGTATTCAGGAATGTAAATGGATAAAGAGATCACAGAACAGAGACTTCCCTTCTAAAATCCTAGCTATGCACACATGGATAGAGGAATTAAGGAGTTGGGGGTGGGGTGGGGGAGGCAACATGCAAAGAGCAAGATTCAGACGAAACAAAAAGAAGATAATCACCAGGGGAAAATCCTTCCAATTATCCAGAAATTATCCAGAAAGAAGTATGCAGAAAGTCTTTGCCCCATGGACACCAAGTTTAAGATTCTTTTGAGTGGGTGGTGGTTATCTCTCTCAGGTGGTCAAAAGTGGCCCCAGCTACATGTTGTGTTCTTCCCTCAGTTCTCCTTATGTATAGTATACTGGCCCTACCAATGTTTTCCACTCTTGCTGTTCCTTAGTTCTCTGGCCCAGTACCAGTAACACAGAGACTGCTTTTCTCTGCATTCACAGTTCAGAGCTCTTGGAGCACTGATGATTCCACAGGACAGTCCCCAAAAGGCGTTTGATCCTGAAGGATTGTCGCCAAGGTAAGGCCAAGAACTAAGCCAATTTCTGCAGCATGAATCTGGGGTTTCCATAGCACTGGGAAGAGGGCTAAAGAACAGGAATAGGGGTGAGTTTTGTCGTAAGCCTGTGCCATATCCTTGGATTTGCTAGTGTGGCCTTGCCACTGAGTCATGGGAAGTGAGGGAGTGCTGATGGTCAATGAATGCCAATTTCTGGGAGACAGGTGTAGGTAAAGAATTTCCAGCACACTGGAGGAACTCAACCTGTCTGGGAAGACCCTTTTCAAGAATTGCTAACTACTCCAACTGCTATCAAAATTGGAGAAAAAACAAATAAACTCTTGAATTCATTGTTCTCATGGAAAACACACAAATAGCTGCTGAGGGGACATTCCCCTTTGTCGTAAGAATTTACAATCAGGATGAATGACTCACTTGCTGGAAAAGAAAGTCTCATAATGATGTTTGGTTTTGCTAATTCAAATAGTAAAATCAATAAATAGCTTCTAGATGCTACATCTTTTAGACAATTTTAATGAGGTAAATTGTAAATGACTTTCAACATACATATATCCTTATTAATATCCTCTAAAAGGATGTCCTTAATGTCTGTGTAAATTTATCATATATATTTTTTTTCTTGGAAGGGAAAATAAACATATAGGTCTGTAGTTGCTATATTTCCCTTAGTTTCCTTTTTATCTACTTATTTTTTAGTGTTAATAAGGCTTATGATTTTCCCTCCACACTTTTGGTATATTTTTCCTTCCTTAGGAACAGAACACTTAATGTCATCATACTTATGCTACCTCCAGCACAAATATTTTCTGTGTATAATAGGTCTAATCCAACTGCTTTCCCATCTTTATTTTCCTTAGTACTGTTTCTACTACTCAAGTCAATACATCCAGGATTGAGATTTTAAAGTCCAATGGATCCACACCATCCAAAGATAACTTGAGGAATTTGTAGTAAACATCTTGGCTGATCTTTTCTTTCTTATTCTTGTCATCCCTCCAGTTCCATCCTGAAATGCTGACAGAATGACTTTGCTTAGTAATATATCTCTCTAAGCTTTCTTTCTATATCATCCATTGTTTCCTCTGTTTTATGAAGCCATATTGTTCATTATCTTCAACCACCAAAACATTCCACATCCAAATCAGTCTAAACCTTTATAGTCTAAACCTTTCTCTGCTTGGTAAGTAAATCAAATTTTGAGATGAGGCCTGGAACATTTATTAGATTCTTTCTTTCATCTTTCTTTTTTTTTTCATCATTCTTTCATCCTCTTTCTGTGAAAGTTGACTTACTACAATGAATCTATGATTTTGGTAGTAGATGTTTGTCCTGCTCCATCCAGTGTTTGTGACCAATAACTTTAAACAGATTATGTTCGAATTATTTTACTTCATCTTAAATTTTTTTTATTGTGTTATTTCTTCTAACTCTGTTCTCATTTTTAGTCTTTGCTCCAAATAGTTGATTCTCTGTTATACACAAACAATTGATTCAGGAATGACTTATCTCCATCAGTAATGAGTAATTTCCTGTGACAAAATATCATGTTTTATTTTTTATGCCATTCAGCGATTGCCATAGCCAGTACCTCCCAATCCCACAAGAGACTTCTTATTCTCCAAATTTTGACCTCTGTTTATATGTCTGACCCCCATATCCCACCATATGTTTTCCATTCTCCCCTTTGCTCTCACTCTTTCTTTGAAGTCAGTGAGTACCAAAGAGTATGATGATTTAATTTGGAGGATCTTAAGGTGTTCTCCTAGAATTTCGCTAGGTCTCCATCCTCTACAACAGCTTTTGTTGCATAGACTGCAATCTTCCTGGTGGTCTTTGTCTTATCATAAGCTCTGAAATGAATGTCTTAAGGAATTTACATTTCTTGTTGTCTTTGGATAGATGATAAAACTAACTCATACAACTCTGTTATTTGCCATCCCAAGGGGGGCCTGGCCTCCCAACCATCTTGCCATTGATCTTGAAGCTTTCTTATTTCTCTAAACCTGTAGATACTTTCCCATCCAGACCTTCAAAAATCTTGTCCTAGTCTTTAGAAGAGTTAAATTATTCATCTTTGAAGCTCCTCCTCTAGGATTTAGGTATCTTGATTGGTGAATTATTACAAATTCACCTAATCTGTTTATCTAATAAACCCCAGACCAGACTATCCCTCTTATTGCATCCAGCCACACATCTGGGCTCCAGCTAGTGTCCGCCATGTCTAGAATGCTGCTCTCCCTCCTCATCCCTACCTCCTGGCATCCTTTCAGTCCTAGCTAAAATCACCTCTTCTATAGGAAGCCTTTACAACCCCTCTTCATTTTAGTGCTTTTCCTCTATTAATTATTTCCTCTTCATCTGGTAGATAGCTTGCATCATTCACATTCCTTTTCTCATTTTTTCCTCCATAACTCTTTATCTCTTTAACTCTTCAAGGATTTCTTATTGAGCTCCAGTCTAACATTTTACTGTCTGGCTTTTTCAGTAATTGTTTTCACCTTGTCATCTTCTTCTGGGTCTATATCTTGGTCTTACCTGCCACTGTAATAGTTTTTATGGCAAAAGGTTTTTTGTTGTTGTTTTCTCATTTCCCCAGCAAGGTAGAGCAAGGAATAGAGCACTGAGTCTGAAGTCAGGAAGACCAAGGTTCAAATCCAGCCTCAGACACTTACTAGTTATGTGACCTTGGGCAAGTCAGTTAAGTTTGCCTCAGTTTCCTTACCTGTCAAATGAGCAGGAGAAGGAAATGGCAAACCACCCCAGTATCTTTGTTAAGAAAACCTCAAATGGGATCATGAAGAGTCAAACATAATTGAAAAACAACTGAATAACCACAACCATTTTTCTAGCCTATTTATTAGCTTTGATTTTGTTGTTATTATTGTTAAAGATGGGTCCTGCTCCCCTAGGGGTGAAGATATACTTTCCCAAGCTTCAGGATGATTCATGCTGTAAAAATGGAGATTTTGAACCCTAGAAGTCAATTCCCAGAAGTCCTTGGTATTTCCCAGAATTCCCTATAATCTCACCGGAGTCTCCACTTAGGTGAGATCACAATTGGTATTTAACTGGCAGTAATGCCTCCCCCACTCTCTACTCTTCCCTTCCTTTGCAAGATGTAGAAGTAAGCTAAGTGCAGGGATTTTGAACGGGCTAATCAGCCATAGGCATGTGATTTTTATTTTGTATCCTTGATTTCTAATAATCCTTAATAAACCTCAGAAAATATAATATTTTTATTATTAGAGATGTAATTTAATTTTTACATGCTCCTGTTTCTAGTGCTAGTTCTGAAGGTCTGAAAGTTTTCAATGTTTCTGAGGTGCATTCCAGGGAGAGGTGTGATTGCTGCTCCTGTTCTTTACATTGTGGTCTTTACCCAGAAAGAGTCCCTGCTCTCTTGCAACTATCAGCACTAACACTCCTTTTTAACTTGGAACTTTGACCAGGGTCCCTGCACCTTTGTCACTGAACAAAAGCACTCCTCTCTACCTTGGGATTGCAACCCAGAACTGGTTACATGCAATAAAGGTACCAATCAGCACCACCTATAATCATTGTTAGCAATGGGTCCCCTGTAATCTCTTTCTGACCGGTTTTCTGACCCCTTAACCACATCTAGACTGACAACTCCTAAACCTATTCCTATTGCTGCTATTGCAGTCAAATCCAGGATCCACTGCTTCATACACTCCCACCCAGTGTCACAGACCTCTTTTGCCAACCTCCCAAATTGTCTTGGCCTGGAAAGTTGTCTCACCCCCCTCACTTTTTATTTTTTGTTGGCTCTGCTGCTCCAAAATTTGATTTGAAGAGTTATTCTAAAATTAGGTGGCTGCCTGTACTCTGCCATCTCCCATCTAGGCTTTGCACATATTATTTGCTTACTAAACATTTGCTGTATTGAACGGGGAGTGGCATATGTATTAATTGATGTAATGAGAAAATGCTGTATATCAAAGAATATGAGGCAGAATTCATTTGAATAGGACTGATGGGTCTGTGATGTGGGAAGCTGGACTCTTTAAAGGCAATGGGATCTTTAGAACCGATCTAGTTATGAAGGGTCTCCATGTGCCTAATACTACTGAGTAAGTAAATCATTCTGGAATTTCATAAGATTATAGAGTTTAAAGCAGAGAATGTTCAAGCTGGAAGAAACCTCAGTCATATAATGTAAGGACACAGCATATATGATATTAGAGCAGAAGGAGTCCTTAGGGTTGTTATAGAACAAGGAATAGAGAAGGAATAAAGGAACAGCAAGGGGCCTAACAACAGAGCATAAGAATATAGGAGAAGATTAGGGAAAGGGAGCTCAGAGGAGGGGAGGGGAGCTTAGAGATTATTGAGTGGAACTCTATTTTAGAGAAGAGAAAGATGAGGTCCAGAAAGGCCCAAAATCACATAGCTGGTAAGTAGAATTCAGAAGCAAAGAAGACATTGTCATGTAATGGGGTGGGGGAGAGGAGGAGGAGGAGGACTATGTTTCATTCAATAACTGCTTGGTGACTGGCTAACCAATTGCATCTGGAATCAAAAGACCTGGGAATGAATCCTATCTTCACTACTTGCTACCTACATGGAAAATCACTCTCTCTGGGCTGATTCTCCTCATTTTTTTTTGCATGTAACACGTTATTAACCTAAAAAGTATTACATAAATGGATACTATTATTCTTTTTCTATTCAAAGATATTTTATTTTCCTAATTAATGTAATAATAATTTTCAAAATATGTTTTCCAAAATTATAAGATCCTAATTGTCTCTTTCCCTCCCCCTTCCTAGAGATGGTAAGCAATTTGGGGTTTTACATGTATTATAATGTAAAATATTGATCATTGTTATAAGAAAACAGTCACATAAAACCAAAACCCCAGAATAAAACCATAAATTACTGTGAAAGATAGTATGTTTTGATCTGTATCTGACTCAAACCAACAGTCCTTTCTCTGGGGGTGGATATCATTCCTTGTCATAAATCCTTCAAAATTGTCCCAGACCATTGTATTCCTGATTCTCCTCATTTTTAAGATGAGGTAGTTGTTCTTAGATGATGAGGTTCTTTCCAGTTCTAAATCTTCTAATTTACCACCTCCAAATCCAGTGCTCTTTCCTTAGCCTTATCCTCCTCTCATCCCTTCCTTTTATTTATAAATAATTTTCCTCAGAGCAAAATGAAGGTTTGGACTAGTTGATCAGATGTTTCTTTCTATCATCACCTCTTTCTCACACTCCTCTGCTATGTTTGTTTTTCCCACACCTTGTTTCTGAACAGCTCCCTTTCTGCTCTGACTTGGATTACTTCATATTCTATGTATAGTCCTCATCCTATCAGCCTATGTTTCTAAGGTCCTCTCCTCCTCTACCTATTTCTTGTGCTAAATATTCTATTCTTAGAGCTCTATCCACATCCAGAGAAAGAACTGTAGGATCAGAAATGCAGAAGAAAAACCTAGGATCGACAACCTAGTTCAATAGGGATATGATTAGGGTTTTGATGTTAAAAGATGGCTCTGCTGCAAATATAAATAACATGGAAATAGGTTTTTGAACAATGATAACATATATAACCCAGTGGAATTGCTTGTCAGCTCCAGGAGAGGAGAGGAAAAGGGGGGGGGGGATCATGAATCATGTGACCATGGGAAAATATTCTAAATTTAAAAATTTAATGAAATAATAAAATAAAATTAAAATTAAAAAATAATCCTATTCTCAAACTAAGACCACTATTTCCAAGGTCATTTCCTGCTTTCACCTATGTTCCCTGATTTCACATTCTAAAGTCCTGATTCTATGGTTCTACGGTCTTCTTCTGTTACTAACTTGTCCTAAAGTTCTATTTCCCTCCTTCTAAGATAAATCTGATATTCTCCTATTCTAAACCTGCCCAATCCCCAACCTCACCCCTTACATTCTCTGTTTCTAAAGACTTCTTTCTCCCAGCTCTAACATCCCGGGGTTCTCCCTCTTCGTTCTATGATGTTCCTTGGATGTTCCAGTTTTCTAAGGACGCTTCCCCACGGGGCTAACATCCTGGGACTCGGGCTTAATGGGTGAGAACCCGACTGTAGGCGGGGGAGAGGGGTGCTGAGGACTTTCTTATCTGCAAAAGGAGAGCTTTGGCTACAGGAGCTCTAGGGTTCCACAGAGGCCCCAGAACCGCTCCTCACCCCCACGCCCCCATCTTTAACGCCAGGATCTGAAGGTACAGTCCTCCGCAACTCCGGGCTCCTTCTGACTGGACTGCCCAGAGGACGCTCAGAGTCTTCTGTTGGCATGACAACTGCAGGCGGGGCTGAGTCGTTCCCGCCTTTCCCAAGAAGGACCGTTGGATGATTGGTCTTGGAGCTCGGCCCTCCAAGTTGCCCTTCGCTGATTGGAGAAAGTGGAGGCTCCTTGCTCCGCCCCCTCGTGGTTGCCAGGACAACTGCTCCTTCAGCAACAAGCCCACAAGGGGACCAAGTCTGCAACCATTACCACCATCGCTGTCAGCAGTAGGCACACACCTGAGGCTCCCTCCTCCGTGGTCTGTGGGTGGGAACACCCTCGGCCCCGACTACAACGCCGTGGAATCCTCTCCTGACGTAGTCCCAGCCCAACCGCCAGGAAAGCAAGTTCACCCCCGGCAAGGTGTCTGCTAGCCCCCAGCATCCTTGTTACAGCCGTCCTGAGCCCAGGAGAAGCGGAGCCTTCGGGAGTCTCCGGACGGAGGCGTTTCTTCCCCTGAGAGCAGTGAGGAGCCCCTCTTAGGACAGCTCCGGGAAGCCAAGGGCTACCCCGGGCCATCGCTTCGAAGGAGAGTTCCCTGCCCTGAGTCAGCTTGGGTGTGGGCAGGCTCCTGCTCTCTACAGCCCCGCCATGCATTGCAGGGCGTACTGGTTGCTGGAGAGAGAATACCTAGAGCTGAAAGAGGAAAACCCCTACGTGAGTGGGAAGGGGGGGGGGGGGGAGAGGGAAAGCGGAAGGGGTGTTGCTGGGGGGGGGCGGGGAGGAGGGAGGGGGCTGTTGCAGGTGGGAATTAGTCTTTTAAAATCCTGATGCACTTCCTCTCGCCTTCATGGTACAATGCAAAGAACAAGACTTAGGGTCAGAAGACTTGGCTGGAAACCCCGCCATCACAGCTTGCTGCTCCTGTGACACGTCACTTAAACTTTCTGGGTGTCTTTAATCATCTTTAAAACGAGGACGTTTGACCACATGGCCTTTGCTCAGAGTACCTTCCAGCTGGAAATCTTTGATCCTGTAAATGGTCTTTCACAATTGGGACTGTTTGAAGATGGAGATGGGTTGGGGCTGTCCCGGTATGGGAGGGGCTCCCACAGTAGGTACTGAGTTGCCTGTCACCAGAAGGCAGAGAACCACTTCTCAGGATTCTAGTTTTGAGATTTGGAAAGAATATTAGGAGGGAGTTAGATTGGATGAAAAGTGGTGAGAGACGGCTCTTTGTAAACTTGCACTAGCTGCATGAATCTGAACTATTATTAGTCTTATTATCTTGTAATCCAACTGCCTTATTGAACAAATGAAGGAACTGAGGTACAGCAAGATGAGCCCTGGAGTTGGAAATGCTATAACCCAAATGGCTGGTTTCTGCTTGCCTTAGCAATTACTCATGGAGGTTTGGAGTGGAAAGTTAGAAGGGAAAAGGGATAAGGGACTAGAATTGCCTTAAGGGGGAGCAAGGAAAGAAACCTGGGTTGGGAAGTGTTCCCTTTGGAAATATTCTATTTCAATACTGGGTCGTGTGCATTTTGGAGTAGAACTCCCCCCCCCCCCCCCATCAGTGATACCAATAAATGTTTGTTGTTTACAAAGAAAAAGAAGAAAAAAATGATGCAGTTATGAATCGGATTCTGTGGCCTCCAATATCCTTCCTATTGCCAACAATACTACAATTATTATTTGGGGCCAGATTTGCAATGTTATTGGTATTGGGGACTACCAAAGAACAGAACCCTGCTACCAAAGCAAATTAGCTCCTGACTTGCAGCACCTATAGTATTTCTTTTAAAACTTTTACTTTCTGTCCTTCCCATGACTCTAAGATAGAAGGGCAAGGGCTAGACAAATTGGATTAAATGACTTGCCCAGGCACATACAGCTAGGAAGCATCTAAGGGCAGATTTGAACTCAGATCCTCTTAACTCGTGACTTTGCTCTTTATCCAATGTGTTATCTAGCTGCCACACAACTTATAGTCTTAAGAGGAGCCTAGGGAAGTGAAAGACTAAGTGATTCACACAGTCAGAAGGCTAGTATCTGTCAGAGATGAGGCTTGAATTCATGACTTCCTGAATTTAAGGCTTGGCTTTCTATCCATTAGACTTTGCCAATCAAGTCAGGTAAATAGTGTTTAAGTCTTATATGAATGCACTGAGCACTTGATTTCAAACATTTTATGTATTCCATTCTTCATCTAAATGGTACCACCTGTACCTAAGTACCTCCTCATCATAGTTTTAAAGGCCTCAACTCTACTGGACCCAAGAGTCACCAATTGCTAAGCAAGCCAACTGGTAGAACTCAGACAAGAGCTATGGAGAAAGGGAAAAAAGAGGAGAAGAGTGGAAGAAAAACAAAAGCGGGTGTGGGTGTGGGTGTGAGTGTGAGCTAGATTGACAGTCATAAAGTAAAACTGGAACTCCAGTCCAACCACTCCTTTTAGAAAGGGAAAACTGAGGTCCAGAGAGGTGAATTCTCAGCTAATAAATGTCAGCCCATCAGAACTAGAGAATGGTGGCTTTCCACTTGTCATCCTTTGCTGTTGCCAGGGACCCAGGCAGAAAGGATGCAAAGATGAAATCAAAATAGACCTGCTCTTCAGGAACCATACAATTTATCCTTGAAATATCTGCAAGAAAATGCAGTGTGATATGAGGAAAGAATGCTGACCTTGGAATGACAATGTTCAAATCCCAGCTCTGTCATTTATTAAATGTGTGTCCTTGAGTGAGTTACCTACCCTCTCTGGGGGTCTGTTTCCTTATCTGTAAAATGAGGGGGGTGGATTAGAAGACATCTCAGGAGCCTTTTAACTCTAGATGTAATAATAATAAAAATATAAATTTTAGGCAGCTGGATGACAGTGTAGATAGAGTAATGGGTATAGAGTTAGGAAGACTTGAATTCAAATCCAGTTTCAAATACTAGTATAGGACCCTGAACAAGTCATGTAATCTCTGTTAGCCTCCTAATAAAATAAATATATATTTTTATAAAAGCTAATAAAACCACCTATCTCCTTAGGTGGTTTTGAAGGCCAAATGAGATAATATTTGAAAAGTAAAGTATCTGACACATAGTAAGCTCTATATAAATTTCAGCTATTATAATTATGAGTTAATAATAATAACTAGCACTTATGAGGTACTTTAATTTTTGAAAAGCTCTTAAACATACATCATTTCATCAATTCTCATAGGAACCTTCTTACATAGGTGCTATTTTTCACTCCATTTTTATAGATAAGGAAGCTGATGCTAAGAAAGGTTAAGTCACTTGCCCAGAGTCACAAAGCTAGCTAGTTGATTTTGCTATGAATGATCATAAACATAAACATATATCAGAGATAAGTCAGGGCAAGTCATTATTCATCATCTTATTATAACATTTAAATGCTTTCAGTTTTTCTGATTTCTTTTTTTCTTTTTATTGAAGGGCATAACTGCATTTCCTCTCAGCAATGATTTATTAAAATGGGTAGCTGAAATTAAAGGCCAGAAGAAGTCAATTTGGGAAGGTTTGTGATTTCAAGTTAAGATACAAGCAACCTTTTAAGTTTCTTGTTTTTTGTGGATATCTTTGGTTTCTCTATCCTAATTATTTCAGATCCTCCCTACATATAGGAAGACCAAACAAGAACTTCTGATGTGGTGACTCCATCTGATGCTGTCCCCAGTGTTCAGGCTCAGGGGTCTCCTGTGTCTCCAGGATGAAGGGGTTGGGGAGACACCTGCTCTGTTATCCACTCACTTGGATATTCAATGGGTTTGCAGTTACTCAGAATTAAATTCCTTTTTAGTAATCTTTTCTCTTTAAAATATCATTATATGTATCGATTCTGATAATTGGTTCATAGAAATCTCTGTGTTTCTCAGAATTCTCATATCTGTCATTTTTCTCTGCATGATAATATTCCATTTCATTCATATGTCATAGTTTTTATTTTGAGTCATTCCTGAATGACAGGCACCCTGGCATATGTTGGACCTTTGTTTTGCTCCTTGACCCCCTCATGGTATAGACTTAGTAAAAACATTTGGCAGGTCCAGTGGTGTGGACAGTTTTGTTACTTTTCTTATGTTAATTCCAAATTGATTCCCAGAACAATTAGATCCCTTCACAGGATGTTAAAGGGACACATTTTATTAAGCATACATTGTGAGCATCACATCTCCTTGAGTGCCTGAAGGTGTAACAATATTTAGGAAAGACCGATTTCCTGCCCTCTTAGACCAAACTATCTGCATTATGCTTATGTGTATTGTGAATCTTAAAATTTCTCAGACTTGTGAATCTTAAAAAATTCTCAGACTCTACCTTAGAACATTTGGTTAAGGCTATTCCCCATTTCAAGCAATGGAGGTACTTAGGAATGTATGTGAGAATTTTACATTACTCCACCCATACTTAGGCATACTTTCGGGGAAGATAAAGTTGTAAACTCCTTACTGAACAATGGAAAGTACTTAACTCATACTTAAAGTAAAGCTAAAACCCTTAAGCTGGGTCTATTTTTAGACCTAATACAAAAAGGTGCTAAGTACCTATGAAGGTCAAATTAATCACCAAAAGTTCAAGCAAGCTTAGCAAGAAGTGTGAGGTTTTAGTCTACTCAGGTGTGAATTACTCAAAAGTTTAGTCTACTCAGGTGTGAATTAAGAATGGTCAGTCCTGTGAAAACATCTGTGATTGGTAGATGTGAAAACTTAGGGGAGGTGACATAGGAGAAAATTCTCTTTAAAAGGAGGCCAGAAGGCCTCTGAACTTAATTCAGCTATGGAGCTGAATTGGAGGCTGGTCTCTGTCTCAGTGGCTGAAAGGGAATTCAGCCTTGGAAGCTGAAGTGGAGCTCAGGAGCTGAACTGGAGGGTCTCTCTGAACACTAGAATTTTGCTTGGAACAATCTTGTGGTGAGTGATTAAAGACTGACTAGTCTCTCTCTTAAGGCTCAGGCCTAGGCCATGTTGGCTTAGGCCCTTTATACTATACTTCTCTTATTTTCTCTCCTTTTTCTTAATTCCTTCATTTGTATTAATTAAAATCTCCATAAACCTAGCTGACTTGGGTATTTTATATTGACTTTTATATATGACTTAACTTGCTTTTTAAGTTCTTTTCCCAGTTGTCTTCAGCCTCTCTTAATTGTGTTTTGAATTGTATTTTGAGTTCTTCCAAAGCCTGTGTCCAATTCGCTGGAATTTCTGTGTTTTTGTTTGGTGTTCCTTCATCCTTCTCTGTTGCATTTGCTCTTCATTCATTGACTGAATAGAAGCTGCCGATTGTACTTTGTGTTTTCTTTTTCTGCTATTTGCTCATATTTGCCTCTTCATTTCACCCTGTAGTGGTCTACACTCTTGCTCCTCTCATTATGTGCTGGATCTGTGGTTCTTGTCTTTTCTGTCAGCCTTCACCCTTGGAGCATAGTCAGGAAATCCCTCAGTGCAGTCAGTGGGGGAGGAGTGTTGGAGCTTGCATTTCCCTGCCCTCTGAAGGCTTGATGAGATTAAGCCCAGCTGAGTGGAACTTGCAGAGCAGGATGTGCCCTGAGGCCCAAACCTCAGGAAATGGGGTGGGGGTGGGGGGAAGGGCACAATATGGAGTGTCTCCACTGCTGTGACTAGGTTGCCTGCTCTGAGCTTCTTCAACTACTTCCCCACCACCTGTGTTCAAAACTCTGAGCTTGGGACAGGTTTGCCTGCAAAGTACTCCCTCCAGACCAGCACCCTTGCCATGGCAGAGGTTCCAGCCACTGCTGAAGGCTCGGTGCTCTAGGTGGGGGAGGGGTCCTGGTGCCTTCCTTCTTCCTTCCCCTTAAACCTGAGTGTTCTTGAATTCAGGCTTGGGGGGAGGGGGGCGGCGTACCTTTTAAGTTGAGTCCAGCAGGAGGGTTCCTTGGCTCTGTCTTGGTAGGTTTGATTTTCAGCCCCCAGGAGCATTTAGTTTGTAATTGGTAAGGAAGGGTTTTCAGAGGTCTGAACTTTTGCTGCCTCTAAACCAGTATTTGACTCTGCCCATTGTACTCTTTATTAGAGAGACATTTGTAGCCAGGTAAATACGAATGATGTGACTTTTGTTCCCTTATTTCAGGATGTAAATTCCCTTTGGTAATGAAATTTTCCCCGGACTACAACTATTTACCTCCAGCTGTGGCATTTAATCCTGTTCCCTTCCACCCAAATGGTAAGACCCAGATGGGTGAGTATCAAGCAAAATCATATGTCCTTGGGATTGATCCCTCGTCATCATGGGTGTCTTCCGTAATCCCTCCCTGTGGTACCAGAGTAAGTTTTACTCCTGGCATCTTCATCTAAAACATTGCAGCAGCCTCCTGATTGGTCTTCTTGACGTGAAATTTCACTTTATTTCCTTTTTCCATTTGCATTTGAATCTGCATTGCTGCAAAAGACAAAAGCCTTGAAGTGTGAAGCCCAGCAGGGCACAGCCTTCTCCATCAACTCCCCTGAGGGCTTCTTTCTTATCTCTAGGCTTTCCCTCTCTGGCTTTTCAAGTCCTTCACAGCTGGCTCCATCCTATCATTCCAGTCTGTCTGCACCACCTCTTTCTCCCTTTCTATGGCCCAGCCAAAATTGCCTTTGCCCATCTCCCATCTCATTGCCTTTGCCCTGGCTCTGTTCTAATCCTGGCGAGAACGCCATCTTTGCCTCTACTTCCCAGAATCCCTCTCTCCTTCCAGGATGGAGCTCAAGCACTCCCTTGTACATGGAGCTTTTCCTGACCCCCAACAGTTAGCACCCCAACTACCTTTTATTGAACACGTGCTCCTGTGCTTGCAGTTCACCTCTGGAAGCTGCTTGAGCAAAGGGATGGTTTTGTGTTCTATATTTGAATCCTCAGCAACCAGTACAATGTCTGGCTCAAAGCACGGAGTTGAATAAATGCATTTTCATTGGTTATTGACTCTTATCTTGTTTGTTTGTTTTCAAACAGTTGACCCCACAACTGGCAAACCATCTATGGATTTTCTCGATGACCCCAACGCTTGGGATCGTAATCATACACTAAAAAGCATCTTACTTTCGATTCAGGTAAGGGGGGGGCTAATATTTCAGTTTGAAAATTTGCAGCTCATTCATTACTTAAAGTACAGAAATCAAATAAAGCCTTTTTGAAAACCTGTGGCTGGATGACAAGGTGAAGCCTTCCGTTCACGATGAGACAAAATGGGAGGAGGAGGCAATTTGCCATTGGGGTATTGATGGTGATGAAATGGTTGGATGAGCAGATAGCATGTTCCCATCACTACTGGTGCTACAGACTCCATAGATCGCTAGAAATGGAAGAAAATTCTTGATTGTCCCCATTTTTAGCACTGCTCCCCCTTAAAAACTCGCTTGATTTTCTTTGTATATATTATATATTGACTTGCCTATGTATATGCTGTAATTACTCGAAGGCAAGTTCCCAGAGAACAAACACTTTTTAAAAAATCTCCAGTGCCCAGCAGCCTTCTAAGAACAAAATAAGTTTCTAAAAATTCTTACTTTTTGTGTTAGAATCAATACTCATTATCAGTTCCAAAGGAAAAGAGCTAGGTAAGAGCAAAGTAAGGCTAGACAATTAGGGTTAAGTGACTTGCTCAGGGTCACAAAAGTAGGAATTGTCTGAGGCTAAATTTAAACTCAGAACCTCCCATTTCCAGGCCTTGGCTCTTTATTCACTGAGCTGTCTAGCTGCCCCCATAAAATAATTTCTTAATAAGTATTTATTGACTTGAATTATTAGACTATCAATTTAACTTGAAAAAAAACAATGAAAACATTTTTAAAGGCTTTTCAGGAAAATAATAAATAAACAGATTTTTCCCAAAATAAAAAAAAAAATCATGGTATAGAATCATACCTGAGAATTGGAAGGGGCCTTCGAGGTCATAAAGTGTGACATTGGGAAAATCACTCACTCTCTCTGAGCCTGTTTCCAGATATAATGGGGGAGTTGGGCTAAATAGCCTCAGAGATCCTGTCTACCTCTAAATCTGTGTTCCTGTGATCTAGTCCAACCCCTTTATTTTACAAATGAGGAACGCGAGGCACAGGTCAAGGGACTTGTCCAAGGTCACCCAGATAGCCATTGTCAGAGGCACACTTTCAACCCAGGTTTCAGGTATTCCTGAGCATTCCAAGGCCAATTTTCTATCAAATGTGAATAATACACACTAATCCCTTGGTTTCCTTCTTTATAAACTATGGATTCTGCTAGAGGTTCCCTTAAACTGTCATCCTGTTATCTAAACTTTAAAGATTATGTCAATGCAAGATATGCTTATTGTCCACTAAATCAGTGTCCTTCACTTTAGTGAGCAGATCACTTTCTATCATAGTTCTTCATCAGTGAAATGAAAGCGTTGGACAAGATCATGAGGATATGAGCTTAGTACAGAGCAATAAAATGACTTGCTCAAGGTCACATAACCTTGAAGATCCCTGCTAACTCTGGATTTATGATCCACTCTGTTTCTCCTTTAGAAAAAAAATTATCTTGAGTATATTTTCCTGATAAGCCTTTAATAGTATCTTCACTGTTATTTTCAAGTTTTCATCAAGCATCACTAAACATGTTTTTAAGTCCTTTCCAGCTAGCTAGATTCCTTCCTTAGATTCAGTCCCCTGGTTGCTCATTTTGTTGAGCTAACACCCCTTTAGACATGCATAACACAACTCACTTAAGCTATGTCCAAAGAGCATAAGTTGCAAGTTCACATAAATTTATGTGGTTTAATTCTATTTTACCAAATCTTGCCACTTGGCTTAATTGGACTCTCATACATTAGATATTACTCCCTACTATACTCCTATATTCCCAGCCTCAAAAATTCTGTGCCTTTGATTCTAGATATTAATATACAGCCAATATATAGCTAGAAATCCCTTCTTTTCAAGAAGAAATGGGGAATTATATTGGGACCATCATGTAATGGATACTTTCCCCAATATTGACTTTTTGATACTATTTATTACTAATTAAGTATCATTGCTTAATAGTTACTGTCTAGGTTCTAACTAGGAGGGGGCAGTTAGAGGTCTTTGGAAGAAGGGATGACTAGAAGAATGCCAAGTAAATGTTACCAGATGTACCTCTCCATGTCAGATTGCTGCTCCTCTTCCCTTCACCCACCTCCCTCACCGGCTTCTTTTTAAAAGACAAACACCCCAAATCTGACTCTTGGAGACAACTTTCCTCTGTTTCCCACCCACTTTGAAAGATATTCTCCAATCTATTCAAAAACTTTATTCAATCAAATTATGATGTGGCTATTGAAAACCCATCTGAATATATATTTCCAAACAGGAACACAGTAATGATGGTAAAAGAGCTCCTAAAAGATCATTTCCCCCAGTGCTTTTGAAAAAGTATTCAATCAGAGAAATATTACCATTATTTATATATTTATATAGCCCCTGTCAGTGTTCATGGAGCCCCTGTCTACACTATGATTCTTTCAATAGCTTCTGCCATAGCCACATTTTCTCTGTCCACTTTTCTCTGTTAAAATGCATGAAATATACAGTTCTGATTGTTAAAATAAATATTTGCCTTTGGGGCAGCCAAAGACCATTTTCTATATCATGGAAAAAACATCCCATGGCCTCATTGAAGGGATGAGTTATGTTAAGTTGCCAGTCTTTCATGTAATTTATCCACAATCTCTGCAACTTACTCACACAGCCTTTAGAAGGGCATTTAAGAAGCCCTTAAAAGGCTCTCGAATATAAGCTCCTTGAGGTCTGTGAGATTTAAAATGGTTGAGGTCTTAAACTGTAGTGATTAAAATAGTGGAAGATATAAATTGTGATAGATATAAGAGAGGGTGAGTAAATTTGACCACAGAAATATGTTTCACTACAGTGTCTTGGGTTTTAAAATCAAATATAAGGTGGTCGCCAGGGAAATATTCCCAATTATTCAAATACCCAAGTCAATTGGGTTTTATAGAGATTTTAATTAACAATACAATGAGTAATCAAAGAAAGAGAGAGAGTAAGAAAGGAATAAATATGAAGGGCCTCAAGCCAATATGGCCTAGACCTGAGTCTTAAGAGAAATCAGTCAGTTTTTTTAGCACTCACCACAAGGTCTGACTAAACAAGGATACTAGTGACACCAGGCCAGCATCCTTCCTCAAAGAGTCTTCCAACCAGAGATTGTTTCAAAGGGCCTCTCTCAAGAGCCTCCAGAGCTCCTACCCCAGAGGGACAGAGCCCCTCAGAGGAGCTCCTCAAGGAGCTCTCCTCCAGAATGAGAATCAGAAATTGAGATCCCTGAATGAGATCCAAGCTCTTATTTTTAAGGGCAAAATCTCCTCTGTCACCTCCCCTAAGTCCTTACATCTACCAATCACTGTAGATGTTTCTAAAGGACCGCCCATTTTGAATTCACAGCTGAGTAGTTTTAATCTCTTTAGTAAGTCAGGAAAAAATGCTGCTGTGTTGACAAATTTCATTAGAAAAAACCTCTGAATAAGTTATCACCCTTTTAGGTTTAAGTAGTTTACAAGTTGCCCCACCTTTATAGGTACTTAGTATTCCATTGTATCAATTCTAAAACAGTCATGACTCAAAGAACTTCCTGTCCCTTCCATAAGCATGGATCAAAGTACTTTCATTGTTTAGCAAGCAGTTTTCTGTCCTAAAGCAGTCTTAAGTAGGGTGGAGCAGGGACACTCCCATAGCTAGGAGCCCTCACACTCAAGTAGAGTTCTCACCATCTGCTAGGGAATTTTTTAAAGTAGAAGATTCCCCAATGGGGGAAACCCCTAACATTCATAAGTCTGAGAAATTTTGAGGTTTACAGGTCACAACTCCCCTTTGTCTTTGAACTCCAGGGTCTATCACATGGCATGGCACCCAGAACACATTTAATAGGTGTTAGTGAAATCCCGTTGTGGAATGGAAGATGAAGCCAATGGAATAATTATACTAGGAATCCCAGCATCCCAAATCTAGGACTGAAATGAACTGGAGAAACCATCACATCCGGCTCTCTCATTTTCCAGATGGAGAAACCAATGTCAGTGAGGTTAAGGATCTTAGGATTCATTGGATCACACTATGGTTAGAGAAGTGCTTCATCCTGCCCATTTAACAGTTTCATTTGGATAATGAAGTATAATATAAATAAATAATAGATAATATCAATTTTGTCTTAGTGTAGTTGTACTCTCACATATTGTATAGACAAGTTAAATAGAAAATGTGGCAAAATATTCCAGATAAGGAAGAAAATGTGGTAGTTGGTAGATTTTAGAAGAGGATTAACTTCCCCCCCTGCTTTCCCCCAGAGGACAGAACCAGGGATAATGAGTAGAAGGGACAAAGAGATCACTTTAAACTTGAGGCTCATTGATATCAGAAAACAAAACAAACTAAAGTCCTAATCATCCAAGCTGTAGTAGGTTCCCCTCATTGGAGGTAAGATGACATGTCAGGTACTCTGTAGAGGGATTCGTGGTCAAGTATGGTCTAGATGAGATGGGCCACTGAGGACCCTTCCAACTCTAAAATTCTACTGACTGTTGTGGTCTATCCCAATTTGATCCATTTCCCAAATAATCTACATATGGTAGGAAAGAAACTTGCCTATTGTTTTGCTTTTAATTGGTGATTTGTGTATTTATCATTATGAAACTGAAGTTTGTTGCATTTCTGTTGCATCCCCCACCCACTGGTAGTTTATAGATTTATTCATTAGGGGAAAAAAGATTAATTTCAAAATCTGATGCCTGTTATGTATGTCTTCTTCTAGGAGATGCTTTCTTATCCAACATTACATGATCCAATTAATTTGGAAGCAGCACAGATGATCATAGATAACAAAATTTTGTTCAAAGATTTAGCGCTGAAGTCGATGAGTAACCCCCCGATTATAAGTGGTAAAAAACATCATCATTATTATTTTGACTTGTGATTATTATTATTATGATTATTCAAGGAGAACATTATAGGAAATATTGTATCCATTGAAGGGGAGCAAAGTGATTTAAGCCCTAAAATGTAAAGAGAACTTTTCTTTGTATGAATGGTGGTAACATACTTTTGAGCTCAGTCTTCTGTCAATAAGTCCATTGGTAGACAATTATTTATTAAACTTTAAGTTCTAGATTCATTGTGAAGTTCTGGGGATTGAAAGAAAAGCAAAAATATGGTTTCTACCAACATTCTATTGGGAAGAATACAACACGTGAAAAGTTGATCCGTAGAAGATATATTCATATGAATGGAAGGTTATGTTAGAGGGGACACATTCGGAGGCGGAGGTCAGGAAGGGCTCTTTACAGATGGTGGGGTGACCCAAGTTTTGAGCCAGGTGGCTGAAGTTGAGAGTAATTTCTCATGAACCAGGAAAGCTTGTCTAGACATCGGGCCCCAGGCTTGTTAGAGACACATTGGTTCCTCCCTTGGTACTATGATATTCTCATTAATATGGACATTCCTTCCATTGGGATGGATGGCACTCCTGGACATCCTGCGCTGATTTTGTCTGGGTGCTCCCATTGGACCTCAAGGGTGAATATCAGGTGAATGTTCTTGAGACTTGCTGACAAAGCTCTTGTTCAGTCAGGCATGGTCTGCTCTGGCTGGTCTGTGAGCTCCTCTCTAGCTCTGAGAGTCTGATCTCTAGATGAATAAAATTTCAAGGCTCTGCCAGTGGATTGAGGGCAGAAACCTGAGGCTGAAATCTTGCTCTGAAAGAATAGGGGCATCCATTGTGGAGCAGTGAGTTGTCTTATTGTAGCAGAACTCTGCAGTGGGTCTGGAAAGGTTGTTCAGTGACCCTGATGATAGGATGTATTCTGGCAGAGGTAGTAGGTAACAATTTGTTTCATTTAAGTGGGTATTTATTAAGCATTTCCATGTGCCAGGTATGGAGATATAGGGATGGAGAAGGGAAAAAAAATAAAGAAAGGGAGAAGTGAAAAAATAGTGTTCTAGGATATCATTTGTAGTGTGGCAGAAAGCAATGACTTTAGAGTCTGTGGACACGGGTTCTACCTTCCCTAACTATGAGTACAAGCCCAAGTCATTAACCTATCTGGGCCTCAGTTTCCTTATCTATAAAAATGAGGGATATGGGGTAAGTGATTTATAAGGCTCCTTAGAGCTCTTGTGACTCAAGTACTTCTGTAGCTGGAGTATGTTGTGATTTATGTGATAAGGCTCCATTTTTTTGATTAGAGGCAGTTTGACATGTATACTTTAGGAAAGCTGGATTTGTTGGGTGAAAATAGAGGCCCTGCTCTTTCTGTTGTTATTTTCGTTTTCTGACATCTTCAGAGATACCTCATGTTTCTCTGACTTGACTGGCCATCTAGGGAGATCTGAGTTCTCTCCTGGCACCAGTCCTCAGCTGTTTCCTTCACTGCTAGTAAGTGCCTTTCCCAGATCATATAATTCTCTTGAACTGTTGATATAATCCATCAAAAATATGGCCGGGGAGGATGACCAGGATATGTGCTACTCTAACAGATGGCCTTCCAGAGTCCTCAGGACTGTGACGCCAACATTTTTCTAAGAATGCTAGAATTTCTGAGTTTTCATCCCTTAGAGGTAATTTGGGCAGGAGCCTGAAAGTCTTTGGGAGCTGGAAGAGTCTCCAACTTCACTTTATGACTTCCTTCTTTTCCAGTGTTCCCAACTGAGTGTGTTCTAGAACTTAGTCAGGAATGGAAGTCATGGTCAGGAACTCTAGCCTAGAGACTCCATTTCTCTTTTGGGAAAGACAGAATTGATGGAGGGATGAAGGAAAGATGATAAGTAAGAGTTTGACATACTTTAAACTTGTTCAAAGACTGGAACCAAAGAGTGGTTATTAATGCATTACTATAAAGAGGGAGAATAATGGAAAACACTCAGCACAGTAGCTGGTGCATAGTAAATGTTAGCAATTAGCTGGTATTAACTTGGAGGAAGGTTCTCATGGAGCCCCCCAAGGATCTGTCCTTCACTTTGGGCCACTTAGATGAATGCATAGAGGGTGTGTCTATAAACTATAGGTGAGGCAGAGCTGAGAGGATGGCTAACATGGTGGGTGCTGCATCTTGGTAGGCTAGAATGTAGAGTGCAGAAATGGGAGAGATGCATATATGAGCCAGATGACAAGCTAGATGGGTTGGGGCACAGTCATGATGGGCTTTGGATACCAAATAGAGAAATGTATATATTGGCCTGCCAACACCATTCACTCTATTTGAAAACTGCCAATGAAAAGGGATTCTTTTGAAAAGGAATTTCTATTGGCTATTTAAATACTTCAAGGATCTTTCCTTAGTCCCATGCGAGTCACATTTTGTTTTTATTCATAGCTTCAATAAAGCTATAAAAGAGATGCTTAAACTTTTTTCAAACCAATGAATGTGGAAGGGTTTGTTAGTGCCATGAATGACAGAAGCAGGAGTCAAAATTACCTCTCCAGGTCAGAATTCGGGGTCCAAACCAACAAAGTGAAATCTAAATAATAGTAAATACAGTGTTAAAAAAAGTCTCTTTGGGCTCAAAAAAACCCAAAACAAAACAAATGTACAAGTATAAGATGGAAGAGATGTACTTTGGCAACCATGGACACAAGAAAGATCTGGGGATTTATCTTGATGTGTGTGGCTAGAAAGAGGGGCTGATGTAATCTTAGGCTGAATTAATGGAAGTCTGCTGTCCTGATCACAGGAAAGAAGAGAATTTTGCCCCCCCCCCATTCCCCATTTAACTTAATTAATTTTAAAATTTTAATAACAAATGGAAACAATGATTATATAATCATGCAAAACATTTCTATATTATTCATTTTTATGACTGAATAATGTTATAGAACCAAAACACTAAAATATATACCCAAATAAACAAGTGATAAACCAAAAGTTTTCATCTGCATTTCTACACCAACAGTTCCTTCTCTGGAGGTGGCTAGCATTCATTTTCAGTAGTCCTTAGAATTGTCCTGGATCATTGTATTGGGATTGGTAGCAAAGTCTATCACATTTGATGGTTTGGCAATATTTCAGTTACAGTGTAACATTCTCCTGGTTCTGCTTCTTTCTTTCTTTTTAAAAATGTCTTTCTTTTTTTAAATATATTTTTATTTTTATTTAAAATTTTATTTA
Organism: Monodelphis domestica; assembly: GCF_027887165.1. Lineage (NCBI taxonomy): Eukaryota > Metazoa > Chordata > Mammalia > Didelphimorphia > Didelphidae > Monodelphis > Monodelphis domestica. The sequence continues at coordinate 12,906,884 of NC_077228.1, read as the reverse complement.
AAAATAAAATTTTTAAATTTTATTTAGAATACTTTTCCATGGTTACATGATTCATGATTTTCCCCCACCTCTGCTCCCTCCCTGCTCCTGGAGCTGACAAGCAATTCCACTGGGTTATACATTCATGGTGCAAAATCTATTTACATATTATTCATATTTGCAATACAGTGATCTTTTAATGCCAAAACCCCATTGAACTACATGATCAATCATTTGGTTTTTCTTCTGCATTTCTGCTCCCATAGTTCTTTCTCTGGATATGGAGATCATTCTTTCTCCTAAGTTCCTCTGGATTGTCCTGGGTCATTGCATTGCTTGCTAGTAGAAAGGTCTATTACATTTGATTGCGCCACAACATATCAGTTTCTATGTATAACGTTCTCCTGGTTCTGCTCCTTTCACTCTGCATCCATTCCTGGTGGTCATTCCAGTTCACATAGAAATCTTCTCAGCACAATAGCATTCCATCCCCATCAGCTACTACAATTTGTTCAGCCATTCCCCAAGCAATGGACACTTCCCTATTTTCCAAATTTTTGCCACCACAAAGAGCGCAGTTATGAATATTTTTATACAAGTATTTTTCTAATGATCTTTTTGGGGTATAAACCCAGCAGTGGTATGGCTGGATCAAAGGGCAGCCATTCTTTTAAAGCACTTTGAGCATAATTCCAAATTGCTACCCAGAATGGTTGGATAAATTCACAATTCCACCAGAAGTGTACTAGTGTCCCAATTTTGCCACATCCCCTCCAACATTTACCAATTGCCTTTGCTGCCATATTGACCAGTCTGCTATGTATGAGGTGGTACCTCAGATTTCTTTCAATTTGCATTTCTCTAATCAGGAGGGATTTAAAACACTTTTTCATGTGCTTATTGATTGTTTTGATTTCTTCATGTGAAAACTGCCTATTCATGCCCCTTGATCATTTGTTGATTGGGGAATGGCTTGGTTTTTGTAAATTTGACTTAGTTCCTTATATATTTGAGAAATTAAACCTTTGTCAGAGAATTTTGTTATAAAAATGTTCTCCCAGTTTGTTGCTTTCCTTCTAATTTTGGTTGCTTTGGTTTTGTTTGTACAAAACCTTTTTAATTTGATATAAAGAGTCATTCCTTTTATATTTTATTAAGTTCTCTATCTTTTGCTTGGTCTTAAATTTCTTCCTTTCCCACAGATCTGACAGGTATACTGTTCTATGTTCACCTAATTTATTTATGATTTTACTCTATATTTAGGCCATTTGCCCATTTTGAATTTATTTTGGTATAGGGTGTGAGATGTTGATCTAAACCTAATTTTCCCATACAGTTTTCCAATTTTCCCAGGAGATTTTGTCAAATAACGAGTTCTTGTCCCAAAATCTGGGATCTTTGGGTTTATTGAACACTAGCTTGCTGAGGTCATCTACCCCTAATCTATTCCATTGTTCTACCCTTCTGTCTCTTAGTCAGTACCATATTGTTTTGCTGACCACTGCTTTATAGTATAGTTTAAGATCTGGTACTGAAAGGCCCTGTTCTTCATGATTTTTTTTCCTAGTATTTCCTGCAATATTCTTGATCTTTTGTTCTTCAATATGAACTTTTGTTATAATTTTTTCTAGTTCTATAAACAGGTTTTTTGGTAGTTTGATAGGTATGGCACTGAATAGGTAGATTAATTTGGGTAGAATTATAATTTTTATTATGTTAACTCGTCCTACCTGTAACTACTGTTTTTCCAATTATTTAGATTTAGTTTTAATTATGTGAAAAATGCTTGTACTTGTATTCAGATAATTCCCGTGTTTGTCTTGGCAGATAGATTCCTAAATATTTTATATTGTCTAGAGTGATTTTAAATGGAATTTCTCTTTCTAATTCCTGCTGCTGAATTTTCTTGGATATATACAGAAAAGCTGATGACTTATGTGGGTTTATTTTATATCCTACAACTTTGCTAAGGTTGTTAATTATTTCCACTAGCCTTTTAGTTGATTTTCTAGGATTCTTTAAGTATACCATCATCTCATCTGCAAAGAGTGAGAGTTTAGTTTCCTCATTGCCTACTTGAATCCTTTCAATTTCTTTTTCTTCTCTAATTGCTATCACTAGCATTTCTAGTACATATTAAATAATAGAGGTAATAATGGGCATCATTGCTTCACTCCTGATCTTATTGGGAAGGTTTCTAACTTGTCCCCATTGCAGATGATATTTGCTGATTGTTTAAAATATATACTGTTTATTATTTTGAGGAATGGCTCTTCTATTCCCATACGTTTTAGTGTTTCCAATTGGTGGTGTATTTTGTCAAAGGCTTTTTCTGTATCTATTGAGATAATCATGTGATTTATGTTGGTTTGATTATTGATATGGACAATTATATGGAAGGTTTTCCTAATATTAAACCAGCCTTGCATTCCTGGTATAAATCCCACCTGGTCATAGTTGATAATCCTTGCAATAACTTGCTATAACCTTTTTGCTAGTATTTTATTTAAAAATTTTGCATCTATGTTCATTAAGTAGATCTGTAGTATTTTTCCCTCTGTTTTTGGCCTGCCTGACTTTGGAATCAATATCATATTTGTGTCATAAAAAGAATTTGGTAAAACTCCTTTAGTCATTCATTTATCAAAAGAGAAGTGTAATACCCAGAGAGGTCTAGTCCCTCTTCCAAGCAGCCAATTTGAACTCAGATCCTCTGACCTCATCTAGATGCAATGCTTCTTCTGCCTCTAAGTAGCTCTGGCTTCTTTTAACTCCCAGTTCCAGCATCACTACCTACAGGAAGCTTGTCCTGATACCCCATCAACTGCTAGTGACTCAGTACTACCCCTCCCCACATCCCCTTGTATTTCTTTTGTCTCCCTAAGACTACAAGACTACAAGCTCCTTGAAGTCAGGGGCTTTTTCCACTTTCCTTTGTGTGTTGCCTGGAGGCCCTAAGTAACTGTTTGTTGGTTGATTGGTTGCTTTCCTTACTCTTCCCTTGTAGACTGTGTTGACTGTCCATTGCCTAAAAAATGAAGGCCATATTCCTCAGTTTAGCATCAAAGTTCACCATAACAGTGGCCCTATGTGTTCACTCAACTTCTTCCAGTTTTAATCAAAAAGCTACAAGTATAGGTTTGATGTAAGGGAAAAGCGTTCACAACATGAATGGGCTGCCTTGAGAGGCTCTTGGAGCAATGGTTGGACAACCATTTGTCAAGGACAGTGAAGTGGGTGGTGGTAACTCCTTTCTAGGAATTGGTGGAGATCAGATAGGTCCTCTGAGCTCCTTTCCAAATCTGGAATCCTAAAAAAATGGGATTTGCCATGATTCCAGCTTTCCTCACTGAAATTTCTTCTCCTGTCAGATGGGCTCCTCCTCCTTCCTCAAAGACATCAACATGGGTCACTGGAAGAAGGAAGAGCTCTTGACAGAAATAAGGAAGTTTGGGAGAGGAATGTATTTGGAGAGGATAGGGTAATGAGATTTGCTCTCCAGATCATGTCATCCATGTCTGTTCCTCCAGCTGGAATCATGATGTGTCACCCAACAGAAAAACTGGTGGAAGTTCAGGGCTCTGACACTGCTCAGTGCTCTAAAATATAAAGCCCAACCTCTGAGGAGCACTAATTATAGGTATGAGTTGGAGTTTAGGGGTGGGTGGAAGCTTCCCTAGTGCTACTCTGTAGGACTATGCATCTTAAGTCAATTTATAACTGAATTGAATGGTTTCAATATGGAGAGGTTGTAAGCTTGCCCAGCAGAAAGAGGGGTCTAGGTGGAGGAGCCTTCCAGGATGAGGGTCTATGTGGCTCTGTGTGAGACTAGGCATGCAAGTGAGTATTGTGGAGATGGTAGTTGATGGATTCAGTAAAGCTCTTGCAAAGTGCTATATAAATGCTGATCATCATCATCACCATCCTCATCACCACTATTATCATTATCATCTTTCCACCACACACCTCCTAAGGTCAATCCAAAGACCTCACTTTGGAGACCACCAATGTAATGAACAGAGAACTGGCCTGAACTCAAGAAGACTTGGGTTCAAGTTTCACTTCTCTTTTCTTCTCCTGCTTCCGCCCTTCATTGAATCTGTGGTCTCATAAATATGTCTACTGGAGCCCATCATAAGCCATCCAACCTAGTCTCATTCTGCTTGTTGTTCATTTTATCTGAGCTGGGAAGAGGAGGGGAACCTCTCCATTAGGAGATCTCTCTGCCCATGCAGATCAGCAAACGCTCTGCAATTGAGAGGTTTAGAGGATAGCTAGAGAAGAAGAAAGGACTTTTTCAGGCTCAGCCAGTCAGCCTGTATCAAATCTGGTCATGAGCCAACTCTTTATATATGAATTTCATGTACTAATAATGCTGTGCTTTATTCCTGTCCCTAACCTCCATTGTCTTCACAGAAGATTTAGCCAATATGCCAAAGGCTTTTATTTAGCACCTTTTACAGAGATGTTGGGGATTAACCAATACAGAGATGACATTAAGATATTCTCCCCACACCCCAATCCTTGCATTTATAACCGCATAATCCATTTAGTGACCTGAAGATGTCTTCACTAGTGGTTGAAACAAAATTTGCCATTTTTCCTTTCAGAGTTGGATAGTGAAGAGGATGTTGGTGTCATCTACATCAAGTCACCAGAAGAAATAGCGACCCTGTCTGAAAAGTAACCTTTTTTTGTTATTGTTCTTGTTCATCTAATGACATCTAGAAAAAGAATGTGTGGTATAATAGCTAGAGATCCAGCCTGAAAGCTGAAGACCCAGGTTTAAGTTCAAGTCTGGCCTCTGACACACAGACGGTGTTTCCTGGGAAACTCACTTACCTTCCCATTGACCTAGCCAACTCTCAAAGAATTAAGCTGTAGACAAGGTGCCCTCGGTTGGCGTGCAATGGTAGGGAAATTCCTTGCTGGGTGTTTCTGGCAGTGATAAAATCTCAGATTCCATTCAAAAGAACAACAGTTTTCATAGTTATTTCCTCAAAGAAGTGATGAATTTCCATTTTCTGTTATAGATAATTTTTTAAATTTAAGAATGAACTTATATTCTCTTCTAATACAATCAATGTTGATTCCTCACTCCCAATATTCAGAAAAGGGACCCAAGACCTTTTCAATTATCCAATGCCTGTCAATCAGGCAACACACTTTTCTTGAAGTTAAAATGTCTAATTTCTTTCTTCTTCCTAATTGTCTTTCCTCTTCCTGTGCCAGAAATGTGGTTCCTTCTCTTTCCCAACTCTACACAATACTTTCTATTCAGCATAATGTTGATGTTCTATGTCCTCTGAGTAGGTGGGTCTGCAAGTTCCTTGGGTGCAGAAGCCATTTTCACCTTTGTCTTTGTATTCCCTTGGGCAAGCACCATCTCTGGAACACGGTAGATGCTTAAACCCTCATTTGAAACATATGAAGAGGGTGTATAATCCTGTCTGCAGGATTATATCTACACCCCACTGGCTGGTGAGGATCAAAGAAAATAAACCACGTAAAGAGCTCTGAGAATGTCAGTGTGTTATCCACGTGCCCACTGTTAGTATTGTGAACTGGATCCAAAACCTGCTGTTGCACTCACTGGGCCCATGCAGTTCTACAGAGGGAGCCCTTCAGGCCGCCATATTGCATCTTGTTTAAGGCAGCCTCTGTCCCAGGCCAGTGAAAAGTCTAGTTGTAGTGAATATGACCTGGATGCTAGAAGACCAGCAGGATTCTTGGACCTAATTACTAATGGATGGCTCTGCCTCCCTCACTCTCTGTGTCTGTCTATACATCTGTCTCTTTCTATCTGTCTGTTTCTGCCTCTCTTCTCTGTCTCCCTTTCTCTCTCTTCTCTGTCTCTGTCTCTCTTATTCTTTCTCTTTCTCTGTGCCAAGAAGCTCTTGATTCAGACTCAGTCTCTAACACAATTAACTGACTATAATAACCCTGGGCAAGTTACAGCTATGATGCCATCTATATCGATCCAGAGACTTTCTTTTCCTAGAAGCATGTACAAATGAAGTCACAAGTCCAGGCCCTAAACCAGGGATGGACAACCTTTTGAACTTGGTGTGTCAAAATGTGCCAGAAAAAACGAGCATAACTTGCGTGGTCTGTTATTTCGAGAAAAAAAAGTCTTTCTTGGCATGTGACCCCATACTTTTCTGTATGCGGCCGTATGTCATCAAAAATGGGTACAGCTGTCAGTGCTGACACATGTGTCATAGGTTTGCCATCACAGCCCTAAATCCTATTCTTTGGGGTATTCAGATGGAGATGGCCAGAAGTTGAAAATGTTGGACTAGAGCTCAGGAAAGAGATGGGGCTGATTATATAGATTTGGAAATCATGTTTATATAAATACTAGTTGAATCCAGTGGGACTTGGGAATCCTCAAAAGAAAAAATATCATGGAAAGTGAAGAGGACTCAAGACAACCTTGTGTTATACCCAAATCTCTCTTCCTTGTCCACCAGAATAATATAACAGACTTCCTAAATACCCGTGACAAAATTCAAGTATGCTATTTCCTCATCATTCCTCTGATTTAGCAGACTACACCATTGTCCAGAGGGTTTATGTGATCATTTGGGTGGGACTTGCTGACTCCCAGTGGTCATTCCCTGCCTTTCAAAGTACTCACAAATCATTAACCTAATTCCGTGTTCTAGAATTTTCCAGTAACAAAAATCAAAACTACAAGTCTATAGCTTGAAGAATCTACCTCCTTCCTCTTATAAAAACCAGAGTGACATTTAAGCATCTCCACCTTTTAGTCAAATTTTTTCTTGATGGGTTTTTCAAAGATCACCATCAGAGGATGGATAATCACAGCTGGCACTTCTTTCATGACTCTAGAATGTCCTTCTGTGTCTGATGTCTTGATACTGGAAGGAATACAAACAAAGCATAGTTCCTGAAGACCACCGACACATTTATTTGTTCTTTTATATTTGCCAAAACTAAAGATTTCAAGTCTATGAAATTCTTGCTACAACAAACTTCCCATTTGCCACAACTATTTCTATTACCTATAGTCCTTTTTCCTGGTTAGTAATTTTTAGTATATAATTGTTTGCTGGGCTTTTTAAAAAATGTAGTGGTTTCCAGAACTTTTCTGTTGCTTTTTCCATCCTTTTTTCTAGTCTATTTTGCTTAGGTGAATTCAATCTGAATTTAACGGTTTTCTGTCTATGCCAAATATGAGCAATTATTGTCCTGAATTGTAGTCTAAAAGAATTTCCTGACAAAACCTGACTTTGCCATTTCCTGACTATTTTCCATTTTCAATGCTAATTAGACACAAGACATCTTTTCTTTTACTTATTTAAATTTTTTTTTTTACCAATTACATATAATAAACTTACACATAAGTTTTCCAAAGTTATTTAATCCAAATTGTCTCCCTTCCTCCCTCTACCTTCCTGGAGATGGTAGGAATTTGATCTGGGTTACACATGTATTAACATGCAAAACATATTTCCATATTGTTCATTTTTGTGAGTGAATAATCACATAAAACCAAAACAAGAATCCAAATAAACAAGTGAAAAATCGCATGCTTTTATATGCATTCTGACTCCAACAGTTCTTTCTCTGGAGGTGCATAGCATTTTTTGTCATAAGTCCATCAGAATTGTCCTGGATCATTGTATTGCTGAGAGTAGCTAAGCCTATTCCAGTTGATCATTCCACAATATTGCTATGACTGTGTTCAGTGTTCTCCTGGTTCTGCTTATTTCACTCTGCATCAGTTCATGAAGGCCTTTCCAACTCTTTCTGAAAACATCCTGTTCATCATTTCTTACTGCACAACAGTATTCCATCACTGTCATATACCACAACAATTTTATTTCTTTTTCCTGTCATATAGTCTACAAGGCTGAGTTGGCAGTTCCTAGAGGACATTGAGGAAGAGAGGTCCTTTGGGCAGTTGAAAGTCTGGAGTTCAGGAAGGAGAACAGCATTGGAGATAGGGATTTTGGATACATCTCCATTCGTCATCATTGAAACCATGAGGGGGACTGAGATTGCCAAGTCAGAGAATAGGGACAGAAGGAAAAGGGACAAAGAATGCATTACCCTGGAGAACATTGACCTCAGGGGAATGGCAAGAGGTTGGAGTGTCAGCAAAGGAAGCAGTAGTAGAGAAGGAGTAGTAGAGAAAGTGCTAGTAGGGAAGGAGTAGTCGGGGAAGTAGATGAGAACCAGGAGGTTGTGCTGTCTCAGGCCAAAAAAGAAGGTAATAAGAAGGAAGGGGTGTCCACAGTGTCAGATGCTTTAGAGAAGTCAGGAATCAGGAATACTGAAATGTTGCCTGTGAGTCTAAATTCCTACATAGGATCTTCAAAGCCCTCCATAATCGGGTCCCTCTACCTGTGTGCTGTAATTTCCCCATCACTTCATGATTTTGGTGGTCCCCATCCTCCTCCACTCCATTCCCCCACCCCAACCTCTGCCACATGCAAGGTCTAATCCCATTTAGTAACCTAATAGTAATGAGGATGAGGAGGATAATGAAAATGTTACATCAGTGCATTTATGTGGCCATTCCTCCCAGATCGTGGTTCATCTGCATTTCTTCATCTTATCCAAGAAAGATAAGCTTATGCTTGCTTCTTCTTCCACATCACATACAGCAAGGTGTAGCCTGGAGTCAGGCAGCCCTCAACTCAAACCCTGCCTATACCACAAGCTCCCTGTGTGCCCTGATTCTTCATTGGCAACGTGGAGATAATGACAGCACCTACCTCTGGAGATGGTTTCAAGGACCAAAAGAGAAAACATACAGACCTGAAAATGTTCTAACAACGCTAGCTATTAAAACTCTACTAAGTACCACTGAATAAAAACTCAATGATTAGCTGAACTAGCCAATCAGCTTGTACTTCTTTATACTCCAAGAGAAAAAGGAGTAGACTGAACAGCTTTTGTTATTTTCATGGATTACTTTCAGAAATAGATTTACAAATGTCTTTTTTATTTTAAAAAAGCGCTTCAAAATTCATTGCTTTGTGCGAACTAAACTTTCTCTAAGTCTTCTCTTTCAAGAGAACACTTTTAATAGTTCAGAAAGAAAGAAAGAAATTCCAAAAGCAGAGAGCTTAAAAGTGAACGGGCTGGATCCCAGGGGAGGCAGAAGGTCATGGATTTTCTTTTTTTAAACAGACAAAAGACAATGGAGCTCCTTGTGCTGGAAGATTGGACACATACACATACACAGAACTTGGTTTCTCTCTCTGTGCTCGTATGTATATGTGCTTGCATATTTCAGTTATATAAGTGCATTGACTCCAGATCAATGTTGCCGGCTATGTGATCTATGACAGCAAATTAATCTTGGACTTTTTCTTGTAGAATACAGAATACCGCCTTTTATTTTGGTACCTCCATTGCCAATTGGGGAAATGTTCTAATGGCAAATTAAGGTCACCTACATGTAAAGTGAGGTCTCACAAAACTCCTCCAACATTATGGCAACTCGAACATCATGATGAATTTTATTTGGTCAATTTTTAATCCTCACTTAAGGGTGATCACAGGAGTAAAGTTGCCCTTGTAAAATCCTTTTAAAAACTAATCACTTCGGGGGCAGCTGGGTAGCTCAGTGGATTGAGAGCCAGGCCTAGAGACGGGAGGTCCTAGGTTCAAATCCAGCCTCAGCCACTTCCTAGCTGTGTGACACTGGGCAAGTCACTTGGCCGCCATTGCCTACCCTTACCACTCTTCTGCCTTGGAGCCAATACACAGTATTGACTCCAAGACGGAAGGTAAGGGTTAAAAAAAAAGAAAACTAATCACTTCATGCTTTTAGGAAGTTTTAGAGATGTTTCATGTTTGGTACTAATAAAAATTCCTTCTGGCCTGTCAATACAAAGGACAAAATCATGGAATATGATATCACAATTTTCATGTCACATATATGACTTGAGCAATGGCAGAATTCACTCCAGAGGAATCATTATTATAATATTCTTGAAAAATAGTCATTTAGTTTTAGATTAAACAAAGAACTAGCATCAATTTCAGTTCAACTTACCGTAACATGCATTGTTCTTCTTTTACTCGAGAAACCTTTGTGGCTCCTTCAGCATAAAATACAGATGCGTCAGTTGGATATGTAAAGCCTTTCATGATATTTCTTCAACCTCTTTCTAGCTTTATTTCATAATACTCATGGTACATTGGAAAGAACACTACCTCTTGTGTCAGAAGACCTGGGTTCAAATTCCACCTCTCCTGATTACTCTGTAGAATTTGTACTTCCCTGGGCTTCAGTTTCTTCATCTGTAAATTGAGGTGGCTGATCTAGATGGCAAAGAAAGTTCTTTGCACTCCTAGAGCTACAATGCTTTGTGAACATTGTATTCTGATCTAATTGGAAAACTTTTTGGCTGTTTTCAATTGTTTCAGTTGCGTCTGACTCTTAGTAACTCCATTTGGGGTTTTCTTGACATAGATATAGTAGTGGTTTACTGTTTCCTTCTCCCTCTCATTTCACAAATGAGGAAAATGTGGCAAATGTGACTTGCCCAGGGTCACACAGCTAGTAAGTGTCTGAGGCCAGATTTGTAATCAGAACTCTAAGTCTTCCTGACTCTAGACCTGGCACTCTCTCTGTTGTGCTACCTAGCTTCTTACTCTTAACTGTTTCCTGAGCTCAAAAAGGAATTTCTTGCCTTCACACAAACCGTATCCCATGGTTACTGTGTGCCTCATTGCTGACCAGTTAGCTCCCAGCCTCCAGAATCCTCCTTTTCCTTCAAGACTCAGCTCAGGTTGTATCGCCTCCATATGATTTTCTTTGGCACCTTTTAAGAAGAGTTTGCTGTCAGTATTCTCCTGCCTTGTATCTCTCGGGAGCCAAACCAGCCAGTTAGCATCTTTGCACACCACCTTGGGAGGTTTTCTGATGAGTTCTGGTTCTGGAACCTCTGTTTGCCCAATAAGTGTGACATTTCACCTTTGCAAGTTGATTGTGATTGGATTTGACTTTCCTTTTTCTTTTTAGAAGCATTAAAGGAATTTCCTTTGATGAATACTACAAGACTTGGTCTGGAATTGCAACAACACAAACAAATAATGGCCTCAAAATTCCAGGTAAGGTCATCAATCTTATCTTATCCTGGATTCTTTGGGCAAGGGGAGACTAAACTTCTAACTTTTCCCTGGTAGTTTGGCTTTCCTAGGCATCATGGACATAATAAAAGTACTTGATTGAACCTGTTGATTCACTATAATTCAACTAGGGCTTGCTGAGTGCTTCTTATGGCAAGTTCACTGGAAAAGGAAGTCTGTAAAAAAGTCCATCGTAGTCCATTTCCTTGGAAAATTTACATTCTGACATTCAGAACTCCCCACCAATGCCTGTACTCAAGGTGGGGGGGGGGTCTTTAAGAAAGAAATACTTCTTTACTACTCCTGTTGGAAAGAAAGTGTGAGTGAGAAAGACAAAAATATAGAAAAAGGCAAAAGAAGAGGTGAAGCAATTTGTGAATCATTGAAAAAACCCTGCTACGTATATACCACTGACTGTGCTTGGTGCTAGGGATAGAAGACACAATGAAAAAGTGCCTGCCTGCATAGAACTTACATTCTACTGGTAGGGTTGGGGAAGACAGAGTCATGTCTAGATGTGGCCCACAAGGTAGAGTGTGATAGAAGGTCAACAATCAATTGGGTTAATTCATCCATCACATCCTTCATGCCATGCACTAGACTCTGGCCTGATGATACAAAGGAATAAAGGAAATCGTTTCTGCCTTCAGGGAATCTTGAGGCATTCTGATGGGCAGAACTGAAGACTGACACAGACTCCAGCTAAGAGATGAATGGATCCTGGTAGGCAACACCCCTTTGAGGAGTCTTGCCCTTTGTTTTCCATACAGCTTGGGAGCCAAGAGCAGGTGGACAAACTAGGCTAGCAAGTATGTGAGGACACATTTGAACTCATATCTTCTTGACTCCAAAGTACAATTCTCCAATCATTGGGTCACCCAGTTCCTTCCTATTTTTTCCATCAAGAATCATCCATCTGGAAGTGGTAGAGATCTCATATGGGGAACTAATCCATTCTCTTCATTCTATATAAGAGGAAACCAAGTTACGGAAGAGTATAGTGATTTGCCTAAGGTTGTGCAGGGAACAGATAGTTGGCCTGGGTCCCAAACCAAGGTTCATAGGCTCAAAATACCTCCCTTTAAAACCTTTAACATGTCTGGAAGTCATTATCATAAAGACTTTGTAGTCATGAGAAAATAAATATATGGGTGCAATGTTGATTAACAGAAGTGTCTGATATCCCCTTACTTTCCTTTATTTGGTAGTAATACTATGCATGATTTTTGGAATTATTTAATTTCTTCTCTTTTTGATACCTTAAGAATTTTTCTTTCAACATCGTTTAAATATTGTCAGCCCCAGGATTGTTTTCCTCTTTGTCTCCATGGCCTGGTCTAACTACTCTCCCCACATTACCTTCTTTCCATTTCCATCTCCTCATGCAGTAGCATCCTGGTACCAAGATGTTCAGTCTAAATGTGGCAGTTCAGTTCATTGATGAATATATCTCTTTTTTTCTTTTTCACAAATGTTGCTAGAACTCTTCTCTTTCTTCTGGGCTTTTTGCTCTCTATCCTATTGGTTCTTTAACTTCTTATTTTTATATGCCTTCAATGAAATTCCTATCAAGATTTCTATAAACTAATCCTCCAACTCATTTTTTTGCCATTCTATGAGGCATTATTTCTCATTCTCTCCCAATATCATTCCTCATAAGATTTTGCAATTTAAGTCCATGCTCTAAGGCATTGGTACTCTTGACTTGACTACCTCATCTCTTTTCTTGGTAAGGTGTTTGGTGAGAGAGTCTTTTTAAGACATTTGGAGAAGAGAAGACATGAGAGCATTTATATCTGGGAGATGTTAACCAGTCATTAAGCTTTGATTGACTACTGGGAGGCCATCAGATACCTTCAGGGAGAACAGAAATAACATTAATGTCTGTTGTTGCACTGACACTAAATTATTTAACTTGAAAAGGCTACAAGCCAAGACTGAAGTAGAGAGAGAGTTGGTACACAGCCTCCTAATCACACACACTCAATATAGCCACTGAGACTGAGATGGAACAGAAGATGGATTGATTCTCTGGCACTAGTGCTAATTATAGGCTGACAATTATCCCCAAGAAAACCTAGGTTCTCCCCTGGTCAGCACCTCACCATCCATATGTGGGAACCATCAGTTACATCAAATGGAGAAATTTGGAATGCTGGGTATAAGTTCTCTTACCATGGTATTGCACCTTCCAGGGATGTCCAAATAAATGATACAGTTGATTCGGGCATAGCCAGAGCTGGCTCAGTATTTGGAAGATTCTAAAGGAATGTGTGGGAGAGAAGAGGCATTAGGTGGCTTATCACTCTGAAGGTCTACAGAGCCATTGTGCCAACATCATTGTTGCCTATTCCTGGGAAGTCTGGATAGTCTATCAGCACTATGGCAGAAAATGGAATCTCTTCCATTTGGATCATTCTAGGAAGATTCTGAAGACTGCTTTGTAAGATAAAATACCAGATATTGAGGTCCTTTCTCAAACTGAACTACCAAGTAGCCAAACTTTACTGTAGAAAGGAAAACTCCAATGGGTTGGCCCCATTACTTGAATGCCAAATCCGGGTTTGTCCAAAAGACTTTTTTATAGAAAACTCTCATCAGGATACTTTCAAGGTCTGTCTGAAGAGCTTTAGTATCTATTGAGACGTGGGCGACTTTGGCACAGGAGCATCAAGCATGGAATGCCCATATCAAAGAAGGTTCTGTGCTCTATGAACAAAGCAGAATTGCAGTATTAGAAAGAAACATCAGATGTGCAAATTTGGAGGCATCTCCATCCCAAATGTTCTTACAGTGTATTTGTGCCCAGCCTGTGGTAGAGCCTTCTGACCTAGTGTTGGTCTGAGCAGTCACAGCAGGATACACTGTACATTGACTCTGACCTAGTGATGTCATTTCGGTCCTCCTCATGTAAGAAAGGTAACAACCAAGGGAATATTAGTGGAAATTTAACTCCCCGCAAAATCATTAACCTTTTTTTCTGTCTAAATTTGGCCTGTGTGAGCAGCCACTAACTGCAAAACAAAAAGCTTGTCCAGGTTATAGAATTTCTAACAATGGAACTGAATTACTGAGAATGTACAAGTCTGTTTCTCTAAACTGCAATTGGTGAGGTAAGATTTACTGTTGGAAGGAAAAGCTTTTTGGACTGCAACTAATTTTATTTTGAGTTTTGAATTCAGGTATAGTTGTTTGATGGATCATTGATCAGTGTGTTGGTAATCCACCATTCAAGAAAAAAGCCGGGGGCAGCTGAGTAGCTCAGTGGATTGAGAGTCAGGCCTAGAGATGGAGATCCTAGGTTCAAATCTGGCCTCAGACACTTTCCAGCTGTGTGACCCTGGGCAAGTCACTTGACCCCCATTGCCTACCCTTACCACTCTTCTTCCTTGGAGCCAATACACAGTATTGACTCCAAGAAGGAAGGTAAGGATTTAAAAAAAACAAACAAAGAAAAAAGCCACAAGGTACTCAGATGGAATGTAATCCTGAACTATCACAGATAGTAGACTTCTCTGTAGGGTAAGATGGAATTCTGTACCACTCTCTGAGCCATGATGATGAGAGTAAAGTTTAAGCATTGCCCATTACCACCCTCTTCCTCCCCTCCACTATAGTAATTTTTCATGTCTCTTTATGTTATGTAATTTGCTCCATTCCACCTCCCCTTTCTTTTCTCTCAGTGCAATCCTTTTTTTTTACCTCTTGATTTTTTTTGCATATAATATCATCATAATTAGCTAAGTTCCCCACTTTCTGTCTAAATATACTCCTATATGCTCTATTAATAAGAAGAATTTTTAAGAATTACAAATATCCTCTTCCCATGTAGGAATACAAACATTTTGACCTTAATGAGTCTCTCAAATTTTCTTTTTTCTTATTTATTTTTTAGGTTTCTCTTGGATCTTGTGTTTTCTGTGGATTCTTTCAATTTTGTATTTTATTTTCTTGTTCAAGAATATCTGGGAAGTTTTCTTTGATAATTTATTATATTATGATGGCCAGGATTTTTTCTTGTCATGATTTTCAAGTAGTTCAATAATTCTTAAATTGTATCTCCTGGATATATTTTCCAGTTCAGTTTTCCCAATGAGACATTTCATGTTTTCATCTATTTTTTTTCATTCTTTTGATTTTGTTTTATTGTTTATTGATGTCTCATCAAATCATTAGCTTCTAGTTGCCCAATTCTTATTTTTAAGAAATGCTTTTCCTCCATCAGCTTTTGAGCCTCCTTTTTCATGTGGTCCATTTCTTCTTCTTTAAAATAATTAATTAAGAATATGTTTCCATGGTTGCATGATTCAGTTTCTTTCCCTTCTCTTTTCCCTCCCCCCTCCTGGAGTTGACAAGCAATTTCACTGGATTATACATGTATTGTTGCTCAAAACCTATTGCTATTTTATTCATATTTGTAATAGAGTGATCTTTAAAAACCAAAACCCCCCATCAGATAGCCATATAAACAAATGACAGATTATATGTTTTTCTTCCTTGTTTTTATTCCCATAGTTCTTTCTCTCAATCTGTGTAGCATTCTTTCTCATAAGCCCCTCAGGATTGTCCTGGATCATCATCTCATTGCAACTAGTAGCAAAGTCAACTGTATTTGGAATCAAAACTTGAATTTGAATGCCATATAAAGTCAGGAAAGCCTGAGTTCAAGCCCAGTCTTAAACATTAAGCCTTCATCTGCCTTAGTTTCCTCAACTGTAAAATGAAGATAATACCACTTTCCAGGACCTTTTTAATTATCAAATGATTTCATGTTTATAAAAATGCTATTATTATTATTATTATTTTATCTTCATAACGACCCTGGGAGATAATTACTGTTATAAATATCCCCATTTTACAAAGGAGGAAACCGAAGTTGGCAGAAGTTAAATGACTTGCCCAGGACATGTACACAATACCTTAAGATTTAGAAAGGCCATTTTAACCTCAAAACACTTATCTTCATTTTATATTAGATGACTGAGTCAAAGAATTTTCCATTGTCACACCAGCCAAATGTTGAAGTGTTGTACTTGGCTCTGGTCCCAAATCACCTTTAATGGGATCTCTGAGATATTGACTTGATAATGAAAAGCCCATCAGGTGATCATGTGGTGTCCTTGGAATCAGAGAATGTGGGTTCAAATCCCACCTCTGATACTACTGGCCTGACCTTGGGCAAGGTATTTAGCCTCCTTGGGCCACTGAATCCTCAACTATAAAAATGAAGGGGTTAGTCTAGAAAGCTTATGAGGGTCCTACTCTCCCAACTCTGGGATTCTATAAATAAGCAACATGTTATAGGACATGCTGAATTTCAGAATTACAAGAGACCTCAGAGGTCATTTAGTCCATCTCATACCCAACAAAGAATCTCCCTTAGGGCACATTGGTCTGATGGTCATTCAACATTTGCTGTCAGAACCCTCCATCTCTCTAGGCAGCTCCTTCCACTTTGGGAAACTCTCATCTTTAGGAAGTTTTCCTTAACATCAAGCCTCAATTTGCCCTTTTGCAATCCTCCCAGTTGTGTCCTCTGGGGCTAAGTAGAATAAACTTAATCCCTCTTTCACTGACAATCTCTCAAGGATTTAGAGACAACTCTGGTGTAATCCATGAGCCTCCTTTTCTCTAGGCTAAACATCCTCAGTTCCTTTGACTGAGATTCTTCAGGCATGGATTCAGGACCCTCCCCTGTTCTGGCCACCCTCTTCTGGATGCTGCCCAGTTTATCAAGACCCTTCTGAAAATGTGCTTTCTGGAACTGAACCCTGTACTCCACTCTTGACAATTTAATGGAATGTGACATGTACATCAATCAGCAAACACTTATTAAATGCCTATTATGTGCTGGGCTCTGTGTTATGTATTCACATCTCCTCATTGCCAAGTAAGCTGCTTAATGAAAGACATTAAATGACATTTAGTGAAAGGCATTAAATGCTACTTAGTGAAGTCATTAAATCAGGCTGAGATATGAGCACTGAGCAATTCTGGACTCATTAATGTAGCAAAAAATTTAGTTTGAAGTTAAGTAAAGATTTCCACAAGTTCTGATGGACAAGACCATTGAGTGTCATCTTGACCCTGGGAGATCCTGCTTCTGACCCTGGCTGGCTCTCTGACCCTGGATGAGTCACTTCCTGTTCCAGGACCCCAGTTTCCTCATCTGTAAAACAGGAATAATAATACTGTGACTCACAGGTGTGTTAGGAGAAAGATGCTCAGTCAAAACGTCAACGGTGCATGTGAATTACTGTTTTTGTTTCTCCTTCATTACAGTGACTCATGACCCTAATTTAATGGAACATTTCATAAAATGGAAGAGCAAGCAAAAAAATACAAATCGAGGCTGGGATGCCAAGTAAGTAGCTGGAGTTCTGATTGTGAATATCAAGTAGAATGAAAGCTCCCCGAGGGCAGCAGCTGCCATTTTTGGTTCTGTATTCCCAGAGCCCAGTCTGGGTACTTGAGGCAAGAATCCTTTTTGATCGGATAGATTGAACATAAGACATCACAGGAAACCTTTCCAAACATGTGTTAAGTTCCTCCTGCATGCAGAACACTGTGCGAGGTCTGGGATGGATATGATGGTTAAAGAAGATAGGATTCTTGTCCTTCCCAAGTTCACTATCAAATAAGTGGTAAAATACAGGCACAAATATGGAACCCATTGAAAGAACTGAGCATAATCAGTGAACAAACATTTACGAAGAGCCTGCTGGGGACCTGCTAAGTACTAGGTGCTGGGGACTACAGGGCATAAAGCATTTCCCACCCTACAGGAGTGAAAAGTGAGATCAAGTTGAGCAGACCCAATGCTGTGTGAGATCTGAGGGGGTGAGTACAATCAGGGAAGGTTTTCATTCTCCTTCTCAGCCTTCAGTGCTCTTGGACTCGGGGACACCTACATTTCTGGCAGTGGCTTCATGCCCTTCACAGCTGGCAAAGGGGACAACTGAGAAATCTCCATTCCGGGAGGATCCAGGGGAGTTGAGGCAGTCAGTGGAGATTTGGAAATTCTTTTTTTTAAATATATTTTATTGTTGTTGTTTGTTTGTTTATTTATTTATTTTGGTTACAATAATCACTTCATTTCCCTCCCTCCCCTCCACCCACCCTTCCTGCAGCTGACACGCAATTTCATTGGGTATTACTTGTGTCCTTGATCAGAACCTATTTCCACGTTGTTGTTTACACTAAGATATTCATTTAGAGTCTACATTCCCAGACCTTATCCCTTTGACCCATGCATTCAAGCAGCTGTTTTTCTTCTATGTTTCTACTTCCACAGTGTTTCCTCTGAATGTGGATAGTGGAATTTCTCGTAGATTCCTCCGAGTTATTCAGGGTCACTTCATTGCCACTAATGGAGAAGTCCATTACGTTTGATTGTACCACAGTGTATCAGTCTCTGTGTACAATGTTCTCCTGGTTCTGCTCCTTTCGCTCTGCATCACTTCCTGGAGGTTGTTCCAGTTCCCATGGAATTCCTCCACTTTATTATTCCTTTGAGCACAATAGTATTCCATCACCAACACATACCACAATTTGTTCAGCCATTCCCCAATTGATGGGCATCCCCTCATTTTCCAATTTTTTGCCACCACAAAGAGCGCAGCTTTGAATATTTTTGTATGAGTCTTTTCCCTTATTATCTCTTTGTGGCATAAACCCAGCAGTGCTATGGCTGGATCAAAGGGCAGACAGTCTTTTAGCGCCCTTTGGGCGTAGTTCCAAATTGCCCTCCAGAATGGTTGGATCAGTTCACAACTCCACCAGCAATGAATTAATGTCCCTACTTTGCCACATCCCCTCCAGCATTCATTACTTTCCTTTGCTGTCATGTTAGCCAATCTGCTAGGTGTGAGGTAATACCTCAGAGTTGTTTTGATTTGCATTTCTCTGATTATAAGAGATTTAGAACATCTTTTCATGTGCTTGTTAATAGTTTTTATTTCTTTAACTGAGAATTGCCTATTCATGTCCCTTGCCCATTTATCAATTGGAGAATGGCTTGATTTTTTGTACAATTGGTTTAGTTCTTTATAAATTTGAGTAATTAGACCTTTGTCAGAGGTTTTTGTAATGAAGATTATTTCTCAACTTGTTGCTTCCCTTCTAATTTTGGATGCATTAGTTTTGTTTGTACAAAAACTTTTTAATTTGATGTAATCAAAATTATTGATTTTACATTTTGTGATTTTTTTTTCTAGCTCTTTCTTGGTTTTAAAGTCTTTCCTTTCCCAAAGATCTGACAAGCATACTATTCTGTGTTCACCTAATTTGTTTATAGTTTCCTTCTTTATATTCAGGTCATTCACCCATTTTGAGTTTATCTTGGTATAGAGTGTGAGATATTGATACAAACCTAATCTCTCCCATACTGTCTTCCAATTTTCCCAGCAGTTTTTATCTAATAGTGGGTTTTGGTCCCCAAAGCTGGGATGTTTGGGCTTATCATAGAATATCTTGCTGAGGTCGCTTACTCCAAGTCTATTCCACTGATCCTCCTTTCTGTCTCTTAGCCAGTACCAGATTGTTTTGATGACCACTGCTTTATAATAGAGTTTGAGATCTGGGACTGCAAGTCCTCCTTCCTTTGCATTTTTTTTTTCACGATTTCCCTGGATATCCTTGATCTTTTGTTCTTCCAAATGAACTTTGTTATGTTTTTTTCTAATTCAGTAAAAACTTTTTTGGTAGTTCAATGGGTATGGCACTAAATAAGTAAATTAATTTGGGCAGGATTGTCATTGTTATTATGTTAACTCCTCCCACCCATGAGCAATCAATGTTTTCCCTATTGTTTAGATCTAGTTTTAATTGTGTGGAAAGTGTTTTGAGTTGTGTTCATATAGTTCCTATGTTTGTTTCGGCATATAGATTCCTAAGTATTTTATGTTGTCTAGGGTGATTTTAAATGGAATTTCTCCTTCTAATTCTGGCTGCTGAAATGGGTTGGAGATATATAGAAATGCTGATGACTTATGTGGGTTTATTTTGTATCCTGAGACTTTGCTAAAGTTGTTGATTATTTTGACTAGCTTTTTGGTTGATTCTCTAGCATTATTTAAGTAGACCATCATGTCATCTGCAAAGAGTGATAACTTGGTCTCCCCATTGCCTATTTTAATACCTTCAATTTCTTTTTCTTCTCTAATTGCTACTGCTAGTGTTTCTAGTACAATGTTAAATAATAGAGGTGATAATAGCCATCCTTGTTTCACTCCTGATCTCATTGGGAAGGCTTCTAGTTTATCCCCATTGCAGGTGATGTTTGCTGATGGTTTTAGATATATACTGTTTATTATTTTTAGGAAAGGCCCTTCTATTCCTATATTTTCTAGTGTTTTCAATAGGAATGGGCGTTGTATTTTATCAAAGGCTTTTTCTGCATCTAGTGAGATAATCATGTGATTTTTGTCAGTTAGCTTGTTAATGTGGTCAATTTTGTGGATGGTTTTTCTAATATTGAACCATCCTTGCATTCCTGGTATAAATCCTACCTGGTTAGAGTGAATAGCCCTTGTGATCACTTGCTGGAGTCTTTTTGCTAGTATCCTATTTAAGATTTTTGCATCTATATTCATTAAGGAGATTGATCTGTAGTTTTCTTTCTCTGTTTTTGACCTTCCTGGTTTTGGGATCAGTACCATATTTGTGTCATAAAATGCATTTGGTAGAATTCCTTCTTTGCTTATTCTGTCAAATAGTTTGTATAGTATTGGGGTAAGCTGTTCTTTGAATGTTTGATAGAATTCATTTGTGAATCCTTCTGGACCTGGGGATTTTTTCTTAGGGAGTTCTTTGATGGCTTGTTTGATTTCTTTTTCTGATATGGGGTTGTTTAGGTAATTTATTTCTTCCTCTGTTAGTCTAGGCAATTTATATTTTTGTAAGTATTCATCCATATCACCTAGGTTGGTATATTTGTTGCCATATAATTGGGCATAATAGTTTTTAGTGATTGCCTTAATTTCCTCTTCATTAGAGGCGAAGTCTCCCTTTTAATCTTGGATACAGTCAATTTGGTTTTCTTCTTTCCTTGCTTTAGGAATTCTTGCTGAAGGCATCTGAGAGCTCAGATCCAAAACAGGAACATCACTTAGAGTTTGAAATGGTAGAGAAGAGACACGGTCCAGGGGCCAACTCGAAGGGACCCAGACAGCAGGCGTAGCTTTCTTCAGGCTCAGATGTATCCCAAAGTTGGGCTTTGGGGTACTCCCATATGAACTACAATAGGAAGCTTTTTAGGATCCCCTGTAATTCATGTCCTGTGAACTGCAAGAACTGTGGAAGTCATCGAGTCCAACTCTCTTATTTTGCAGATGAAGAAACTAAATGACTTGTCTAAGTTGATAGAGCATAAGCAAAAGCCTGGGCATGGGCCATGAGTCTGACAAATGCTAAAAAAGGAAGAATGGGGCCATGATATGGAGACCCTGGAATGTCAGCCTAGCATGCTAGATGGTATTAAATAGTCACTAGGGAGGTACTGAGCATTGTAAGCTGCAGAGTGACATGTTCAGAGAAGCTCTCAAATAGCTTCTGAAGCTATTTAAGGAGCTTCCATCAAACTTTTACAAATACAGAATTTTTTTTTTTTTTTACAAATACAGAATACAGAAATTTGGGCAGAAGGAGACTTGGGCTCTCAGGGCATATCCTTTAAAAATCAAAGCACACATTATGGAGATCCCAAGTTTCCTGGATGATCCCCTTCTTCTGCTCATTGCGGAGATGATGGTATGTGCTGATGCTTGTCAAGTTCACCATTTTTTAAAAAATAAGGAAGGAAGTTACGAAAATGAAATCAGCAAAACTGAAAACTTACTTGTTTTCCTAAGATCAAGGAGGGTCAGGTCTGACTTAGCTTCAGGCTCTGCATCTTGCCCTCATGGCTGCACCCAAATATTTCAAAGATTTGTAGGTTTGTTTATTGTTTTTATGAAACCGGAATTTAAAAGAAATTATTTATTTGTTTGTTTAGAATATTTTTCCACAGTTACATGAATCATGTTCTTTCCCTCCCCCCTCCTGTAGCCAGTGAGCAATGCCACTGGGGAACTGGAAATTTTTGCAGGAGTTGCCTCATAGGCAGAGTAGCCAGTCATCTTGTATCTTGCAGGCTCCCTTTCTAAGTGGTCCTCTCAAATGCCTCCTTCATGAGCGATGTGAGTCTTTTCTGTCTTGTAACCATGGGCCAGAGAGGCAGCAAGGTGTCATAGTCAGGTTCCAGGCCCACTTTTAACACAGACTGACTGGATGACCCTAAGGTCCCAGTGTTCCCAACAACACTTTAGATAATAAGTTACAGGTGAGTGCTTGGTTGACGTAGACAGAGGGAAGTTCCACACTGGGAATAGCCTTATCAATGAAAGATAATTCTGAATAACCAGGCACATAGGCTCACAGTATCACTCAACTGCGTTACCCTAGGTAAGTCACTCACTCCTGTTTGCCTCAGTTTCCTCATTTGTAAGATGAGTTGGAGAAAGAAATGGCAAACAACTCCAATGACTTTGTTAAGGAGTTGGATACAACTGAGAAACAAGTGAGCAACAACATCATATATTTAGATCTAGAGGCAATACATTGCCATGTCAAAAAAGAGCAGCTGAATTTGGGATTCAAGGGTCTGAGTTCAAATCCTAGTTCTACTCACTAAAATCCTTACAATACTGAATAAGTCTTTCAGCCTCAGCTTCCTCATCTTTAAAATGAGGTTAGACTGGGCTGACTTCTGAAGACCTTTCTGACTCCTTCATGCATGGTGGTTTGGTCCTGAGCTCCAGAGCCCACCCAGCGCAACTTCACCATTGAACAGTTGAAAGAACCAAAGCCCAGAGAAGCCAAATTGCCCAAAGCCAATATGGAGATAGGTGCCAAGTGATAACATTTGTACAACCCAGTGGAATGGTTTATGGGCTCTGGGAGGGGGGAGGGAAAGAAAATGAATCATGTGAGCATGGAAAAATATTTTTAAAAAGAAAATAAAACTCAAATTGCCCAAAGCCACAGAGCTAATAGTGAAGGTAGCAAAGGCTAAACTGGAGGCCTTAATAACAATAGTAACATTCAGGCCTTTGCATTTCGATGCTTCCCAAAGTCCTGAAAACTTCAGCCTTCCACCTTTAACAGGATAATTCAAACGATATTTTTCCTCTAATTTTCTTTTCTTGGCTGACTTCAGCAATAGCTTTTCTTGAAGCCCAAGTTGAAGAAAGGCTTTTCCCCTCCTCTTTGATATTGTTCTGCTTTCAAAATGAATTAGGAGTAGGAGAGCAGCCTCTACTAAGCAAGCCTGCTGTTTGCTGACGGCCAGTGCGGGGCTTCTCTGAGGGTGGAAGAAACCTAGACGAGGAGGTTAATTCTCCTCTGACACGACTTCCTTTCTGATTTCCTCTAACAGAACGGCTTTGTTGGATTTCTGGGCTAATCGATTCATCATGAATATCCCAGCATCCCTCGGGGCCCTGAAACCAGCAAAAGTCAGATCTTGTCACTTTCAACTTCTCTGTCCATTTCGACATGTGGCGGAGGCCATCGGGAGCTCGTGGAGCCCTTGCATGTGTCCCCCGCATTAGGGTGAAGGTGGTGGACAAATTGCTGTAGGCCTTGATGACTCTGTCAGGGGAAAATGCTCCCACTCGCTGCCATCTGGTGGCTGAGGAGAACTTCTTTGGCGTGTTTCTGCTGTGGATTTCATTAGTTAAAAGCAGACTCAGACTTGGGGCTGCCCAGCGCTCAGGACTTTTCATGGGCTGAGGTGACAAGTATTTTCTTGTGGTTAGTTTTTGAAAGACAAAAGTCCGGTGAAATAGGAAAGGTCCGAAGAACAGAGATATTCAGGACTGATCAGTAAGTGAGAATCATTCGGAGGATCATAGCTTGAGATCCAGAAGGGATGCTCGCAGTCACTGAGTCCAACCCCCATATTTTTATTTTTTAAATTGAGGAAACTAAGGCCCCGAGGACTTAGCGAGTGTTCCTGTCTTAGCCAGGGAGAAGTAACAGCTGAGGCATTCAGTTCAGGTCCTCTTTTCCCAAATCGATGAGAACCAACATCCTCAAATATTAACTGAGCACCTACCGTGTGCCAGACATCATGCTAAAAGCTCGAGACCCAAAGGAATCCAGGACTCTTTCCAGTATACCCCAGTGCTCAGTGAAGGTTTGGTTTGGGCCAGGAAATTTTGAGCTGTTCCTAAAGCATGGCCTTCATCACAGCAAGCTTGTTCAAGGACTTGAACCAGAGAGATGCCAATAATTGTTTCTGAAGACTAGCGATGAGTATTCCCTCTGTCTGTGGTTGGAGTTACAAGTAAAGCATAGTTGGAAGATGTATTGAGAAGAATGAGAAAGAGGCATTGGAGTGAAGAGCCCTGGGCTCAGATCTCGTCTGAATGAATAGCAGGATGCCTAAGGGCAAAATAACTCACCTCTCTGGGCCTCAGTTTCCCTAAATGCAAAATAGGAACAATGATGTTCATAATACCTACTTCATAGGGCAGTTGAATTGGCTGGAGACCAGAACTCCATACTTATTCTTGGTCCTCTTCCTGGCCTTCTCTTCCCTATAGTACTTGCCTTCTACCAATGGTCTTGGTCTTCTCCCTGCTGATCTTCCTCCCACTGGAAACTTGGACTCCTTCCCAGGATGCCCTAGGTCTCATAGGTGTGCTTTCACATTCTTGCTCAAATCCAGTCCTTCTTGAAGTTTTGGGGGGTTTCCTCCTTCTCACACCTTCTCTCCCCTCACCCATTTATGTACTGTTTTCTTCCATTAGCAAGTGAGCTCCTTAAAGGTAGGAATTGTTTATGCTTGTAGCATAGTGCCTAGAACACAGTAAGAATGCAATAAAGATTTTCTCCCTCTCTCATGTATTTATACACACATATAATAAGAAAATGTACATTGTGTAAAACTCTTTGTTTGAATTTTAGAGCACCATACAAATGCAGCCCTTGTTATGAAAAGTGCTCTCAAAACTTTCATTTAGGGGCAGCTGGGTATCTCAGTGGTTTGAGAGCCAGGCCTGGAGACAGGAGGTCCTGGGTTCAGATATGCTCTCAGACACATCCTAGTTGTGTGACCCTGGGCAAGTCATTTAACTCCCATTGCCTAGCCCTTACCACTCTTCTGTGGTGAAAAATAACGGTTTAAAAAAATCCCATATATTTGTATTTATAAGAATATGATTTTTTAAAACTATGAATGCTAGAATCTCAGTTGTCTAACATCTCAGCTTTCTTCTGGTAAAATCTATTTCTCCCATTCTTAGTTCTCCTCTAACTTGCCTGGAGAGAACTGGTAACGGCACACTCCCTGTCACCTTTGGTGCTTTATTTCACTGAGGGAAAACTTAATTGGAAGGAAGGTTTTTCTAAGTCCAGGCCTAAATCTTCCTGTTCCCAACTCTTACCACTTCCCATTCCTTCCTCTGGAGGCAAGTAGAGAAGTCCAGTCCCTCTTCTACATAGCGATCCTTCCAAATATCAGAAGGCTAGCACCTCTTACCTACATTTTCTCCAAGTTGAGAATTTCCAGCTCCTCCACCTTGATCTTCTCATGTCATACTCTCTAGTCCTTCAATATCTCAGTCATTTCCCTATTTAAGTGGCCCACCTGTCTGAGAGCTCCCTAAAATGTGTTACCCCAAACTCAACACAATTCTCAGGATGCTGTTTGACTGGGGTAGAGATAACAAAGTTATCATCTTCCAAGTTTATGGTCCATTAAGCTTCTACTTAAAAAAATATGTAGTGGGGCTGCCAGGTAGGTGACTCAATGGATAGAGAGCCATGCCTAGAGATGGAACATTCTGGGTTCAAATCTGATCTCAGAAATTTCTTATCTGTGTGACCCTGGAGAAGTAACCTAGTCCCCGTTACCTAGCCCTTACTGTTCATCTGCCTTAGAATCAATATTTAGTATTGATTTTGTGATGGGAGGTAAGGGTTAAATATAAATATGTATGTGTGTGAATATATATTCATACACATATGTGTGTATATGTTTATATATACTGGATTTAATAATCTATACAAAAATAAGAAAGATGAAATTATTAATTTCTGTCTGTATAGTTTGATTTTTTAAATTTAATTTTGTTTTTCCCCAGTATTGTATTCTTGTCACTGCGTACACTGATCTTCTGGTTTTGCTTATTTCACTCTGCTTCAGTTCATGTGACTCTTTCCAGGTTTTTCTGAGTCAGCCCAACAGTATTACAACCATATACTATAATTTATTTGGCCATTCCCCAATTAATGGGTATCCCCTCACTTTCCAAATCTTTTGGGACCAAAAAGAAAGAGCTGCTTTAAATATTTTTCTACATTAAGATCCTTTCCTCTTTTGTTTTTATCTCTTTGGGATACAAATCTCATAACGGAATTGCTGGATCAAAAATATATATACTTGTTTATAGCCCTTTGAGCATAGGTTCAAATTACTCTCTAGAATGATTGAATCAGCTCATAACTCCCACAACAGTGAATTTATGTCTCAATTTTTCCACTACTCTTCCAAGTTTTACCATTTTTCTTTTCTGTTATAATAGCCAATCTAATAAGTCTAAGTTCTTTTAAATTGTATTTCTGCAATTAATAGTGATTTAGGGCATTTCTTTTTTGCACAACTAAAGAGAGCTTTAATTACTTTGAGAACTGCTTGTTTATAACCTTTGACCATTTTTCAGTTGGGGAATGACTTGTAATCTTATATACTGAAGTCATTTCTCTAAATATTTGATAAATGAAGTCATTATTAGAGAAAACTGTAAAAAAATGTGCACCGTTATGAAATACTGTGTATTACTCTCCATCCTATTTCCCCCATTTCATTTCTGACCACCACCTCCCTCAATTTATCCTCTTTTCTATCTATCAGCCCCATTGCCTTTCTCTTAATCCCTTCCCCTCCTGCCTTTCTGTAGGGTAAGATAGGTTTGTATAACCTATCGATTGTGTATGTTCTTCCCTTATTGAGCCAATTCTGATGAAAATAAGATTCATGTGATCCCCTCCCCATGTTTCCTATGTTCCCCATCCACTGCAAGTGCTCTTTCATCCCTCTTTTACGTGTCACAATTCACCTCATTCTATTTTCCCTTTCCCCTTGTAAGGAATCAAATTTAGGGGTTTGAGTCCAGTCAAAGAAGTTCAGGGATTTTACAGTGACCTCTTGTCCTTTCCCCTCTTCACAGGGGCCGCATTGCCCAGCACTGCCCAGTGTAATATTTATACAGAAAGATGGGTGGATGTGAAGAACAGGGGATATGGAAGATTTGTAGCAGGGAATGGAGGAGTTGAAGGGAGAAAGGGAGAATATGGCTGCCGATGAGGCAGTGGGAGAAAAGATGCCTCCTCTAAATATTACACCAGGGGGGCAGTGTCTGTGGGATTCACACCTCTCATCCTCTGAAGGTGTGAACTCTTATCAAAAGGATTCACAAGTTCCTGGCTGATTGAGTTTCTAAGGGTGTGAACTCTTTAAGTAAGTGACTTGGGAATTCTCCTACCTGATTGCTAAAAAAGTGCTAAGTAGGAGCGTTTTCAGTTTTTGGCTGATTAAATTAAAAGTTGCTGATTGATAGACAAAGAAAGTTTGATTCATACTTCACACCCTCCTCCCAATGAATTTCTCCTTCTCATGCCTTCATTTTATTTTTTTACTATCATCTGATCAAATTCAACTTATACCCTTGCCCTCTGTCTCTGTCTCTCTGTGTCTCTGTGTGTGTCTCTCTCTCCATATATATATATTCCTTCTAACTACCCTAACACTGATAAATTTCTTTGGAATGATAAAAATAATCTCTCCATGTAAGGAAGTACACAGTTTAGCCTGGCTCTCAATCCACTGAGCTACCCAGCTTTCCCCAGTACTCTCTATTTTTGAATATTCTATTCCATCAAATATTCATTTTTTTTTCATTTGAAGGATTGTGCCCAATTTTTCTGGGTAAATGATTCTTGATTTAAGTCCTAACTACTTCGTCTTCTGAACTACCATATTCTGGGCCCTCCCTCTGATCCTTTAATATAGAAGCTGTTGTTATTTTGTGTTATCCTGACTATGGCTCCATGATATTTAAACTGTTTCTTTTTGACTCTTTGCAACATTTTCTCCTTGTCCTGGTAGTTCTACAATATTTCTGGGAGTTATCTTTTTGGATAACTGGAGGTGATGAATGGATTCATTCAATTTCTATTTTGCCTTTTGGTTCTAGAATATCAGGCAGTTTTCCTTGATAATTTCTTGAAAGATAATGTATACCTCCCCTCCCCCTTTTTATCACAGCTTTCAAATAGTCCAATAATTCTTGAATAATTTCCTCTGGATTAATTTTCTTGGTCAATTATTTTTATGACATATTTAACAATTTCTTCAATTTTTTCCCTTATTTTGACTTTCTTTAATTATTCCTTGACGTGTCATTGTGTTATTAGCTTCCATTTGCCTGATTCTGATTTTTAAAGCACAATTTTCTTGAGTGAGCTTTTGTGCCTCCTTTTCTATTTGGCCAATCCTACTTGGAAAAGAATTCATTTCCTCAGTGAATTTGTGAACTGCTTTCTTTCATATGGTTAAGTGTGCCTTTTAAAACGTTATTCTCTTCAGTGGGTTTTTGTATATCTTTTTCCATGTGGTCAATTCATATATATATATATACACACACAAAAACTACATATATTATTTACACACATATATATTTACACAATATAATATAGGATATGATATTCTAAACATATATTTAAACAAGGAAGTTAGTTTTCTTCTTTGAAGGAGTTCTCTTCATTGGATTTTGGTGAGTCTTTTAGCAGTTGCCCTGATATATATTTTTATGGTATCAATTTCTTCAGTAATATTTTATGATTTAACTATTATCATTTATTTCCCCAATTTCTTATCTGCTTCACTTATTTGATCTTTAAAATCCTTTTTTGATCTCCTTTAATTATTTTGGGACTTGGGAGCTATTCACATTTTTCATTCAATTTTTGAATATAGCAGTATTGATTCTATTTTACTCTGAGTTTATGTTTTGGACTTCTCTGTGACCAAAATACCCTTCTATATTGAGCTTCTTTTTTGTCTTTTGCTCATTTTCCAGCCTTTTTCTTTTCTTTTAATTAAAAAAAAAGTTAAATTTGGGCTCAGTAAGTATGATGAAGGGAACACTGTCTCAAACTTCAGGTTCCTTGTGCACATGTGGCCCCAAGTACTGATGTGTGCTATTTATTGCTCCTCCTCACACTGAAATCACAACCCAGGACTGCTACCTGGATCTGCATATGGGTAAGGCAAAATGAGTCTTGGGCTCAGAGGCAAAGAAGAGACCCTTGCAATCTCCTTCTGAATAGTTGTGCCACACCACCTCCCCTCTACCCCTTCCTGTCTGTGGCTGAGAGCTCTACAAGCCTTTCTTGCTGCTTCATCTATGCCCAGAGCCTGTTGCTATAGTGGGTCTGCCCTGGCATGTTGCTTTGTGCTTCCCATCCACCCCAATGCACTAGATCTTTCCTACTGAAATTCTAGGTTGTTTTGGGCTGAAAAATTACTTTGCTTTGTGTTTTTGTGGGTTATGCTGCTCCAGAATTCATTCATATCATAGTTTATGGGAGGGTAATTTGGTAGAGATCAGATGGGTCCATGTACCTTCTCCACCATCTTGGCTCCACCCTCCTGTACAGTTTGCTTCTCAATATCTGTATCCCTAGGGAGTCATCACGATGAAGTAGATAGAGAGCCAGCCTTTGAAGCCAAGATGATCAGAGTTCTGGTCCTGTCTTTGACTCTTAAAGTCTGTGTGTGATCCTAGACAAGTCATTGATATCTCCATACTCTAGATCAGGAGCTCTATAATAACTTAGCTTTAAAATGTAATATCTGTTTATTGTGTTTATTATTTACTTATTTTGCTAACTCTTTTTAAATGATATTTTTAATCCGCCTCTGGCAACCCTTGGAAGTGTTGCATGAAACATGTGGGACCTTTATATGACACCCAATTCATTAAAAGAATAAGTTGCAAAGAGGTTTCTGATATTCATAGGTAGCGGTGGGTTTTCTTATCTGAGAATACCCTATGTTGATGAAAGCACAGATCTCAGAGAGAGAGAGAGAGAGAGAGAGAGTCTCTGATTATATATTTTTATCTCTCTTTTCATCTCTAACCTTATCTTTACCAATATAAAGACATATGCATGGATATCTATATATACATATATTTATACAATATCACATATATTATCTGTAAGATATCATATACTAAACATACATTTTAACTAGGAGGTAAAGCAATTGTAGCTAGATGATGCATTGGACAGAGTGCTGGGGCTAGAATCAGGAAGACCTGAGTTTAGATCTGGCCTCCTATACTTATTAGCTAAGTAATCACTGGCAAATCTGTTGGAATCAGTTTCCTTATCTGTAAAATGAGCTAGAGAAAGAAATGGCACACTACTTGGTATCTCTGCCAAGAAAATCCCAAGCCAAGTCATGAAGTTTTAAAGTTTGTTTATTTTTAATATTCTTTAAAAATTGTTTTGAATTCCAAATTAATTTCCTCTCACCTTTCCCTCAACCACTGGGAAGGAAAAAATATACAGATTATACATATGTGAAATTATGCAACACTTATTTCTATATTAGTCATGTGAGGAAAAAAGCTAGAAAAATACAGAAAGGAAAAATCTTTGCTTCAATTTGTACTTAGAGTTCATAATTTCTTTCTCTGGAAGAGCACAGCATTTTCCATCACAAGTTCTTTAGAGCTCTCTTGGATCATTTTATTGCTGAGAATAGCTCAATCATTTACAGTTAATCATCATTACAATATTGCTGTTACTGTGTATAATGTTCTAGTTCTCACTTCACTTTTCATCAGTTCATGTAGGTCTTTCTAGGTTTCTCTGAAAGCATTTTGCTCTTCAAAATTCTTATGGTTCAATGGGATTACATCACAATCACATACCATAACTTTTCCAGCCATTTTTGCATTCTCCAATTTATGGAGATTCCCTTAATTTCCTTCTTTTATTTTAGCAGTTTTTAAAAATAGTATTTAATTGTCTCCAATTACATATAAAAATAATTTTTTACATTCATTTTTTTCATTTTGAATTAGAAAATCTCTCCCTGGCACCCCTTCCTCCAATCTCCTCACTGAGACGCTAAACAATATGATACAGATTTTGAATGTGTAATCATGTAAACATATTTCCATATGAGTCATTTCATGGAAGAGATGTCAAACAGAAAAAAAGAAGAAAGAAAGTGAAATAGAGTCTGATTTGGTTGGTATTCAGACTCCGTCAGTTCTTGCTCTGGAGGTGGATGGCATTTTTCATTCTGTCTGTGGGATTGTCTTGGGTCAGTGTATCGCTAAGAATACGTAGGTCATTCACATTTGTTCATTGAACAACTTTGCTGTCACTGTATGCAGTGTTCTTCTGGTTCTGCTCCTCTCGCCTTGCATCAGTTCATGTAAGTGTTTCCAGGTCTTTCCAAATCACTGCTGGTCATATCTCAGAGAGGAGCAGTATTGCATTACTATCAAGTGCTACAACTTGTTCAGCCATTCTGCGGCTGATAGACGATGGACACTCCCCCAGATCCTAATTCTTTGTCACCCCCAGAGAGGTTGTATGTAGATTCTTGGAGTCAGGGGTTATGCACTCAGTACATGGAGTCATGGAGTTCCTTTAGGGTCCAGGCAAAGAGCAGTAACAAACTAGGCAGGACAAGAAGTTTGTAGAGAGGGCAGCAAAGCTCAGAGTTGTGAAGACCACCCGATGACCTCAGGGGAGTTGGGTGCTCGGTTACCTCCTCAGTCTAAAGTTAGGGCCCATTTTCTTCCATTTCAGCCTTGAGGGCCTCCACTGAGATGAGGTAGGATTTGGGGTGTCCATGCATAAGAACACAATGATTTTTGGTTTTGTCTTAATGTGGTGAAACACTGATGACTTCTGCTGAGTTCCATCAGAGCCATAGTTAACCCAGGTAGCTCTGAATGTCCAGGAAGCCCAGCATGTTGGTGAATAGCACCCAGGGGAGCTGAAGTAGGGTTTGCCTCTGACCTGGATTGTGAAGGAGATGGAGCTAAAGCTAAAGACCAGTCGGCAGATACAGTCAGCATGTTTGGGGTGCTACCTTCGGCAGTCAAAGCCACCCCAGGTCCTGGTGGAGACTGATGTCTGACAGTCCCTGAATATTCAGGTTCTTGTCCGTGATTGGCAGGTTCCTCCTTGTGCCAGGATGCATCCACTGCAGGCTGAGAGTCTTTCTCTGATTTTCCTTCCAAATTGGCATGTGCTACACAGGACCATACTCTCTCCTTTTGACAGACATCTTTAGCCTGTGACTCTCTTCATCTGATCCTACTGGCTTTGCATCATCAGCCACAAACATGTCATGGGTCCTCTTCAATGATCTGAACAGGAGTTTGTTCACAGCATCTTTCTGAATCTTCTGCATCCTGAGGCCAACAATATCCAAGAAGTCCCCTGATTTCTCTGTAGCCACCTCTGATGCCCTGCTACCAGGCTTCTCTGTGAGGAACAGGGCTCCAGCTGGAAGCTAGACAGAGCAGAGAATTCATCTACTGAGCCACTACTGGGCTTTTATAGTGCTTCTCCATCCAGGGTTCTCTCCTCCTTTCCTATTCTCTTACAGGTGTGAATCCCAAACAGATAAGGTGTGAATCTCCAACCTTATCTCTCTCTCTCATCAGGAGAGAAGCTGTAGAAAAATCCCTTTGTTCTCCCTCACCAAATCACCTCTCCTCAGGAGCTTAACACCTCTCTGAATGAACACTTAGCTCTGAAACCTTTGTGAATGCCTCAAAGAGTTCACACCTCCATAGAGGGAGTTCACACCCTCGATCAATTCACTTTTGAAAGGAAATTCTCTTCGTGTATTTTGAGCTTACCCTCGTGAAAAGTAAATCCTTTATTCTCTTTGCCTAGTTGGAGTTAAAACTTTGGTTAACACTAACTTAAGTACCTCACTAGTTTGTGATGACAGGATTTGTCTACCTTCTGATTGAATCCACACAAGCTTGAACTAGGTGGAGGAGCTCACAAACCACTTAGTGAATTCACACCCTACTCAGTGCTAGGTGAGAATCCAGCAAGATACTTGGAGAGCTCCACCCTTTTTTCTGAATGAACACTTAACTCTGGAACCTTTGTGAATGCCTCAAAAAACTCACAACTCCGAAATAGTGAAGAGGGAGTTCACACCCTTGATCAGTTCACTGTAGCAGAGTCCTAGGCAGTGAAGAGACCTTACTAGCTCTGTGGGCTGGACATGTCACTTCACTTATTTGGTTCGCTTTCCTCAATTGTGAAGTGGGGCTAAAACCAGAACCTATGAGGGTCGTTATGAAGATCAAATGAAGCCATCCTTTTACAAGTGCTCAGCACCTTGCCAGGATGTAGTTGGTTGGTTGGTCAGTTGTTGTCTTTTAACTTGAAGTGGACCAAAATGGTGTCCCTGGTGTTGTCTTTTGACTTTGCATAAATGGATTTAAATGAAGCAAAGGTGTGCAAAGCTGTCAGACTCACTCTTCCAAAGGCATCAAAAACAGGCAATGGCCCAGGATGCCCTTGGATGGATGTCCTTGGCCTCATTGATGTCTAGTCAGGCTCTAAGTGCTCCACAGTGCCCACTTTAGCCACCTTCATGGCTGGTGGAACAAATTGTTCTCCAGCCCTTCCTCTGGGGGAAGTCTTCACGTGCCTGGGGTAGACACCTTCAACTCCCCCAAGGGATTGAGGCCACTTGGCCATCCTGAACCTGGCTTAGGTTTCCAAAGGCTTTGACAGGATCATACTATGTAGACGAAGCTATAGATCTTGGAGTTTTGAAATAAGTAGCATTTTTCATGCCCAAATCCTGTCAAGGCAGACCCTGGATCTGTCAAGAAACATTTTTAAGTCCTTCATATATACTTGACACCACGTCAGTCACTGGGGATGCAAAGATGCACAAAGAGCTCCTATGCTCAAGGAGCTCACACTCTAACATGGGGCACAACAAGGGAATAACTCTGCCCATTCAAGGTACAGACAGGAAAAATGAGAGTTCAGCTCAGAAAGAAAGACTTGCTGGCAGTTGGGAGTCTGGGAAAGACCTCATGAAGAAGATGCTGTTTGAGTTGAGTCTTGAAGGTAGAAAAAGATTATAAAAGTGAAGACCAGAGAGGCTCCATCCCAAGAATGGAAGACTGCGAAAGCTATGGTATGGAGACTGAAGCTGGAACTTCTCATGTGAGGAACAAGACACCAGCCAATTTGACTAGACCAGAGAAGGACTAGAAAGGTAGGAAAGCCAAGTGGAAAGGAGTTTTAAATGCCAAAGGACTCCATGCTCGATCCTGGTGGTTATAGGGAGCCCCTCGAGTTTCTTGGGTGGGCCAGAATGCTCAGATCTGCAATTCAAGAAAATAACTTTGGCAGCTGAGTGTTGAATAAATTAGGAGAGACTTTGGGGGCAGGGAGACCGGCTAGAAAGCTATTTTGATTGTCCAGGCAAGAGGTGACGAGAATTTGAAGCAGATGATGGGCGATTGTGTGAGTGGAGAGAGGGCAAGTACTTGAGAAGTGTTGTAGCAAAGAAAATAAGATCTGGCAACTCTGGATATGTCGGGTGAATGAGAGTGAGGAGTTGGAGTCAATATGAGACTGTCAGCACTGGGGAAAAGGAAGATCCCGATGTCTCAACAGAAATGGGAAAGTTTGGAAGGAAGGAGGATTTGGGAGAGAAATCAGCTTTGTCCATGGTTGGGTAGATGTATTCTTAGAGGCTTCTCACTTTAGAGGGAAAGTTCATGGCATTGTTATTCAGTCATTTCAATCTTGTCCAACTCTTGTGACCCCGTTTGGGGTTTTCTTGGTGGTGATACTGGGGTGGCTTGCAGTTTCTTTCTCTAGATCATTTTATTCAAGAGGAAAGTGAGGCAAACAGGGTGAAATGAATTGTTCAGGGTCACACAACTAGTGTGTATTTGAGCCTAGATTTGAACTCAGATCTTCCTGACTCCAGGGTCATTGAATTATATATAAATATATTGAACTCGATAGATTGGAAGAACTTCCTCCATCATCTTTTCCTAATCCCACTTTTTCTTTCCAGATGAGACAGTGCAAGGAAGCTAACAGTATAATCATAGTGATAGCTCACATGTAAGGTTGGCACAATGCTTTCCAATATTATCTCATATTACTAAGAGCCTTTATTCATGTCATTCTTACAAATATGGAAACTGAAAAAAAAAGACAGATTCAATTACTCACCCAGTCACAGAGATGGAAACTGAGGCACACCGTGGTGAAGAGATTTCTCAGGGACACAAAGCTGGCAAGTGGCTGAGGCCAGATCCTCCTGAGTCCAGGGATCTATCCACAGTGCTGAGTGCAAAGAGTGCCATAGTGAGAGGCATTTCACTCATTATCTTTGGGACTTTGAGCAAGTAGCACAATTCTCTGGGACTCAGCATTGTTTCCTCTAAAATGGGAAGATTGGACAGGATCAGGCCTTGGGCTCCTTCTAGCTCTCACACCAGGATCCTAGAAAACAAGTAGTTGGACCTTCTTTTCTCTTCTTTTCTCCCCTAATCAGAAGGATTCGTGTTGAGCAAAAGTTGAAGGTGATACTCTCTAACCTTCATGCATTTTGGTCCCTGGTGACAGGTGTGTGAGATCAACCCCGAAGGACTGCAGCACACAGTCTGCACACTTTGCCTCAGTTTCCTCAGTGACAAAGTAAGGGGATTGAACTAGATGATCCCTGGCACAGTTGAAAGGAAAGTGGGTCTGGAGGTTCAGATCCTTTGTTCAGAGCCCAGTTTACTTCTTATTGCCTTTGTGACCTTAGCCTAGTCATGTAACTTCTTGGGGCCTCAGTCTTCTGATCTGTAAAACTGAGAATGGAAAGCTTTGGACTAGATGACCTTTAATGTCTCCTCTGTTCTAAATCTATGGTCCTATGAACTTGAGAGTGTGGGATCTGGTCTGAAGGGATGGTCTCTGACCCCTAAAGGCTGAGCCTTGGCTGCCATCTCGTGGCCAGAAAGAATATCGCCTTCTGGGCTAAAAGTGTTCCAAGAGATGTGAGCTGTTCATAGATTTGGGTCTTCTAATGGTTAGAATGGGTGATGGCCAAAATTGTAATGAACCCTTAAGTTACAAAACTGTTAATAGCTAGATTTATTAGTGAGAAAAAGAAAACAAGAGAGAAATAGGGAGAGGAGGGGAAGAATTTCCGAGCCTAATAATCCAGAGCCTAACAACTCAGGGTCTTGCCTCTTAAACTTAGTCTCAGAAAAAAACAACAGCCTCCCCCAGCAGCTTCCTGCTGGGGCTCATCTTGTAAATCCTCACCACTCCCACTAGCTCTCTTACACACTCCCCAGGAACCAACCACAATTCCTCAATTAGCCTGGCACCACCCGGGGGGGGGCAGTGCCTGAAGGATCAATGTTGTGGTTGTTGATTGACCCAAATTTAAAACAAATGGAAGGGAAGTCTAAATCTCTGACTGATCAAATCAGCACACAGATTCCCTTCTCACAGTCTTAGGCATCATCCAGTTCAATCTCCTCATTGGACAGATTGAAAGTTAAGTGATGAGCTCAAGATGAGCCAGGGAGGGAGTGAGCAGAACAGGAGTGGAAAGGAGGTCTTTCTCCAGATGCCCTCTCCACCATGTGCTCCTCTCCTAAGAATAGCTTGTGTAGCCCCCTGACACACAGCTATCTGCCATCTGCTCGGACATTTCCTCTTACCCAAGGCCATCCCATTGCTCCTCATCTGGCATGATCAGAAAGTACAGCTTCGTGATGGGCTGACATGTGACTTCCTGGAAGGCCACCCATCGCTCCTATTCCTGTTCTCTGCAATCACACATTCTCCCCCTCCAAAAATCGCCTTTTTCTAGAAATACTTCAATAGAGTCATGGTGTCCTCTAGTTAGCACATCCTCAGTTCCTTCAGTCCATCAGTCAAACATTTATTCTGTTCCTCCAGTAAATGTAGGGTTTTTTTGGTCAAATGATTGGCTCAAGGAACTGACATTCTATTGGAGGAGGCCACATGCAAACAATCACACACAAGCTAGCTATGTAGGTGTAAACTGGAGACAACCAACAGAAAGCGCTAGAAAAGAATGAAGAAGAATGGCAGTTTCCTATAGAACCTGGGCTTTTAGAAGGAGCCAGGAGGCAGAGATGAGAAGGGAAAGCATTCAAGGCACGGGAGAC
Source organism: Monodelphis domestica (assembly GCF_027887165.1). Lineage (NCBI taxonomy): Eukaryota > Metazoa > Chordata > Mammalia > Didelphimorphia > Didelphidae > Monodelphis > Monodelphis domestica. The sequence goes on along the minus strand of NC_077228.1, from coordinate 12,869,514 downwards.
AGCCAGAGAAAATGGAACTTGGCAAGTGAATAGTAAGCACTTAATCAGTGTCTGAGGCAGTTCAAAGGTGGAGTGTTGTACTGGGGCTTAGGAAGAGGAGAGTTCAAATTCTGCCTCTTGTGCATAGAAGTCACTTGTCCCAGTGTCAGTTTCCTCATCTGTAAAATGCAAACAATAATGGCACCTGTGTCACTGGGATGTTGTGAGGATCCAAGAGACAATAATGTATGGAAAGTGTTTTGCAAACCTTTGGGTGTTCTCTAAGTGTTAGTTCTTACTCATATAGTTGATTGAAGAGGACATGCACAGACTGGACTGAAAAATGGCTGAACCACAAGGAGTGCCCCAGGAGCTGACTCTTCTGTTTACCTGGGTTTACTTACTAATCTCCTTAGCAAGTGAAAGCTCAAGAGTTTGGTGAGCTCCAGCTATTTAGCTAATCTTACCCTGAGGCTTCCCTGTGCCTACAGACCTAACTTGTGCTTGACCGCTAGTGTTTACAAGCCTCTATGAAAGAAGACTAGTTAGCCCTGGACGACAGTGAGGATCTCCTCCTGTCTTTCAAACTGTTCTTAGGGGAATCTTTCATCTTTCCAAGAACTTATGAGATCCTTATTGACCAGAAGCAGACAGTTACATAGAATTTGTCTGCCATAATGGACTAGAAGCCTGGAGTAATGTGAGGAATAGGAAATGTAATAAGGATAAGGAAAAATAATGTGATATAGTGGATAAATGGTTAGCTTTAGGGTCAGGAAGCCCTGCTCTAGAGATATACTATGGCATTATCCTTTTTTTAAAACATGTTATATAGATTTATTCTGAATCAGCTCAGACATGAAGCAAGAAAAGGGAGTGAAAGGCAAGATTAGACAAAATGACAAAATTATATGCCTGTAGATATAAGATATAGTTGAAGGTTGAGGGAATCCCAGATGTTCTAGTAGCAGATCTAGAGTTAATGTCCATCCTAGATCCTAGATTCTATAGACTGAAATGATAGATTCAGTTAAATCCTGTGTCCCAGACAGTCTAAGGTCATAAACCAGAGCAATTCTGCTTTGGTAGAAGTCACCATATTAATGATGAGAGATCCGATCCAAAGGAAATGAAAAGATGAAAACCACTGTGTCTCTGTATTTGAGTTGGAAGTGACCTAAAAAGCCATCCCACCTGAGAGATAAGACTCTATCTGACAAATGGTCATTCAGTCTTAAAGATCTGCCAAGGAAGCAAATTGATTGTCTGTTGTGGAAGTCCATTCCATTATGAGATGACTCTCATTGGTAGTCTTTCTTTCAAAAAATTTTAGCTGTGCCTCTTGGACACTTCTACCATTCCTTCAAGTCTTCCCTCTGGTGTCAAACAGAAGAGGTCAATGGCATACAATGGAAGGAGGATCCAGTAATAGAGATTTTAAATTTAAAATCCCTTCACTGACTTATTTGGAGTGACCTGGGAGAAATTAATGAAGCTTTTGGCCTCAGTTTCCTCATCTTGAAAAACATGGTGTCTAAACATTCTATCAGTTCTAGATCTACCATCTGTAAAAATGGAGACTTGAATCCAGGACTTCAATCCCCAGAAGTCCTTGCTCTACTTCCCCAGAATGCTTTGTAATATCACTGAATTCTCACCTGGGCTGAGATCGAGATGGGGTATTTAACCTGATTGGAAAGGTTTCTGAGTCTCTCTGCTCTTCCTGTCTCTGCTAGCAAGCAGACCCATCTCATGATGTGAGTGAAATTGAATTGGGCCTCTTGGCTCACCTGGCATGTGCCTTTCTTGTATTTTTCTTAAATTCTCAACCTTTAATAAACCTCTAAAAATATCATACTCCTTGCAGAGAGAAACTAATTTCTACCTGCCTCAGTTTCCCTAAATTTTAACTGTTACACATCCATCAGGTGGGAAGTCTTCAAATGCTTGAAGAAAGTTAGCGAAAGAGAAACCCCTCTAGTATCTTTGACAAGAAGAGATCCCCAAATGGAGTCATGAGGAGTTGGACATAACTGAAAGTGACTGAACATCAAAAGGTCCTCCTCCCCCCTAGTATTTTCTTCTCTAGGCTAAGCATTCCCTTTTCCCTCAAAAGAAATTCGAAGGCATGAAATGAAAGCCTTTCATTTCACTTCATTAAACGTTTTCAGTGCCTACTCTGTGCTATATTGGAACCGTAATGGGGAAAGTTGTGATGGGGGGAAATGTTCATGATATACTGACCCAAGTGTATAACCTGTGAGTCACTAAGCAAATATTAAGCCAGACACCAGAAGTCTTTGACCTCTTTTCATTTCTTAATTTGTTTGCATATTTTTTGCTGCCTATCGCCTATGCCAGTCTTTATATTGACATCACCAAGTATGAAGTTATATATTGATTTCTCTTGGAGGATCTTGTTAATTAGTCACCCAAGTTCTCCCTCCCTTCATCTTCTCTAACAGATGTTAATGTATAAGCTGCAATTATCTTCATGGTAGTCTTTTTGCCTCTCTCACTTTCTTTAATCCAGACAACCAACAAAACAATAAATCAAGCCCTGATGTGCACTTTGACAATTTCTCAGGTGTAAATGCTCACACTGAACATTTCATAATCAGCTCTTGCACACTTGTTTCAGTGGGTTCCAGGATACTCCTAAGTTCAGCAATTCTGGAAAGATTTCAATTATACCTCAATAGCTATTACATTATGAATAATTTTTATCATAGATAAACTGCTAGATCTATATTCCAAAGAAATCAAAAAAGAGGGAAAAGGTTTCTCGTGCAAATATATAGGTATATATACAGAGATAAGCTCTTTGTGTGGCAGTAAAGAATTGGAAATTGATGGGGTGATGAATAACTGAGGAATGACTTAACAAGTTATATCAATGGGACGGAATATCTTTTTTTTTTAATAAAAAGAATACTGGAACTGACTTTAATATTTCTGCACACATTTTAGTCAAGATTTGTGGCTTCATTTGTGAGGTGAATTTCCACTGTTCAGATGCCCTCTGTGGATGCTAACTTGATTTCTTTTTTTTTTAAATAATATTTTATTTGATCATTTCCAAGCATTATTCATTAAAGACAAAGATCATTTTCTTTTCCTCCTCCCCCCACCCCCCATAGCCGACGCATGATTCCGCTGGGTGTCACATGTGTTCTTGATTCGAACCCATTTCCATGTTGTTAATATTTGCATTAGAGTGTTCGTTTAGAGTCTCTCCTCTGTCATGTCCCCTCAACCGCTGTAGTCAGGCAGTTGCTTTTCCTCGGTGTTTCTACTCCCACAGTTTATCCTCTGCTTATGAATAGTGTTTTTTCTCCTTGATCCCTGCAGATTGTTCAGGGACATTACACCGCTATGAATGGCGAAGTCCATTACAGTCGATTATACCACAGTGTATCAGTCTCTGTGTACAATGTTTTCCTGGTTCTGCTCCTCTCGCTCTGCATCACTTCCTGGAGGTCGTTCCAGTCTCCATGGAATTCCTCCACCTTATTAGTTATTCCTTTTAGCACAATAGTATTTGGGATGGAATATCTTTATGCTGTGATAAGTGAAAGTGATTATTTCAGAGAAACCCAGGAAGACTTATATGAACTGATGCAAAGTGAAGTGAGTAGAATCAGGAAAACAACGATATAATTACAACAGTATTGTGAAAACTACTAACTGAAAATCTCAATGTAATGACCAACGCCATTTCCAAAGGAGTCATGATGAAACATCCTAATCACTTACTGACAGAGAGGTGGGCTCATTATGCAGACTGAGGAATATTTTTTGGCCCTGAGTAATGCAGGGATTTTTTTTTTTTGCTTGACCATATATGTTTATAATGGATTTTGTTTTCCTTTCCTTGCTTGATATGGCAGGGAGTAAGTTAGGAAGGAGAAAAGGTAGAAACTTTGAACTTTCATTGATTAAAGAAATAAAATGTATTGCTTAATGGAAAAATCTATGACCCTTAGCACTTTCTGTCCCATTTTGGACCCTCTGCCACCACCCTTACAGAATCAGAAAATAGCTGCATAGTACTAAATGTCATTTGTTTTATGATCTGCCGTGGCCAAAGAATTCATAGCCTACTGCCTAGCCTCTTGATGATAAACCTTTCCATACTTAGTTAAGCTTATCCTTGCAGAACCAGTGCTATTTATTAGTGGAACCAAGAGAAATTATGGGGACAAAATATATGGAGTTAATTTTATAACATTGTAATCATAGTCTGAGCTCTGTCTTCATTGGTTGGACTAGATGACTTCTAAGATTCTATAATTTTAGAATGACCTTATATTTTTTGCTCTTAACATCCTTACTGTCTGGATAAGTCCCTTCCTTTGTTTACTAATGACTATTCCACTGGAAACTTCATGTAAGTCACTTTTGGAAACAAATGGACTTAATGTTTGTCAATCTTAATAATGAAAGAACCTTCAAGGCTTCACATTTCAGGTTGCTTCTATAATTAAAAAACAACAACTATACTTTTTCTAAAAGATATATAGATAGTCAAAGACAATGAACCAACAGTTTTCAAAGGAAGAAATCCCTGGTTTCATTAACCATATGAAAAAATGTCCCATGTCACAAATAATTAGAGAAAAGCAAATTACAGCAATTCTTTTCTACCTCATACCTATTGTATTGACAGAATTGATTAAAAACAAAGAGAAATGGGGCAGTTAGCTGGCTCAGTGGAGAGAAAGCCAGACCTAGAGGTGAGAGGTCACAGGTTCAAATCTGGTCTCAGATACTTCCTGGCTATGTAACCTTATTGTTCTTCTGCCTTAAAGCCCATACTTAGTATCAGAAGATAAGAGTTTAAAGAAAAAAAAGGAAAACAATATGTTGGAGGGGATTCAGGAAAATTAGCATATGTACACTAGTGATGGTATTGTGTATTAATCTAGCCATCATGGAAAATAATTTGTAATCACCCCAAAAGTTACTAAACTACTCAACCGTACAGACTCTTTGATCCAACTAAGTTTACTCTTATGCCTATATCACAAAAAGAGTCAATAAAAGAGTAAAAGCACAAATGTCAAAAATATTCATAGAAACTCTTAAAATAGTGCCAAAGAAATGGAAACTAAAGGGGTTTTCATCAAGTGGGGAAGAGCTTAATAAATTAGTTTTCATGAATATTGGGGGATATTATTGTGCCACAAGAATTATGAAAGAGATGGATCAGAGAAACCTGGAAAGATTTTGTGAATTAATGCAGAGGTTTATGAGCAGAACTTAAGAAAATAATTTATACAGTAATGATACTAAAAAAAGAAAACTTTGAGAGAGTTGAGAATTCTGATCAATGCAACGACCATTATGATACTACAAGCCTAATAATGAAGCCTTCCCACTAACATCTCCTGACAGAGAAGTAAAGGACTCAGGGTACTGAATTTTTTTTTACATGACCGAATTTGTTTTACTTGACTGACATTTGTTAAAAAGGGTTTTGTTTTTATTTTTCAATGAGGGGCAGAAGTTGAGGGAGAAAAGGGTAGCTTTTGCATAATTGAAAAATAAAATTTAAATGAAATCAAACAGACAAAGCTTGATCTGGTTTAAAAAGTGGATGATTTTCTTTTTCTCTTTCTAGATTTCATTCCATCATGACTAGAATTGCACAGGAAAATAGGCTACCTACCAAGTTAGATAGAAGCTTAATACAATCCATCAAGAGTGCACAGATCAACACAACCCCAGGTAAATTGAATCTGATCTAACTTTTTGTAAGTAGAACTTATGGAACTAAAGTATCCAATATAAGATAAATTGAAAGGTGGCCGTTGCCATCTGTTTTGTTTGGTTTTTTTTTTTCTCCTCTGAAATCTTGGCTAGTTTGTCAATATTCTTACTGAAAGGTCACACCAACAAGTATTTCAAGAACACCATATTCTAGATAGTGTCCACCCATGGTGGAGGATAGGCACAATTTGTGTATTTTGTCTTCTTCAGTGAAATTTAAAATGGCAATGATTTTTTTGGCGACTGCCTCATACTTATGTGCTTATCCTGAACCTACTAAAATCCCCTAAATTTCTTACGCTCTTGCCACACCTCTCTCATTTTGGACTCAGGAAATTGACTTTTTAACAACTTCACTTTCAAGGCTTTAAAATGACAGAGTCTAAAATCACATCTTGTTAAATTTCACATATTAGTAAATACCCCCTTGGGATCCTGATTACGTATTCCGGTATGATGGTGATCTTTTCTAGTTTTGTGTCATCTGTGAATTTGATCTTCAGTAAAGATATCAATGAATTGTACAACAGTATCCTTGGCCCATTCCAAAAGAGATGTCTTTGCAGGTTAGCATCGACCCATTAGAGGTAACTCTTTGGGTTTAATCATTCACACGGTTATGAATTCACATAGCCATAATACTATAACCTCCATAAGAATGCCATCTATGATTTCAGTATCCTTACTTTATGCTGTGGTATCTTCCTCCATCAATATCATGTGTGCCTTTTGTGAATCACCCCAAGGAGGTCTTAGTCACTGAATTTAACAGGCCTTGGAAGGTTCTTCATCAAATCCTTCAAATGTGCTGTAGAAAGACAAAAGACTTCTCTACTACCATTAATGGATCAGCCAACAACTGTCTCGTTCTTCTTTAATGGGGAGGCACCAACCACCATGATTCTGATTCACCAGTTTCCTATGACTTTGGGCAAGTCAAGAGTGGCCTCTAGATCTCTGAATAATAGAAGGTCCAAGCTGGAAGGGAATTTAGATTTCATACAGAGTAGCCTTTACCTTACCAAGAATCATCTCCATAGACATACTTGACAGATTGTCATCTAATATTTGCTTGAAGACCTTCGATGAGAGAACTCACTAGACCCTGAGGCATTCTATTTCCCCTTTGACTCAAAATCTAATCTGTCTTACACTGTACCATGTTAGGAAGTGTTTCTTTACAGCAAATCTTAATCTGCCTTTTTGAAATTCCATAAATGTAACAGGAAGTAATGCTCTACTTTTTTTTAAAGCAATGACTTGAATTAAGGCAATCAATAAACATTTATTAAGCACCTATGGGCCAAGCAGTGTGATAAGTTCTGGAGAGTAAAAAAAAGGTAAAAATCAGTCTCTGCCCTCAAGAAGCTCACAACCTAATGCTATAGATGGCATCCTTATCAAATTTTAAAATGAAATGAAACTAGAAGATACTGCTAAGTCATTGAATGACACTGTTAGAATCCAAAAATGTCTTGCATACTTAGGACATTGGGTCAATTTAATAGGTTGAAATTTAATAGAGATGAATATATCTTGAAAAGCTATCACATAGAAAAGGTCAAGACTTTTTTCTATTTGGCTCCAAAAGGCGAAACCAGAATCAATAGATGGAACTTGAAGAATCAGATATCTCCTTTGTATAATGAAAAATAAGTAGAACTGCATGAAAATGAAATAAACTGTCTTGAGAAGTGGTATATTCTATTGGAAGAATTCAGGAGGAGGTTTCTATCATATCAGAGAAAACAGGGAGGACATTCCTCATCTGTTATAGATTAGATAGAGTCTGCAAATGTGTGCCTCAAACTTTTGGGTCACATGAGCAAAAAGATGGCCAATTAGACAATTTCTACATTCCCTACAACCTCTCAAAACTTTCCACAGCAGAACATAGGCACCAAAGACAAACAACTTCACATGTTTCTTTGGCTTAAGATGCCATGGGCCCAAAAGAACGTTAAAAAACAAACCAAAACCAAAATATAGGAACTGACACTCGTTGATCATCACCACTCCCTCATCTCCCATTCCATTCAATGACAAGGTCATACTAGCAAACCCAAGCACATGACACAGGTTTACAACAAAACTCGCCTCTATACCTATCTTTTATACCTCTTTCCAGTGCTATGGAGACCCCAGATTCAGGTTTCAATAGTTGGTTTAATACTTGACCATATCTTGGGCACAGTCCTTCAGAATCAAAATCTTTTTGGGGCCTCTAATCCAGAACCACCAGTTCTCCAAAGCTCTCAACTGACAATATTCAAAAAAGCATTCTCTGCATTTCTGGTGATGGATCAGAGAACTAAGGAACAAAGCAAGTGGAACAGGTTGATAGGATCAGCACATTGTGCATATGGAGAACTGTGCAAGACTTGGAAGAGCACAGCATGTAGCTGGGGCCACTTTTGATCACCCAAAAGTCATTTGGAGCAGAAACCTAGACTGGAGAACTATGAATTGCCTAGTGTGGGAAGAGACTGAGATGCTTTGAAATCCAGCTCCCAAATAGAAAAAAAAATCAGAGGGGAGAGAGTTATGAAGTGAGTAATAAGTCCAAGAAGGGAGGAAAAACTGAAAGTATCAAAGATTTCTGGGGGGGAAATTCTTAAATAGAAATAAATCAACCAGAAAACATTAATATAAGGACATATAGCTTCAAGATCTAGTAAGTGAGTTCAAGGATGTATGGATAAATACTACATATGAATAAATACCACAAAATAGAGAGAATTGATGCAACAGTTGATGAGATAGAGGATTCTGTGTAATTTGATTCTTTAAAAAATTTATTTAAAATATTTTTCCTTATTACATGATTCATGTTCTTTCTCTCCTCTCTTTCCTTCCCCCTCCTGGAGATGAAAAGCAATTCCACTGTTTATACATATTCTGTGTAAAATGAGGGGAATGTGGAACCACCACACATTATTCCTGAGTGATTTAAAAGGTAAATTGTAATTATGAATGTAGAATGTGTCATTTGCAGCAAAAATAATGAGTAGAATGAGAAACTTGAATCTGCAATGGTAAGCTTCACCAAAGAAACAAAAGAGAATACAAATGCACAGAAGTAAAAGACAACCTAGAAGAAGAGCATCAAAAAGAAGACAACAGCAACCAGATAAAATAAAAAGAAAATATGTTTACTTTGGAAGAAAAAACATATTGAATTCAAAGGCAGGATATACATAGACAATCTAAGGATGACACAACAACAAAAAAACAAAACACCATAATGAAAGAAAGAAGAGAACCACCTAGAATTTCTGAACACAGAAAGTAAAATTATGATAGAAAAACTTCACAGATTACCAACAGAAATATTCGAAGACTGCAAATTCCAAGACACATAGTAATTTAAAAATTTGATTTAAAAACATTAAGTTCTGCAAGCTTTTAGAAGGACCTTCAAATACAAAGGAATAAGGATCTAAGACTATTCTGTACTCACCGGAAAAGAAGGGAATAGAAGAACATACCCTGAAGAGCAATGGAAATTAGGATGCATATAGTCCACGATGATCTATCCTAGACATCTGAGTTTAACCATAAGGACAAAAGATAGACATTCAGGAATAAAGAAGAGCTCAGCTTATTTTTAGAAAGAAAACCAGAACTGAAGAGAATTATTTGCTTCTCAAACAACCCCCAAAACAGAAATACATGGGCAATGTGATAGGCAAATATAGCAACAGTAGAAGAGTGACAATAGAAAAGGCCAGTAAGAAACTTTTTTTCCTAAATATGCATAATGAGACAGGGGTGAAGGTTGAAATCTGGTAGAGGTAGTGGTGAAGGGACAAATAAGGCATTGTGGACAGAAGTGTTGACACCGTAACAACAAATTAATCAATGTTGTAGAATAAATTAGATGATCTATGACCGTGATGGCGAACATATGGAACAGGTGCCAAAGATGGCATACAGAGCATTCTCTGTGGGCACATGGCCATCCTCTCCCCATCCAGAGTTTGCCATTAAAAAGGTAGAGGGTCTGAGGTGGAGCTGCTCCCTTTTTTCTCTTCACCCAGCCTGAGGACATTTTTTCATATCATCCACCCCTCTGCTCAGCAGCCCAATGGGAGTGCACATGTGGTAAGGTGGGCAGCTGGCAGGTGGCAGAGATGGAAGGGAGAGGAGTGCTCTGACCACTCCCCTCCCCCTCTCTACACTCTCTGAGAACATTCCTCACTTCACCTGCTCCTCTGCCCAGCAGCCTAATGGGAGTGCTTTCTCCCTCCTCTGTGTGGGGTAGTGGTGGGCATGATGCACCCAGCACTTGCGTTGGGGGAGGGGCATGGCCTGGGGTCCCAGGGCCCCCTAGGCACAGCACTAGGGTCTTGGGGGTGGGGCGTGAGTGGGGCCTGCCACTTCATCTCTGAAAGATTCACCATCACTGACCTAGGAAATCTGTCCCATCCATGCAATTTTGTAATTATCTATCATCATTTTATGGCAGACTAAAGTTCACACCACCCCAACCACTGATGCTGAAGATACCAAAGGTGATCAGTTCTATAAAGACCTACAATATCTTCTAGTTATGACACCCCCAAAAGATATCACATTCATCACAAGGGATTAGAATGCTAAGATAGGATATCAAAAGATATTTGGAATAAGAGGCAAGTTTGGCTTTGGAGTACAAAATTAAACAGGGCAGAGACTAATGGACTTTTTCTTTTCAAAATAGTTCCCTGTCAGCAAATACTCTTTTCCAATAACCCAAAAGATGACTTTATAAATGAACTTCACCAGTTGATCATTATCAAAATCAGACTGATTATATATTTTGCAACCTAAAGTGGAGAGGCTCTATACAATCAATTAAAAGAAGACCTAGATCTGACTAACTCAGATCATGAGCTTTATATTGCAAAATTCAAACTAAATTGAAGAAAGTAAGGGAAATCATCAGGCCATACAGGTATAGCCTAATTATCATTCCTTTTGAATATGAAATGGAAGCAGTAGATTTAAGGGATTAAATCTGGTAGACAGAGTGTCTGAAGAATAATGAACAAAAGAATATCATATAGGAGACAATAACAAAAAACATCCCAAAGAAAAAGAAGAACAAGAAAGCAAAAGGCCAGCTGATGAAGCTTTACAAATAGCTGAGGAAAGGAGAAAAGGGGAAGTAAACAGACAAAAAGAAAGATCTACCCAAATTCATGCAGAATTCCAGAAAATATCAAGGAGACATATGAAAGTTTGCTTAAATTAACAATGCAGAGTAGAAGGCAAGATGGCAGCATAGTAGCAGGAGTCTTCTGAATCTCCTTCCAACTAATCATTACAAAATATCTCAAAAACATCAGAAATAAATTAGCAATGCAGAAAAATAGGAGAAAATAATAGAAGGATGAATATGAGATCTTTTCAAGAAAGTTAGAGATCTCAAAGAAAAGTTTCATGCAAAAATGGACATGATAAAAGAGAAACATGGTAGGGAATCAATAGTAGACAATATTAAGAAGAGGTAGCAAGAATATGCAGAAGAAAAATATAAGAAAGATGTTAACATCACTAATAACCACAATGATGTGGTTGATCATCTAGAGCCAGACATCTTGGAGAACTCAATCAAGTGGCTCTTAGAAGTCATTGCTAACAATAAGGCTGATGGAATTATATTTAAGCTATTTAAAAGAAGATGCTGTTAAAGTGATGCACTCTATGCCTATATCAACAAAAAAGAGAAAGAGATCAATGAATTGGGCATGCATCTAAAAAATCTAGAAAAAGAACAAATTAAAAATCTTCAGATAAAGATCAAATTGGAAATTCTAAAAATCAAAGGAAAAATTAATAAAATTGAAAGTAAGAGAACTATTGAACTAGGAGCTGGTTCTTTGAAAAAACAATTAAAATAGATAAAGTATTGGTTAATATAATTTTTAAAAGAGAGAAGAAAATCAAATCAAGAGTATTAAAAATGAACAGGGTGATCTTACCTCTAATGAAGAAGAAATTAAGGCAATTATTAAAGGCACTTTGCCTAATTATATGACAATGAATATGACAATCTAGGAGAAATGGAAAAGTATTTACAAAAATATAAATTTCCTAGATTAACAAAAGAGGAAATAGAATACTTAAATAATCCCATTGCAGAAAAAGAAATTGAACAAGCCATCAAGGAACTCCCTAAGGAAAAAACCCCAGGACTAGGTGGATTCAAAGTGAATTCTATCAAACATTTAAAGAACAACTAATCCCAATACAATACAAATTATTTGACCAAATAAGCAAAGAAGGAATCTTACCAAATTCTTTTTATGACACAAATATGGTACTGATTCCCAAGCCAGGAAGACAAAAACAGATAAAGAAAACTATAGATAAATCTTCTTAATGAACATAGATGCAAACATCTTAAATAAAAAACTAGCAAAGAGACTACAGCAAGTTATCACAAGAATTATCCACTATGACCAGGTGGGATTTATACCAGGAATGCAAGGCTGGTTTAATCTTAAGAAAATCATCCACATAATTGACCATATCAGCAACCAAACTAATATATATCACATGGTTATCTCAATAGATGCAGAAAAAAACCTTTGATGGAATATATCACCCATTCCTATTGAAAACACTAGAAAGGATAGGAACAAAAGGACCTTTCCTCAATATAATAAACGGTATTTATTTAAAACCATCAGCAAGTATCATCTGCAATGGAAATAAGTTAGAAGCATTCCTAATAAGAATAGGAGTGAATCAAGGATGCCCATTATCACCACTATCATTTAATATTGTACTAGAAATACTAGCAGTAGCAATTAGAGAAGAAAAAGAAATTGAAGGGATTAAAGTAGGAAATGAGGAAACTAAACTATCACTCTTTGGAGATGTTATGATGGCATACTTAGAGAATCCAAGAAAATCAACTAAAAAGCTAGTGGGAATAATTATTAACTTTGACAAGGTTGCAAGATACAAAATAAACCCACATAAATCATCAGCATTTCTATATATTGCCAACAAAAATCAGCAAGAGTTAGAAAGAAACTCCATCTAAAATCACTCTAGACAACAAAATATTTGGGAATCTATCTGCCAAGACAATCTCAAGAACTATATGAACACAACTACAAAACACTTCACACAAATAAAACTAGATCTAAACAATTGGAAAAATATTAATTGCTCATAGGTAGAATCAGATAATATAATAAAAATGACAATATTACCTTAATTTATTTATTTAGTGCCATGCCTATCAAACTACCAAAAATTTTTTTTTGTAGAATTAGAAAAAATTATAACAAAGTTCATCTGGAAGAACAAAAGATCAAGAATATCAAGGGAACTAATGAAAAAAAAAGTGAAGGCTGGTGATCTAGCAGTACCAGATCTTAAACTGTACTATAAAAAAGTGATCATCAAAATGGTCTTCTACTGACTAAGATAGAAGGATCAATCAATGGAATAGATTTGGGGTAAATACCAAGATAAAATCAAAGTGGGTAAATGACTTAAATATAAAGATGGAAATTAAGGCAACATAGAATAGTATACCTATTGCATGTATGGGAAAGGAAAGATTCAAAGACCAAGTAAGAGATAGAGAATATTACAAGATGTAAAATGAATAGTTTTGATATGTTAAATTAAAAAGGTTTTTATACAAACAAAACCAATGCAGCCAAAATTAGAATGGGAGCCACAAACGGGGTAAATTTTATAATAAAATTCTCTGACAAAGGTCTAATTTCTCAGATATACAAAAAACTAAGTCAAATTTCTAAGAAATCAAATAATCCCCCAATTTCAAATGGTCAAGGGATATCAATAGACCATTTTATAATGAAATCAAAACTACCAATAAGCATATGAAAACAGATTCTAAATCTCTCCTGATTAAAGAAAGGCAGGTAATCCTCTGATCCTTAGCATCAGGTATAAAACATGGAAGTATATGCTTTGTGAAGAAGTTCACCACTGTCATGGAGGCGATCCATAAACACTTCAGTTCAGGTTAAATAAGGATGCCCTATAAATGGAGAAGTCCTCTAATTGTTCCTTTTTGATGATGACATTGTGCTGATTGCACTCAGCCTTGAAACTTCCTAATTAAGATTCATAAACGTCTCAAAAATTTGCCTCAATTATCTTTACAAGAAAAACCAAGTGGATGAGAAATGCCTATTTTCCAGTCTGACATATTGTTGGATGAACAAAATCATACAACTGTGTCTGTGTATGTGTGTGTGTGTTTATTGAAAACAGACATTGATTTATGCCCATAATTGAACATAAAGAGTAGTTATATCATCTTTGAGAAATTGAAAAATCCTTTAATTACCATATATTTCATTCTAAAATAAGACTCAATTTTTTAACATTAATATTTTTTATGATGTTGGAAGGACATGATTGATCTGATTCCAAAGACAGAGAATATGGTGAGGTATAATCCAAGGGAAAAACTCAAAGTGAAGAATAATAGTCATAGATAGTATTTATATGATAAAATAAAGTTTGCAAAGCATTGTACATAAATTAGCTCACTTAACTCTCACAACCCTGTGAAGTAGCCTCTTTTCTTATTCCTGCTTAACAAATGAGGAAATAGAGACTTGGATGCAGAGACTTGTCCAGGATCATCAAACCAGTAGGTGTCAGGATTTGAATTTACTTCTTCCTAATTCTAGACTTAAGAAGAGCTTGCTCAACTTGACATGCATAAAATATGCTATGAAAGAAATAAATATCAATAACTCACAACACCAAGGACTCTAAGGGGTAAATTTTGGGGTTTTGACTAATGTATTATTGGATTTAATTCAATCCCAATAAAAATACTCAAGTCAGTTTGGGAATTTTATGGTGGTTTAATTAATATAGAGGGAAGGAATTAAGAAGAAGAGAGAGGGAAAGGGGTATAAGATTTCTCCGGTCTAGCCTAAGCCAAGGGAAGTTCAGAGAACTCAGCCACGAGGTCTGCTCTGGGACGAGGGGCCTCCTAAGAGGATAGTGCTTTAGGAGGTAAAGGAAAAAGGAATCAGCCTAAACTCTGAGAGGAAGGAAGTGGGTACATAAAATTCTTTAGGTTTAATTCTGTGAATAAGATCTTTGGAGTGTATCTTTGAGGTAGTATTCTGGAGGGATTAAGCATGGGATATGTGCATCAAACCTCTGAGTATTTTATTCTTATATTATTTTTCCTGAAGTTAGGGAGAGAACAATAATCATAATTTCATTAGTAAGGGAAGTTACTACTCCCACATTAGTGGGAGAAGTCACATAGAGGGGGGGCTGAGTGGGTGTCTCCATCTTTCCAGAAGGTCGCTTTGCAACTCTGGTATCCATGTGTGACCGTGTCAGACAGTGTGGGTTTGACAGCTCTCAGCAATCTAATAAATTAGACATTTATTAGAAATTTTTGTTATAAAATCCCCCCCCCATTTGTTGTTTCCTTTCTAAGCTTAGTTACATTAGTTTTGTTTGTACAAAAGACTTTTAATTTAATGTAATAAAAATTACTCATTTTATATTTATAATGCTCTTCATCTTTTGTTTGGTCATAAATTCTTCCCCCAAAATCTACCAGGTAAACTATTCTATGTTCCCCTAAACTCTGCTTGCAGAACTTGGCTCTGTAGCATGGTTTAGGTGAGGCATCTTCCCTGAGAGACCTTGGTGAGTGGTAAGGCTGATTCTTTTCCTTGACCTCTTAAAGGCACTATCCTCCTAGGAGGCCCTTCATCTTGGAGGAGGCCTCGTGGCTGGAAGCCAAGCTAGATTTAATCTTCTGAGAAGGCCCCTTGGCTGAGGTCTCTGAACTCCCTTTGATTTACTCCAGGCTGGAGAAAATCTCCTACCCTTACCCTCTTCTCCTTCTTCTTAATTTCTTCCTTCTATTGTAATTATCCCATCATAAAATCCCAAACTGACTTGATTATTTCATTGGGATTGATTTTTAATCCCTGGTGACCACTAATATAATATATTCAGTCAATAGCCCCTAATTTTACCCTTAACACTGTGTGACCCTGGGCAAGTCACTTAACCCCCATTGCTTAGCCCTTACCACTCTTCGGCCTTGGAACCAATACACAGTATTGATTCCAAGATGGAAGGTGAGGGTTTATAAAAAAATAAAAGAAAAGAAGTTATATGCATAAGCAGAAGTTAACCCATGATAGTCTTTTGGGTTTGGTTTTGTAAGTATGATATTTTGGTGGTATTCTTGGTGGAGGGGGATAATATACAAGTATTTTGTTCTCATATCATTTTCCCTGAAGCTAGGGAGAGAACAATAATCATCGCAATTCCATTAGTAAGGGATGTTAATGAGAGAAGTCACACAGAGGGGGGATGAGTGGGTGTCTTCATTCTGCCAAGGAGCAACTTTGTGATGACCTGGCCTCCACATGTGACCATGTCAAGACATTGTGGCTTGATGACCACCAGCAATTATGCTGATTTCCCCCCTAATATTAAGATAACCCTTCATTCCTAGTATGTATCCCACTTGGTAATATTGAATGATCCTTGTGATGTATTGCTGTAGTCTGCTTGCTAGTATTTTATTTAAAAGTTTTTGCATCTATGTTAATAATGAAATTGGCCTATAAAATTTTCATTCTCTGTTTCTGTTCTTCCTGGTTCAAGTAACAGTAATCATATTTGAGTCATAAAAAGAATTTGATAGGATTCCTTCTCTGCCTATTTTTTGAAATAGTTTTTGTAGTATTGGGATTTATTATTCTTTAAATGTTTGATAGAATTCACTTGTGAATTCATCTGGCCCTGGGGTTTTTTCCCTAAGGAGTTCATTGATGGTTTGTTCAATTTCTTTTTCTAAGATGAGATTATTTAAGTATTCTATTTCCTCTTTTGTTAATTTGAGCAATTTATATTTTTGTAAATATTTGTCCATTTTGCCTAGATTGTCAGATTTATTGGCATATAATTGGGCTTTAATACTTTCATTTCCTCTTCATTGGTTGTGGGTTCACGCTTTTCATTTTTGATATAAATTATTTGATTTTCTTCTTTCCTTTTTTAAATCAAATTAACCAATGCTCTGTCTATTTTATTTGTTTTTTTTAATAAAACCAACTCCCAGTATTATTTATATTTCAATGATTCTTTTCAGTTTTATTAATGTCTCCTTTAATTTTTAGGATTTCTAATTTGGTCTTTAACTAGGAATTTTTAAAAACCCTTACATTCCATCTTAGAATCAATACTGTGCATTGGTTCTAAGGCAGAAGAGCAGTTAGGGTTAGGCAATGGGGGTTAACTTGCCCAGGGTCACACAGGTCTGAGGCCAGATTTGAACCTAAGATCTCCCATCTCTAGGCCTGGCTCTCAATCCACTGAGCTACCCAGCTGCCCCCTAACTGGGAATTTTTTATTTCTTCTTTTTTCTAGTTTTTTTAGGTGCATACCAAATTCACTGAGCTATTTTCTGTTTTATTGATATAAGCACTTAGAGATAGAAATTTCCCTCTAAGTACTGTTTTGACTGTATCCCATAAATTTTAATATGTTGTCTCCTCATTGCTGTTCTCATTAATAAAACTATTGATTGTTTCTATAATTTGTTCTTTAACCTAACCCCCTTTTTAGCATTAGATATAGCTTCCAATGAATATTTTATTTATCTTTACGTGGATCCTTATTGATTATAATTTTATTGTGTTATGATCTGAAAAGGAAGCATTTATTATTTCGGTTTTTCTGCATTTTGTTAAGAAGTTTGTATGCCCTAATATATGGTCAGTTTTGGGGGAGGACCCATGTACTGCTGAAAAGAAAGTATATTCCTTTCTACTGCCATTTCATTTTCTCAAGAGATTTATTTGTTCTAACTTTCCTAAAATTTCACTTACTTCCTTTTCTTCTTTCTTGTTTATTTTTTGGTTTGATTATCTAGATCTGAAAGGGGAAGCTACTGTCTCTAAAGTTCATTTAATTACTCCTTTAAAAATAGGGAGACTATACTATTTGGTGCATATATGGCAAACAACTGATTCAAATGAAATGATGATGATACATAAGCTCCATGACTGAGCAATTGTTATCCATTGCCCTCCACTGGATTCTCACTTTCACAATATATTTTCTACTCTCACCATCTCCTCAGTCATACATATTCTTTCAGTAAATATTGTTAATGGAACACTATTTCTTTAAAAAAGTTTACATTTTTAAAAGTTTGTATATTTGGATAGCACATTAAATAAATGTTTCTACATACTAACAACACTGTTATTCAATCATTATCCAAAGATATTTTATGTCCAACTAAGCAAAAAAAGAGAAATTTAGTGATCTGTATGGAGGAAGTCTGTGTCTATGATACTCTTTCCAGTAGATAAGTCCTAAGGAATTGCATGAGACCAGTGGTGAGAATTGAACCCAGTTGTTGTTTTACTCCAAACTCAATTGTCATACCACTTTACCAAGATGCATCCATATGGGACAGTCCTAAAATATGCCCACCACCTCCACCCCAAGCATGCAAACTCTTTCAGGGAAGGGACAAGTTTCCTTCATCTTTGAATTCTAAGAGTCAAGAAAACTTAGTGAGGGGTAGCTAAGTGGTTCAGGGGATAGAGCATCAGGCTGGAGACAGGAGGTCCTGGGTTCAAATATAGCCTCAGATACTTCCCAACTGTGAGACCCTAGGCAAGTCACTTAACCCCAATTTCCTTCTACCTTCATTCCAATAATTAGCATCAATTCTAAGAAGAGAGAAGATAAGGGGATTTTTTGTTTTGTTTTGTTTAGGAATGAAAGCTTAGTGAGAGATCTAGCTGAGTCAAAATATTACAAGGTTATTTGAGGATGAAACTGAGAAGACAACAAACCTAAGAAAAGATGGGAAAGCTCTGCACATGTTTTTATTTAAAAATCATTTTCATCATCAATTGACAGTGGATCCAATAGTCTTGGACTCAAACATTATGATCTTAGTTAGATTTGCTCATTGAGATGTACTCATTATAGAAAGCATGAAGGAGATATATGCTTGTTAATTTTTTTTCATTCCTGCCATGGAAGAGGTCTGGCGCAGAGTCTGAATTTAAGAGGAGACAGAGGAATTTCTGATAGATGGCAAAATGGTTCCCTTTGCTCCTATTATTGGACAGCACTCTTCAGGTTGCATCAAAAAAAAGCAGAGATGGGAGGCAGCTGGGGGGCTCAGTGGATTGAGAGCCAGGCCTAGAGATGGGAGGTCCTAGGTTCAAATCTGACCTCTGACACTTCCCAGCTGTGTGACCCTGGGCAAGTCACTCACTCCCCATTGCCTAGCCACTCTTCTGCCTTGGAGCCATTGACTCCAAGACGGAAGGTAAGGGTTTAAAAAAACAACAACAGAGATGGATTAGACCAAGAATACATGATAAAGGTAAATTCTGGGGCAACACAATTGTGAGAACACCAAAGAATCAATATTTAAGATATCTTAATCAGAGGAAGACACTAAAATAATGAAAAATATTTTGGATATTATTATACAAAAATGGTGGATAAAGACCATCAACAACTAATAACTAATATACATATATGTATATAATTTTCTGAGAATAACATGCATATGCGCTGAGAGAGTACATAAATGAGGGTATTTTTGTAGACAACAAGAAGCCTTTCACAAGCAATATTCAATAGCAGGTTACATTTTTACTATTGTACACTCGACTAAAAGATGTAGAAAATGCAAAATTCTACTGTGCGTATTATTTAACTAAAAAGAATCATTTTGATTCATTAGAACAAAATTCTACCTTAAAGTCTCTCCTCCAACAAATTGTATTTCCTAATTTAAAAATCATAAAATACTCCTTGAGAGATATGACAACAGAAATAACCTTATTCAAGGGCTTTTTGAGCACTACCATTATGTAAAGCATACAAAGGGGAGCTGTATGCTTATTTTTTGATCAAAATCTTTCACTCCTCTCCCGCAGGAGGTCCATTGAAAAGTCCACGCTGAAGAGCAGTTCCTAATAGATAGTGAGATGTTTCCATATGCTCCTGATTTTGGATGACATTGTGCTGGTTATATCATGCCCTAGGAAACTTACAGAGCCTCCTGGATGAGATCTTTAGCTTTCCCAAGAGTTCCATCTAACCATCAACTCAGGAAAAAACCAATGAATGAAAAATGCCTATAATTCAGATCATGAAAGGCAGTTAGATGGCCCCAAAGAGTACATCCACTTCTGTGTGTATGCATATGTACATATATGTGTGTGTACATGCACATAGACATCTATCATGACAATCACATGGTGAGAATGAGAAATAAATAATGGAAGTCCCATTTGCTACACTGGTATTTTTGAAATGTCAAAAGAAATTGAAGAAGGGTCCCCCAACTTTGGGTGAATCCCTTGTGAGGACCTTATGGGAGATTTTGAACAAGAGTCCTACAGCATGGTCAAGCAAGGCTAGATTGCAATCTACATCACTGGATTGAGGAGATTACAGATTAAGTGTTTGAGTGTGTGGGGCCTTGTGCAGGGTAGGATACACAATCACTATTGCATTCCAGTGAATGGAATATCACATATGAATGTGTTGCTGATACTGCTGTTTCAGTGTGTGATATATAGATATAGTTGGGTGAAAAATAGCAAATTGGTAGTGGTGGTGGGGAAATCAAGGACTACTTCTTAATAGAATGGGAAAAGAGAATGTGGAGATTTTCAGTTTATTGAGGATTTTCATATCAGAAATTCTATCTGTATAACAGAATAGAGATGTCTATACTTGAATACCACAATCTCAGAATTATAGTGATGAGTCACCCAAAGATCAATCACACCAAGTCGTCTCATCTCGGTTTCAGGAAGTGGGCAGCTGCTTTCATCATGAGTCCTCTGAAAGTCTATCTGGTCATTGTGTTAACTGAGTGATTTCCAATGATCTTGTTAGGGGATCACTTGTTCTCCTGGTTCTGCTCACTTCACTCTCAGTTCATAAAAGTCTTCTCAGGTTCCTCTGAAATTGTCCCTTTTATTGTTTATTTTTTCAGCACAAGAATATTCCAATAATGCCGTTGTCTATTCAACCATTCTTCAACTAATGGGTACCCCTTTAATTTCAGTTCTTTAGTGCCACTAAAAGACTGCTATAAATATTTGTCACTGCTAGTCCTTTGCCTGATTTACTTTCTTATTGACAACTGAATAATATATTCCTTAATCCCAAGCCTAAGAAAAAAGAGGACTCTTCAACAAAACAGGTATTTGAGGCATCCCTCATCCTGAAAAGGCAGAGAGGTAGATAGACCCCCCCCCAACAATATAAACGTTAGAAAAGTAAACAAGTATAATCCTAAAAATATAAGTAATGATTCAATTATCTCACGTTTTAAAATTATTGTTTTTCAAGAGACTGATGTGTAATGTACAAGAAACTATAATACTAATTGCTATGTGTCGTGCTTGGTTTGTTTTTATCCTATGCTTGTTGAGTGTGAGGTTGCAATGGTGAGTAGGATGCATTTGAATGAAGCCTGTATTCAGAGGACCAGGTGTTGGGTTGTGGCTGTGCCACTTACTACATGTATGGGCAAGTCATTTAACTCCTCTGAATCAGTTTTCTCATTTTAAAATTAGGTCTTTCTCTTCCAACCCTCAGTCTAAAACTGTGATCCCATGAATATGTCTATTCAGGGTATGGGGCAGATTTAGGATTTCATCAATTTAGGGAACTTCTGGTATGGAAACTCCCTCCATTGATGCCGATCGCCTGTAAGTATTGTCTTAGAGAATTTCCTGGAAACTTGTCCATAGTCTCACAACTGGTATGTGTCAGAGGTAGGACTCCAACTCAAAGATCTTGACTCTACAGTCACTCTTCTGTGCAATGTGCTACTTAATTATTATTAAATTTATTATTCACCAAATATTTCCTAATGATTCATTTCTGAGATTTAACTATTTCATCCAACTACAGAGTGACAAAATATTGAAGAATATGCAATTAAAATTCTTTTCAAGCCCAGTAGTTTAATTATAGACCAAATGTTAGTAATTATGTCAGGGGAAAAGTCCAAGAATTAGTCCAACTCTTATCAGATTACAGCTGCTGTTGGGGAATGATCTGACAAAATTTAATAGATAACAGTACTACAAAAGAAAGCAATAAAGAATGTCATAACAGCTTGTCGATGTGTTGAGTAATCTTGACTTCAGAGGATCAAGGATGAAACACGTATACTTCCCTTGTTTTTAGTAGGGAGACAGTGGATGCTAAGAGCTGACTGAGCCACTGTGTTGGAAGGGTTTGTTTAGCTTAACTATGATCCTCTGTTACAAGGGAGGGTTCTGTTTGGGTCTCTTCCTTGTTTAGCTGTTTGACTCTGTATGTCTCCTGACTTCTCTGAATCTTGGTTCTCATATCTGCCAAATGGTGGCAACTCTGCTTGCATTGCCCATCTCACAGAGTTTTGTCATGAAGCACCTTTGGAAAAACACATATTACCATCCCCAAAGGCCAAAGGAGTTCTTGCTCCGACACCGCAACTCTATTTTAATTTTTCTTATTTCTAACCACAGATTTAAATATTTTGGGTTCTGAGGATGAAGAGGAACATGTCCCCAAAAGGCGGAAAAGCAAAAAGAGGACTAGGAAGAGTAAGGCTAAGATGAAGACTAAAAGTCCCCAAGAAAATGATGATGATGCAGAGGAGGCTTGGGAAAAAGAAGTGGAGAACCTGGTAGCCTGGACCAACAAACTCAGCACGACTGCGTTAGAAGATTGAGCCCACACACGAGACAAAAAAAGGACTCTCTTCTGCCTTTCCCAGGCTCAGGGCTTTTTGGGGAGCTGGCCCTTCAGGGTTCTGGTCCTTTAGAAACCCTCTTCTCATCCTGCTAAGCAGTCAAGTTAAAATATAGTTTGAACTCATTGGAGACACAACGGAGCTGCCTGAATAGGGATTGCTTCTTTGGTACCACCCATCATTAAGAGATAGAGCAGCCCCTGGGGCTGTTTTTGTCCAGGGAAAGCTGTTCAAAATTCAGGCTTATTTAATGGGGTGGGAAGGACAATTAAGAGATCCACAGTCACTGTGCCATTGGAAAGAGATGGAGAACCCTATGGGTGGACACCTGGGAAAATGGGGCTTTCTACAAGGTGGGCAACGGGAAGCGCAAATTAATTGTTGAATCCTGCTAACTAGGTTCCAAGGTCTGTTGTTTCTGTGCTTGTACACTGTATCTCAATATAGGATTGGGGAACTAGTGGGAGCACCCAAGTTTGAGACCTTGGGCCAACATGAGAACATGGAGCATCTGAGAAGAGAGATCGTAGGAGGTAGAAAAGGAAGGGGAGTGGGAGGGTGCCCCAAACCAACTCTGTCTCCTTACAAATTCACTTGAGCTCCATCCCGGTGACAAGGAGGAAAAAGTACTCTTCTGCCTCCTTTCTAAACAACAGGCTCCCTTTCTCTTCCTAGGATCCAGACATAAGGTTACTATATGAAAGCTATAACTGCAGTCCTGCTACCGGGAACCTCGCCCGTTTAAGTAGCACTTCTACACAAGGTGGGTTTCAGGTTTCAAATGGCCCGTTTTCAAACTATTTTGGATGGCTCGGCCATATTAGTTGGTAAATCATTTGTTCTCCATTCATTCATTTCAATTCAAATGAAATAATCCAAGCAGATTCCTATAAATCATAGGATTAGAAACGCAAAGTAGTTTTAATGTAGAGCAATGATCTTATTCTCCGTGCCATATTTCCAAATATGAGCCTGTGATCCAATCATCTCAACTTATGCCAGTATTTCTGGTCTAGACAATATACGTATAGTTTTACGTCAAGGAGGCCATAATGACATCTCTGAGTGCATCAATAGCGCAGCCTAATTACAGGAGGGGATGTTGGTGGATTTAGTCCAGTTGTAGGAAGAAGACATTGTATTGTCTCTGATGATATCTGATGATGCACTTTTTGTATTTATGGTCCTCCCCCTCTGCTGAGAGAAGGTGTCTGTTCCAGGATCTGCCTTCTGGAGTGTTCGATATTGGAAGTTGTCTTTAATCTTATTACAATTCCTTTTCATTTGCATCACTGGTGTTTTTGTATATATATTGTCTCCTGGTTCTATTCTACCCTTCATCTCTTCATCCTCATATTCTATGTTTCTCTTTCCTTCATTTCTCCTTTCCTTTCCTTAATTCCTTCTTTCCCTCTTCCTATTGTATAGGAAATATAATGAATTCACAGAATGGAAACTACTAATGAAGATTTTCTGTCATTGAGACTCTTAGAGTTGCATGGGGGCAATTACTTGCCTAGGGTCTTACAGTGTCAGAGTTGGGACTTAAATCCATATCTCACTAACTCTAAGACCACTATTCTACCAGACCATCTCACTTAGTTCATCACTCAGAACAATATAGTTGGGGTAGCTGGGTGGCTCTGTGGATTGAGAGTCAGGCCCAGAGATGGGAGGTCCTGGGTTCAAATCTGACCTCAGACACTTCCTAACAGTGTGACCCTAGGTGAGTCCCTTACCACTTTTCTGCCTTAGAACCAATACCCAGTATTGATTCTAAGACAGAAATTGAGGTTTAAAAAAAAAAAACAACCAACAATATGGTCACTCTCTGATGCATAGGCCATAATTTGGTCTGTCCCTTTCCCAACCAAACAATATCCACTTTTCTGATTTGTTGCTATCATGAAATTGATGGAAAAATTCGGGTAGACTTGGGGCCTTCTGTCCTTAAAATCCTGGGGACACATAGCAAGCAAGAAGCTCTCTGGATCAAGGGTATGAAGGGTTTAGTTAAAAAAGAAAGTATTTGAGATCCGTTTTCTTCACTAATCAGGACTACTGGTAAAATGAAAGTGAATCAAGCTCCCTTTCTAATAATTGGTTAGTGGAATGGTACAGCCAGGTTGGAGGGTAAGCCCAGGTGTAAACAAGCTACCACTTGCATTTGTCTTTCATTTAATCATTTCTTCTTGGACTGACTGAATTCTCTACTCTTCAGGAAATGGAGATGGGCAAGGGAATTTCTAACTCCTACTTATACTAGTAACTCCCAACAGAGTAAGCCAGAGCAACCAATATTGAGATTTAAGATGGAGGAGAGCGACATCAGGAGTCTTTAGTTTAAATCATAAAATTTTATATGGTGAAGACATTGAGTACCAGGCTGTGGCTTGGCAAAGTCCAGCAGCTTCAGACATGGCATTTAACTAAGGTTCTTTACTACAGCATCGATGCCTTTTCCTCCCACAAATTCAATCCAGTCCAGTCCAATAAACATAAAGCACCTATAGACATTCCAAGTAGTGTGCTAAGCACTCAGAGTACAATGAATAAAAAAAAAATCCCCTTCCAACACACAAAAGGATGCAAGAAAGCAGGGGGAAGAAGGGATGGATACCAGGAGGTGCCCAGCCTGGTGCCATCTTTTTCTTGGAAGTGGAAAAAGGCAGAGTAGCAACCACAGAGTGGGATGAACCACAAGTCCATTCTCTGCTTGGTCCAGCCCTCCAATCAAAAGGGATAAGAGAATGAAGGAAATGTAAGCACAGGTAAGCTTGATTCCTAGTTTCCATGCCTAAAGTCAGGTGGGGCAAAATCTAGGTAATCTAAGAAACTTGGCCAGGAATGGTCACTCGACTAGCAGTTTTCTCTACCTGTGCCATTTTGTGGTTTGACAATCAATGGGAAAGATCATTCCTAGGATCTTAAGTTTAGAGCTAGAGATCAGGAAGTCCAACCCCTCAGTCTTAAATCTGCAGAAAACCATGACAAAAGATTGGGTGATTTCTTCAAGATCAGTCCCAGAGCTCCATAGCATTGGTCAGAAATTTAACAGGGAATTTGGGGGCTGAGAATGTGGAAGTTCTCTTTGCTACCTGTATGAAAGTCACTTTTCTAGCCCTCCGTTTCCCCATATTAAAACAAGATTGAACTCAATTCTTTTAAGATTCCTTCTACATTTAAATCTGAGATCCCCTGGCTTATTTACATCCATTTGGGGGGTTGTTTTCTTTAGAAAAAATAACTCCAGTTTGTGGGGTTTTCCCCTCCAAACCCCAAATGGAAACAAATAGCTGTTTAATAATTATGACCTATGTATGTGAGCTGATAGATCCAAAGTAATCCTGTTGTTATGGTTCCAGAATGGATCTCAACTACTCTGATCTCCTAGACTCTCCTTCCTGGGTTTTCATAACTGCGCTCTTCTTGTTCACTTTCTTATGTCTGACCATTCCTTCTCCATTTCCTTTGCTCCATTATCATCAATGTCATGCTCCTTTTTGTATGGGCTCTTTCTTGGGTCTTTCCTCCTTCCCTCCCCTCCACTCTGCTCCCTTCCCCTTTCCTCTCCATCTCATTAACTCATCTACCATTTATCTCTCATCTATATATTTAGTCTACACATCTCTCTTGACCTTCAATAGCACCAGATCACCCTCTTTCAGAGCATTTCTCACCTAAATATCTCATGAATCAGAACCCAATATATCCCAAACAGAAGTCATCCCCACTCATACCCAAAGACCTCAACCCAAGCCAACCCTTCATCCTTATTTCTCTGTTTCTGCCAAGGGCTCCACCATCCTTCCAACCATTCAGGTTTTGTAAGATTTAAGTATCAATAACTCCAAGTATTAATTTCACAAAGTTTATTAATTATTACTTGAAGTAGAAGAAATAATTTTTAAAAAAGAAATAGAAGTTCAAAGACTAAATTTCTAACTAAAGACCATGTGTGTAATTTCTCCAGCCTGGCTGAAAGCCACCTTCAGCAGCTGAGTTCAGGGAAAGAGAGGGGTAGAGTCACACCAAAACTTTATCCTCCCCACATAAACACAGAAATGGGATGCTGGGTAAGACAGTCCTGGGGAGCAAATTCTATCCACACATTTTGCAAACTTGAACTCATCCCAGACTCTCCCCTCCCCACATCTAACCAGTCACAACATTCTGCTGGCTCTAGATGACATTTCTTGCATCTGTTATTCTGCTTTTTACTAACCCAGCCACTTCCGATATTTCAAGACTCTGCTGCCTCTATGCGGTGGCGATAGGTTCCTAATTGCTCTCTCTCTGCTCCCATCTTCCTCCTCCCCAATCAATATCCATAACTGACAAATCAATTGAAACATAGGCCACTCCCCTGCCCAAGAGGCTTCCAAGGCTTTCTATTGCCTCTCTTTTCTCTGGCATTTAAAACCCTGCACAAACACTGGTACAACCTGTATCAAACTATTATTGCCTCAGGGATGGGGGGAGAAATCTGCAGCCTCAAATGTCAGAAAACAGCTGTCAAAAACTATTGAAAAGATGAATAAAGCCTTTCCAGTCTCCCCTCGGTCCCACATGGTGGCCCTTCATGGACTCTGGGTTCTGGCCCAACTGGTCTCCTGCATCCCTCCCTCTGTTCTTTCAGACTCCCATCTCCCTCTCTCTGCAACCTTCTAGAACCCTGAGCTCCCTGCTTCTATAACATTGATCTGTGACCATCTGCCTCATCCTCCTCCGGCGAAAAGGAGACCGCGGGATTACAAAAGAAGCCTTCCCGCCAGGCCATTGGGGGAGCAGGTCTGGGGCTGTCCTGGCGGAGAGCATTTCCTCCCCAGTTCCCCGGTCCCATGAAATCCCAGCTCTCGTCACGGATCCAATGAAATTAAACATCTCTTTCGAGCCAATGTGCACTAGAGGGCGCTCGGGCGTTAGGCAAGCCCTTTCGGCACGGAGCGGCGTTTTCCTTAAAGGCCCCCCAGCCTGGCTCCTCTTTTCCTTGGCCCTCCAAGGCTCAGCCGGGCATTTTGCCTGGGCCAGAGAGATGTTTATTCTGAACCAGCAAAGTTTTACTCACAAGGGCAGGGCCAGCAGCTTCCTAGCTTTCCATGCTGACGAGCATCCAAGGCTGGGGAAAAGCTCCGGAGGTCACCTAGTCCACGCCGCCGCCTCCAGGCAGGACCACACAGGCACCAGCCAGGGATACGGGAGATTCTAGCTTTTTTTCCCCCAAGACTTCCAGACATCAGTGTAAATACCGAGAGAGCAGCCTGTAATTTAGACCAGGGACCGCTCTACCCATTTGGGGAGCTAAAGCCACCTCCCTTCCTTCCCCGGGAGGAGGGGGGAGCAGGAAAGAGATTCCTCCCCCCGCCTCATTCTCCCCCGGAAACAACCTTGTAACCCCAACTCTGAGTCAGTATTCCTGGAGACACAAAGAGAGCGGGCCAATGGACCCTGCCTCGCTGCTACGGATGAGTTTATTCCAAATCTAGAAAATGGTAGAGGAGAAATAAAAATGCTCTTCTTCCAGGCTTCACTTACCTCCCCTGCCCCCCCCCCCCCCCCGCCCCAATTCCAGTAGGAACTCCCAACTGCCCTTAGAATGCAAACTCCTGAAGGGGAGGGACTCTAGCTTGCATTTATGTCCCCAGTGCATAGCCTAGCACCTGGTGCACAATAAAATCTTTCAGTCTTTTTCTTTCTTTCTTTCTTTCTTTCTTTCTTTCTTTCTTTCTTTCTTTCTTTCTTTCTTTCTTTCTTTCTTTCTTTCTTTCTTTCTTTCTTTCTTTCTTTCTTTCTTTCTTTCTTTCTTTCTTTCTTTCTTCCTTCCTTCCTTCCTTTTTCTTCTTTCTTTCTTTCTTTCTTTCTTTCTTTCTTTCTTTCTTTCTTTCTTTCTTTCTTTCTTTCTTTCTTTCTTCCTTCCTTCCTTCCTTCCTTTTTCTTTCTTTCTTTCTTTCTTTCTTTCTTTCTTTCTTTCTTTCTTTCTTTCTTTCTTTCTTTCTTTCTTTCTTTCTTTCTTTCTTCCTTCCTTCCTTCCTTTTTCTTCTTTCTTTCTTTCTTTCTTTCTTTCTTTCTTTCTTTCTTTCTTTCTTTCTTTCTTTCTTTCTTCCTTCCTTCCTTCCTTCCTTTTTCTTTCTTTCTTTCTTTCTTTCTTTCTTTCTTTCTTTCTTTCTTTCTTTCTTTCTTTCTTTCTTTCTTTCTTTCTTTCTTTCTTTCTTTCTTTCTTTCTTTCTTTCTTTCTTTCTTTCTTTCTCTCTTTCTCTCTCTCTCTTTCTCCCTTTCTTTCTCTTTTACCTTTGTTAAATTTAATTGTGGTTGAACTTGAATATTTGATTGATGGTCATCACCAGGGATTTAATTTCTAAATCCCAAAATGAATTACTAAAGTAAATGGAATTTATGGTAGTTTATTTGCAATAGAGGGAAGATATTAAGGAGAGAGAGAGAGAGAGAGAGAGAGAGAGAGAGAGAGAGAGAGAGAGAGAGAGAGAGAGAGAGAGAGAGAGAGAGAGAGAGAGAGAGAGAGAGAAACTCCAGCTTCCTCTAAGCCAGGTAGAGATTCTAAGGCTCTAATTAGGAAAAAGAGTCTCAAGACAATGGGCCTTTCTTGAAGATTCACACCTCTGAGAAAGGCAGGGTTACTAAGTCAGCCTTTCACTCACCAAGGTGACCTTCTAAAAGGAAAGCAATCTGAGGTCTCCTGCCCGAGCTCCTCCAGGGGTCCAATTCCACAGCCAAGTTCGAGTGTCCATCTTCCAGGCTCTCCTCTCAGTGACAGTTCTTTGATCTAATTCAAATAGAATGAAATTCTTCTGGCAGAAGAGTGGTAAGGGCTAGGCAAATGGGGGTTAAGTGACTTGCCCAGGGTTACACAGCTGGGAAGTGTCTGAGGCCAGACTTGAACCCAGGACCTCCTGTCACTAGGCCTGACTCTCAATGCACTGAGCTACTCAAACCCCCACAATAAAATCTTAATAAAAGCTGTCTCTGTCTCTGACTCTGATGGACTGACCAGGAAATGTATCATCTGCCCACAGATGGAGATCACCACTTCTGTCCATTTGTCCATTCCCTGCAACACTTGTCTAGGATGGTTTTGAGTTATTGCCTTCATTCTAGATCTAGAATGATGTGGGATCTTCAACGATGTGGCATCGAGTCCAACCTGCTCTTTTTGACAGATGAAAAGACTGTTGGCCACTGAGATTGGGACTTGCTCAGAATCCCACAGCTGGTTAAGCATCAGAAGCAGATTTCCAATTCTGGTCTATCTTACTCCCAAGCTCAACTCATTCTCCCTATTAACTACACCATGGCATCTCGCCAGTCTTTTTTTTAACCCTTCCCTTCCCTCTTAGAAGCAATACTAATTATTGGTTCCAAAACAGAATTCCACCTTTTAATCAGAGCTTGTTCAGGAGACTCGGGACCTCAGAGGTGATGCACCTCTCTGCTTACTATGGTAAACTCTAAGGGGTGTCGTTGGAGGATGGGAGAGATGGACATACTAATATTAAAAACCCTTGTCTTACTGTATATTGGTTCCAAGGCAGATAAATGGTAAGGGACAGTCAATAGGGTTTAAGTGACTTGCCCAAGGTCACATGGCTAGGAGGTATCTGAGGCTAGATTTGAACACAGGATCTCCTATCTTAAGATTTGGCTCTCAATCTATTGAGTCACCCAGCTCCCCCCCCCCCCACATACTCTTGAATTTGAGGACCTGGGTGATGTAAATTCTAGAGATTGCACTTCACTACCTTTGAGGTCTCTTGTACCTCTCTAGATCCATGTTGGCGAACCTATGACACGCAGCCTAATGAAAGATCTTCCTCCCTCCCCGGTCTGGGTAAAGGAGCGGCTCACATGTAGCATGAGGGTGCAGTTTGGGCACTCGGTCTCTAAAATTCTGCTCTAGATGGATGGCTGCTTTGGAGGAAGTTGTTTAAATATCTCGGCTCCTCTGCTTACTGCCCAATGTGTATGACCCTGGGCAAGTAATTTCCCTTCTTTGGGCCTCACTTTACTTATCTGTAAAAAACAAAAGCTGTCATTTAAATAGAGCTTTAAGGTTTGCAAAGCACTTACTTATCTCATTTGGTCATCACAGAAGTGCCCCATTGGCAGTGATGCAAGTTATCACCTCCATTTTACAGGTATGGAAACTGGCTAGTAACTCTTTGTTCCTTGTCCTGGTTCTCCCCACTATTAAGTGTCTGAGGCAAGATTTAAGCCTAGATCTTCTTGAATCCAAGTCTAGGCTTTATTTCTCGTGTAACACCACCATCGCTGGACAAGATGGCTTGGTGGAAGCAGGATTCTAGGACTTCTCTTTGTACTTTTAGGGTTCGCCCTTGTCAAAGGCCTGTGGGTGGCCCTGTAAGGATGCTGATGTGGTAGCTGCCCCCACACCGCTGCTTCGCCTCCTGTTCTCATAACGCTTTGCCATGGCAATGAATGCTTTTGATGGGGGTCCAGCAGGAAAGGACTCAAACCAGGAAATGACTGGAAATGTGCAAATGCTGGCTGGCTGAGCAGTGAGTCTGGGGAAGAACCTAGATAGAGGATCTGTTGGCCTGCCCAGGGCTGGGCTCTTCCTTTGCAGTTTTGTGAAGAATTAGTTACTACTCCATTGCTGACCCAGTACTTCATGAATTCACTGACGGTTCTAACTGTCCCAAGTCCTTCTGGCCCTAAATCTCAGGATTTGATAATACTAGATTATTGAAAGGGAACACTGGCATGTCTCTGGGTCCCTGTCCATTTAGCCCTGCATGTCCTTTTCATGAAATAGATGGATGATGTCACAAATGCTTGACATTTATCATATTTTTAAAAAATATGTTGATGATTTATGAGGTGCCAAGGAAAGGGTGCTGATCTTGGAGTCACGAAGAGCTGAATTGGAATTCTACGTCTGACACTTGATAGCTGTGGGACCTTGGGTGAGTCACTTAACTTAAAATTGGCTCAGTTTCCTCACCTGTAAAGTGAAGAAATAGAATTCCTCTGAGCTCCCCTCTAAAGCTATGATCACAAGAACCTGTGTAAAGATAATTTTAGGGTTGTGACTTAAAATCTAAATCAATTGGTCACCAGGGAAAAATCCCAAACAAAATACTCAAGTCAGTCTGGAAATTTATGGTAAGTTTAATTAATATAGAGGGAAGGATTTTAAGGAGAAAGAGGGAAGAGGGTATAGGATTTCTCCTGCCTGGCCTGTGCCAGGGAGAGTTCAAGATCTCCGCCACTAGGTCTCTGAAGAAGATTAGAGGCTTATAAGAGGATAAAGTTGGAAAGTAAAGGAGGGAAAACTCAGCCAGAAACTCACCACTGAACCGGACAATAGCTGTAGCCACACCAAGATGCCAAAAGGCCCAGCATGCTGCCACCAGCCACCTCTCTGCCTCCAAAGGGTACCAGAGAGAGGAAGTGATGCGAAATATATATATATATATATATATATATATATATATATATATATATATACCTTTTACTATTGCATCTCCTCCTCTAAATTTTAATGTCTATCAATCACATCAGAGGCTTTTCTCCAGAACTACCCATTCTTTAGTTCTCATCTTCTTTGATTAGATGATATCTTTTGAGTTACTTAACACTTTGTTAAGTTCACCTTTTCTTAGTTACTTAACCTTTTTATGATTAATTTACCCTTTATAGTTACTTAACACCTTTTTGTAGTAAGATCTAAAAATAGACTTAGCTTAAAGTTCTAGCTTCACTATAAAGTACCTTTATTGTTCAATCAGGAGAATACAAATTTATCTAAGAAGGGTGGAGTAATTTAAATTTCACACCTGTGACCTATATTGACTTATTTTGGCAAAAGAAAAGTGTGTTAGGTGATGAGGCATCAGCACCAAAAGCAAACACCGAGAAGCAAATTATTATTATTTTTAAAAACCCTTACCTTCTGTCTTAGAGTCAATTCTGTGTATTGGCTCCAAGACAGAAGAGTGGTAAGGGCTAGGCAATGGGGGTCAAGTGACTTGTCCAGGGTCACTCAGCTGGGAAGTGTCTGGGGCCAAATTTGAAGACCTCCCATCTCTAAGCCTGACTCTCAATCCACTGAGCCACCCAGCTGCCCTCGAAGCAAATTATTTTGTAAGGGAAAGGAGCCTTAAAGCGCTTCTCTTTAGATAAGGTTTAGGCACCTTATCTGACCAGCACACTCCATCTTTGGCCACCTCTACTAGGTATATCTCCAGAGTTCCAACCCAACTCCAGAGTTCCAGGTCCTCTTGGTGTCATTTGACTGTTGCTCTAAGTTAGGTTGGCATCTCAAGGATTAGCAGTCAATGAGATAACTAGCAATTTGGGACCATGGGACAAACACCCCAAAGGGGGCACGAGAAGTGCTCTTGAGCCAAATTTTAAGAAAAATGCCATTTTCAATCCAGTACATTCCAAATGGGGGGGGGGGTATGGAACAGGCTGGCAATAGCCAGAGAGTTCTTGGGGAGAGACCTCAGATGTTGGGGCATAAGGTCCTCAAAGGAAAAAAGTCCTGGGACGCCATTCCAGGATAATAACCCCCATGAACTGAGACCTAGGACAGCAGGAAGACACTTTGTGGAAGGCTTTCAAGGAGGGAGCAGGGAAGCCTGGGAAGGGGAGGGACTGCTGCCAAGGGTGGGGGCTAAAGAACTGAAGCTATACTTCCATTTAATCAATCAGCCTGTATTTGACACTAACCATATTCCAGACACTATGCCAGAAAAGTGAAATAATCCCTGCTTTCTAGGAGCTTCCATTTTCTTAGAGGACTTAGCCCCTATTTTTACTCTTCTTGCAATTTGCGGAGCTCAAGTCTCTATTGCCTGAAGGAGCACAAGAGTTCTTGGTGTCCCCTAAACATGGGCCAAGCCCAGCTACCTCGCCCTTTATGTTTCACTGGAAGATGTCTAGTCAAACTGAAGAGAGTCCATGTGACTCCACTGGTTCTGGAGGCAGAGACTTGGCTTTAAACAACTGTGTTGACACTTCTGGGCCTCAGTTTCCTCATCTGCAAAGTGAAGAAGTTGGACTGGATGATTTCGGAGGTCTATTCTAGTTTTCAGACTGTGACTCCAACTTCTAATCCATGAGGGCAAAGCATACAAGTGGTGTCCATGTCATTCAAGAGATCCAAGTGACAGGAAGTCAAAACAGAGATCATCAGTTAACCAAGACCTTCAGGAACCACTCAGAGACTGCTAGGAGGTACTCACAGTCTGGGAGAAAATCTCAGCCTACAAAACCTCCAGCCTCACATTTTCTCAAAGATGAAGTGATGAAGCAATTATGTAGATTAAAATCTTCCTTTATAGACATTTCTGTTCAGACTTGAATTATAAAGTCATAAGTGAATTGTTTCTCCTGATGACCGATGCTCCTAGGGAAGTTCTCATTGTTTTTATATTCTCAGCATCAGAAATTCTCAGAGCAGGAAGAGTGTCAGAAGTCAGCTTATCCAAGCCTGAAAGGAAGCAGGTAGCCCTGGCAAATGACTGTCCAGGATCTCCTTGAATACCTCCCACATAGGTAGCTACATGGAGAAGGAATTGGAAAAGGGACAGATTGAAGGGTGAGACCAGGAAAGAGGTTGTTACTACCATATTCCAGGTGAGGGTGATGGGAGTCCACACCAGGGTAATGGCCGTAGGAGTGGACAAAGAGAGGATGGATAATTTTTAGACCCTTGTTTCATTCAAAAGTCATCGTAAGCACTGCCCGGTACATGAATCCCTTTCTTAAACCCTTTCCCCAGTCTATCCTGTATTAATTTTATATGCATTCCTTATATGCTTATTTAAGCACATGTTATTTCCCATAATAAAATGCAAGGTCCTCAGGAGCAGGAGCCATTTCTTGCTTGTCTTTGTATCCTCCCTTAAATGTTTGTTGGTTGATTGATTGACACAAGGGACTGAGAAGACTTGGAAACTGATTATATATGGCATACATGTTTGTGTCCATATATGTCTTTTTGTTATTATATAATAGCTGATTTCATATATAATGATGGCAAATATTATGTTATAATATAGCATTTATTACATATCATATATTAAAAGTATGCTAACATATCTATATGAGTATGTGGTGAAAAAATGAGGAGTGAGTGATGATTCTGAATTGAGAAGTTGGGCAGTGTCCTTGACAGAATTAGGGAAGTTCAGAAGAGGGTTTGGTTTGGGGGAAGGAAAACCAATGAACCATAAAGGTATGACCTAAATAACATCCCTTATGAATATGAAGTGGAAGTGATAAATAGATTTAAGGCATGATATCTGATAGACAGAGTCTGTGAAGAACTATGGAAAGCTGGAGCTTTCCAAATAGCTGAGGAAGGGAAGAAAGCAAAATCCAACTGCATGCAGAATTCTAGAGAATAGCAAGAAGACATAAGAAGGTTTTCTTAAATGAGCAAAGCAAAGAAATAAAAGAAAACAGAACGGGAAAGACAACTGATCTTTTCAAGAAAATTAGATATATCAAGGGAGTGTTTCATGCAAAAATGAACATGATAAAAGACAAAGAGAAGGAGCTTCACAAAAACAGACATTAAGAAGTGGCAAGAATGTATAGAAGAAATATACGAGAGAGATCTGAGCATCACCAATAACCAAGATAGTGTGGTTATTGATCCAGAACTAGACATACTGGAGAGTGAAGTCCATGTGGGTCTTAGGAAGTATTACTATTAGTAAAGCTAATGGAAACGATGGAATTCTAACTGAGCTGTTCATAACCCTAAAAGATGATTCTGTTAAAATACTGCACTCAATTTGCCAGCAAATTAAAAATGCAACAGTGGCCACAGGATTGGAAAATATCAGTTTATATCTCAATCCTAAATAAGGGCAATGCCAAAAAATTCACTTTACCAAACAAATGTGCTAATTTCACAAGCCAACAAGGTTATTCTCAAGAATCTGCAAGGCAAGTTAAGTTTCATCAATATACATACTGAGAATTTACAGAAGAGCAGACTGGTTTTCAAAAAGGCAGAGGAATTAGAGACCAAATTGCCAACATTTGCAGTATTATAGAGAAATCAAGGGAGTTCTAGAAAAGCATCTACGTCTGCTTCATTAACTGCTCTAAAGTCTTGACTGTGTGGATCAAAACAAAATCTGCAAAGAGATGAGTGTATCAGATCATCTTACTTATCTCCTGAGGAAAGCCCATATGCAACAGACCAAGAAGGAACAGTGAGAAAGCATGGAACAACTGATTGGATTAAGATTGGAAAAGGAGTGTATGTTGTCACCTTATTTATTCAACTTCTATATAGAGTGCATCATGGGAAATGCCAGACTGGATGAATCAAAACCTAGAATGAAGGTTGTCAGGAGAAATATCAGCAATCTCAGATATGTGGACAATATCACTGATGGCAGAAAACGAAGAACTAAGCAGCCTCTTGATGAGGGTGAAAGAGGAGAGTGTAAAAGCTACCTTGAAGCTTAACATAAAACCCCCTAAGATCATGGTAATCAGTGCCATCACTTCCTGGCAAATAGAGGGAGAAGAATTAGAAGCAGTGTCAAATTTTATCTTCTTGGGCCCAGAGATCATAGAAGATGGTGGTTGAAGCCACAAAATGTAAAAAATGTTTGCTCCTTGGAAGGAAAGCTTTGGCAAATCTGGACAGCCCAAGAGACTTTGCTATGCCAACAAAGGTCTTTATTGTCAAAGCTATGTTTTTTCCAGTAGCAATCTATGGTTGTGAGAGTTGGACTGTGTGGAAAGCTGAGCACCATATAATCAACGCTTTTGAATTGTGGTGCTGGGGAAGACCTGTGAGAGCCCTTGGATAGCAAGAAGATCAAATCAGTCAAAACATAAAAGCAATTAACTCATCACTGAGAGTCCAAGCACTGAAGCTGAAGCTTAAATACTTTGGCCCTATGAACACAGGACTCATTGGAAAAGACACTGATGTTGGGAAAGACAAGGCAAAGGGAGAAGGGGACGCCAGAGGACGAGATGGATAGATGTCATGGAAGCAAAGAACAAAAGTTGAGTCCGACTTTGGGAAATAGTGATGACTAGAAGAGCCTGCTATACTTTGTTTCATAGATTCCTGCCAAATTAGATGTGACTGGATGATTGAACAACAAATGAATTCTGTTTTGCACAATAACTTAGAATGTTAATTTTAATTAATTTAATTAATTTTAGTTAATTTAATTAATTTTACTTGACAGTATGTATGAAAGTGTAACCAAACTTTCACGCTCATAAGAGAGAGGTTTCCCCTCTCACCAATCTCACCCAAATGGAAATGCTCTTTCCAAAGTCCTTGGGGAGGCAAGCTGAAAATCAGGGACATGCTGAGTAACTGGTTTCTTTTATGTGTCTGCAGCTTCCAAAATCTTTCTCTCTTTCCACAAGTCTTTCTGGGAGGGAGTATGTATGGTTCTTCCAAGCAGTTCTGGATCTACCTTCACCTTTTATTCAGGTCCTGGTCATGTGTCATGCTCAGCATACTCTCTACCAATCTGGAGTCATACACATGCCACAATGCTCAAAACCCCCAGACTCAGTTGAAAGTCCAGTTCCAAATATATTTCCAAAAGATAGGGATAGAGGCTGGATCTGTGATTACATTAATATAGAAAATCCAGAGGGTAGGAAACTCTCTTCTGGTGTATTTTGGTACCTTCTTTACCATTAATTGGCAAACTTAGTGAGTGGTCTGGGGGAAGGTACTGGGAGGGAAGTGACTTGTCTAAGATGATACAACTTGTCAGAGGCAAGATTCAAACCAAGGTTTTAATGTGCTTCAAGTTCAACTCTCTCTCCATGGCACAAGTGCCTCTACTATGGGGAAATGGTTGTATTCCTCTACTGAGCTTGCCCAACCCTAGAACCAACCTCATGGTTATTTCCTCTTACACATAATTCAAAATAAAACCATTAAATGTGCCCATGGCCATGCATTTGGCTCTTTCAAAACTCCCCTCATCTTTTATCATCAGCTCTAATTTTTGTGAACAATATATCTTGGCACAACCACTCATTTTGATCCCCTGCTAAATCTGAGTAGAGCAGTCTTTGGTGGAATCCAGAGATTTTTAAAGAAACCCCTGAGAGTCATGACTATTTTCAATGGAGAAAAACATGGTAGCTTGGACTGATTGTGAAAGGCTGAAGACCAATGACGTTGAAAAGAACACTTGCCCATCCATTTCCCTTTCAGACACCACTAATTAGCAGAAGGCTCATAAGATCTCATATCTAGAAACCAGGTAGTTCAACCCCTCCTTTTAATGTGAGTATACTGAGACACAAAGAATGAAGCGATACAGATGGGATCAAAGTGCTGCAGAGCTCAAGCTGGAAGGGAAGTTAGAGGCTAGATGCAGAAACTGAGGCCCAGGGAAGTTGTGATTCACCTAAAGTCACCCAAGATCACACCTCAGAAGAGGAATCTCGAGCCACTATATTATACTGTCTCCCTAAGTTTTATCCTTTCCGTCAGGATGGGCATCTCCATCATTTATAGAAACAACTTCTAGTATTTAATCCAATTCAAATATTGATTAAGCATCTACTCTGTGCAATTTGCTGGTGGAGGCTGCAGCTAAGGAGGATGAGCCTGATGCCTTTTCCAAAACACAACCCTCTCCATATGACCCCATCCCCATAGAGGACAAATCTTCTGGTTTCCAGTAAAATCAATGATTCCTCACTGGACGTTCTTCCATCGCCCTTTCTTTACCCTACTCTATTGAGGGTGCAACAGTGTTTTCCCTAAAACTGGACACACAGAATGATGCCACCTTCCAAATGGAGTCTAAGCCGGTCAAAGCACAGACGGTGTATTCTACTCCCTCATTTTGGATGTTCTAGGGATAGGGACAGGATCAGTGATTTCACTGGCCCAAGGAGCTTCTAGGAGAGGAAATGCCAGCTATCGATGTGCAGTGGCTCATCCCCAGTGACTTAGTTTCCTAAAGCTTTAAGAGTTTAAGCGACTCACCCAACCTCAATATTGTGTCATGGGGGACACTATAACTCAGATCTTCCTGTCTGTTTCTCTAACCACAATGCCAAGCTGCCTCATGCACTATGCACAGTCCTATTTATTATTTGCTGAGCATCACAGACATTCATTAATGCAGCAGGACACCACAGTTTTTTCAGTGGTCACATCACGCTCCTGACTCAGACTGATTTTACAGCCCGCTGAAACCTCATGTGAAACTATTTTCACATGAAACAGTCTAGAGGTGGCTTCCTCATCCTACAGCTATGCAATTGATTTTTTGAGCCTAAATGGATCAGCTCATCTTTTATCCTTATGGACATCCATGCTTGGTAGAACCAGTTCACATTTCAGTTTGCCTGGATCTTCTGGGATCCCAGATCTATCATTTAGCACATCATCCACCCTTTCCAGCTTAGTATCATGAGCAAATAGGATGTCTATTGGTTTTAGCTATTCATCCAAGCTCTCGACAAAAATTTTGAAAAGAGCCAAGGACTGAGACCTATGGGCACTGATGAGAGCCCTATGATGTGGAAGCAGCATTTTCCTCCAGGTGCTGCCAATTAATATTCCCTTTTGCTGGTCATTTAAGTGGTTCTGAAAAAACAATCTGTGGTTTAAGACAGTGAAT
The DNA here is from genome assembly GCF_027887165.1 of Monodelphis domestica. Lineage (NCBI taxonomy): Eukaryota > Metazoa > Chordata > Mammalia > Didelphimorphia > Didelphidae > Monodelphis > Monodelphis domestica. Next base: position 12,830,364 of record NC_077228.1, on the reverse strand, counting down.
GATTCTCTCTCCCTCCCTTCCCTCTCTATCTCCCTCCTCTTTCCCTTCTCCTTCCCTTCCTCTGTCTCTGACTCTGTCTCTGTCTCTGTCTCTGTCTCTGTCTCTGTCTCCGTCTCCCTCTCTCTCCCTCTCTCTCTCTCTCTCTCTCTCTGTCTCCTCTGTCTCTGTCTGTCTCTCTGTCTCTGTCTCTCTCCCTCCCTATTTAACAACAGTTTATAATTTTACCTCTGCCCACATCACAGTCACTAATCTATGATTTGTGAGATTTGGGAATTTGGGAAGTGGGTTCAAATCTTTCCTCTGACACTCAAGCTGTGTGAACTTGAGCAAATCATTTCACTGTCTTTTTCTTTTTCTTTTTTTTTGTAAAATGAGAAGGTCTTTGAAGTACTTTCCAGTTTGAGATTTGTGATTCTATGTTTTGCTCATCCCTGGAAGAGAGGGAGTAGAATTTCAGATTCACAAAATTCGAGAGCTGGAAAGGACCTCATCCAGCCCATTCATGAAAAGTATCATCACTATCTGACAAATGGTCACCCAGATTCTGCATGAAGCACTCCAGAGAGAAGAAATCAATATGAAGAAAGGCAGGGAGGCAGATATTAAGTTAATATAATTAAAAATACCCTAACAAGTTGCTGTCCAAAAAATACAATTGGCTGCCTTGATAGCTAGTAAGCCTCCACTCTACCCCTCTGCCTCCTCCACCCCACAGCTTCAAGAAGGGAGGTTATCCCTTTATCAGATTGCTGGCCTCCTCAATGAAGGGAGAGAGGCCAGAAGGAGGGAGAGTATCGAATCTCAAAAAATGTTTAATGTTAAAAATTAATTTTATATATAATTGAAAAAATATTTTTATTTTTATTTATTTAAACCCTTACCTTCCATCTTGGAATCAATACTGTGTATTGATTTATTACTGTGTGGTAAGGGCTAGGCGATGGGAGTCAAGTGACTTGCCCAGGGTCACACAACTGGGAAGTATCTGAGGTCAGATTTGAACCTAGGACCTCCCATCTCTAGGTCTGGCTCTCAATCCACTGAGCAATCCAGCTGCCCCTGAAAAAAAATTTTTTTTAAACCCTTACCTTCCATCTTGGAGTCAATACTGTGTATTGGCTCCAAGGCAGAAGAGTGGTAAGGGCTAGGCAATGGGGGTCAAGTGACTTGCCCAGGGTCACACAGTTGGGAAGTGTCTGAGGCCAGATGTGAACCTAGGACCTCCCATCTCTAGGGCTGGTTCTCAATCCACTGAGTTACCCAGCTGCCCCCTGAAAAAATATTTTTAAAAGGATATTATTAGGCACAGCTGGGTGACTCAGTGAATTGAGAACCAGGCTTAGAGACAGGAGGTTCTGAGTACAAATCTAGCCTCAGACCCTTCCTAGCTGAATGACCCTGAGCAAGTCATTGAACCCTCATTGTCTGGCCCTTAATACTCTTCTGCCTTGGAACCAATACACAGGATTACTTCTAAGACAGAAGGTGAGGTGGTTTTGTCTTTGTCGTTGTTGTTTTTAAGGAGGTTATCAGACAGGTTTTGGATAGCGTTCTACAATTCTAGCAAATGCTTTGAGTAGGATTTGGGCCAGATGAGCTTCAAGATCTGTTCCAGTTCCAGCATTGTATGACTATGAATATTTGCTACACACAACTCCCCCCTTCAGATCTGATTCTTCTGACTAAGGCATACATACCCTTCTATTACTATCGTCCAGTGGTAAGTCTCATTTCATTAAGTCTTGGTTCTTATTTCCCTTCTCCCATAAAAGTCCCCAGCACACCTAGCTCTATCTCAGTAAGGGTATCTGTCAGTGCCTCCCACTATTTCACCAGTTGTTTCTTCCTGTGAATTAAGGAGAAGTTCTACTCTCAGTCTTCTGGGCCAAATCTGATGGATTTCCACTTACATCTGTTCATTGGCCTGTTTGCCCCACACTTTCTGACTTCACCTAACCCCAGCCTGATGATCATGTCTCTTACTCGTAAGATCTGCGAGCGCTTTTCATTGCAAAGAGTACTCGAGGCTTCCTCCCCTCTTGGATGGAAGGCTTGAGGATCGGAGTGGATTTCTTGAGCAATAGGATTTCCCCAGAGCTAAGATGGTGAGTGTAGAGATTTTGTGTAAGAGTGGTTGCAAACAAGCTGAAGGAACCAATTTATCTCCAAAGTATTTGCCTGAGTGTGTTAATTTTGTCAAGTACAAACACTTGGAGAGAATCCTGAAGGATGTACGCTGTCTTTCCCCATGGCTAAATCGAATTGAGCAGCATGGAATGAATAGAGATGATGTATTCCTGTTTGGATCAAACTTTCACCTTTTGTCTCAGTTTGTTGAAAGGAAAAAATCTATGAACTCCCAACATTAGAGATTCAGAAAAATCCCATTCATTCATTAAAAGCAGCTATTTTTCTTTTTTTAATTACTTCTGGGGAAATTTTTATTTAATTAGTCAATTTAGAACATTATTCCTTGCTTACAAGAATCATGTTCTTTCCCTCCCCTCCTCCCATCCCTTCCCATAGCCAACATGCAACCTCTTTTCTTATAAAAAGAGTTTCCTTCTTTCAGCCATATTGCAGAATCTCAGAGCTGCTGAGGGAGCCAGAGGTCAGCATAAATGTCTAACTTTAAAATCTCCACCGACACCTTCAGATCTCTTCTGGTCAGACTGACATCTAACCATCCTTTTTTCATCTTGCACTAAATTATGAAGGGGATCTTTAAAACCTAAACACTAGACTCAATTTTTATCTTCATTAAATCTCACTTTATTTAATTTTTTCAATGTTCTAGCCTTTTACAATTTTGAATCTTTCATCTATTATGTTACTTATCTCTCCCAGGTTCGTGTCATCTGTAAATTTGGTAAGCATAATGCCTAAATCTTTATCTAAATTAGTCCTTTCCCCATGGCTTTGGACACACACTGGCCATGGCATCAACCTCTTTCCATGTGGATTCCACTCACCTGGTCATGCCCATCTTTCTTTTCTCTGCCAAGACGAGAGAAAGGATGAAAGAAACAGAAAAAAAAGGTTCAACCCTGTATACAAATATCATTCCCTTAAGCTAACACATGACTTCTGAAACCCTGGCAGAAGCAGTTAGTTCCTAGAGCAGTGGATTTAGAGACTGGAATATCTATATTCAGATCTTGTCTCAAACATTTAGCTAACTGAATGATACTGGACCTGCCTTAGTCTCCTCATCTGTAAAAAAGAGGATTTGACTCAATGACCTTCCAAGGTCCCCTCCAGCTTTAAATCTATAATCTCTCTGCAATACCAGGATTATCTGAAAATTTCTCTCTCTCTCTCTCTCTCTCTCTCTCACTCTGTCTCTCACTCTGTCTCTGTCTCTCTCTCTGTCCCTCTGTCCCTCCATCCCTCCGTCCCTCCATCTCTCTCTCTCTCTCTCTCTCTCACTCTGTCTCTGTCTCTCTCTCTGTCCCTCTGTCCCTCCATCCCTCCATCTCTCTGTCTCTGTCTCTCTCTTTCTCTCTCTCTGTCTCTGTCTCTCTCTCTGTCTGTCTCTCTCTTTCTCTCTCTCTCTCACTCTGTCTCTCACTCTCTCTCTGTCCCTCTGTCCCTCCATCCCTGCATCCCTCCATCTCTCTGTGTCTGTCTCTGTCTCTGTCTCTCTTTCTGTGTGTGTCTCTCTCTCTCTCTCTCTCTCTCTCTCTCTCTCTCTCTCTCTCTCTCTCTCTCTCTCTCTCTCTCTCTCTCTCTCTTTCTGTCTCTCTTCCTTTCTCTTTCTCTCAAAGTAAGATATAAGCTGTTTCAATGAGGGAGATCACCAGACAAGCAAATGCCATTCTACAAAGAACAAAGGATAGCCACTGGTGGAATCAAGGAAGCCTTCCAGTTCTTTTAAAAAGAGACTCCAGAAGCATTCTGCAGTCCTGGGTCTCATCTCCCCAAGCTGCAATTAATGCTGTGAGATCAGATTTGCCTCCTGGCACTAAGGCTTCTGAATTCTCACATTTGTTGTCTAACTTTGTGCATTTGTGCACAGACCTTTGAAATCATGGGTTTACCCACTGGCTCTTTTCATGGATTTTGCTTCATATAAACTAGCATAGATATCTAAATTGATATTCTTCTTCTAGTAATGGTTAGCCTGGTGGCTACATCTAGGCAGTCATCTCTCCCCCCCCCTTTTTTTTTTTCAGTTTCTAGTTCTTTTGATTAGATTTGCAAGGAATGAGGCAAGTATATTCTTACCAGTCCTTGTTAGGTGTACTCCTATGGCCAAGAGTCTGTCATTTCTATTTTTTGATCCATATTTCAGAAATCTAAATCTCTTGCTCAGACGCCACGTTCTTTACCTGCTGTTCATTTCCCAAATGTCTATTTCTCCTGTTCATTGCTGGCCTTCAGTGAGCTGCAGTGATGAGAACACCACTTGTGCGCCTAAGGTCTAGGACGCCTTACCCAAGATTTCACCATCTTTGGCAAACTTTTCTAGACTCCTGGAGTGATATTTGTGCCCATGGATGCCATGACCACATGTAATCAGGCTTTCTGCCAAGTGTTGGAAATCACCCGAACCGAATTACAATCGTATTCATGAAATGATCACCAAAAGGAAGCTGAACTGTGAATAAGAAACAAATGGTTCTGGAGAACAGACAATGTTCTCTCCTCTCAATAGACTCACAAACTCACTCCTCTCAGTAGACAAGTGCTGTCCACACTGTCATATGGGGTCACTCCATTCAGTATTTGGACTGAACTTTTTTCTTTATTACCAGCTAACATTCAGTTTGGAGGGAGAAAGGGGTCACGTCTCTAGAGTTAGTAAGCTAGCAAATTAGTTTACAACCCAGTTTTTAAGAGAATAGTTCTGGAAGACTTGCCACCACCTCTTCGAGGCATTCCATAGGATAAAGCAGAGACTTCGTTGCTCATCTTCAGTGAATCATGAATGATTTCCAGAGCTCCCAGGCTTAGGAAGGAGGGACTATCAGCTCTCTCAGAGAGTTGCCAATAGGCAATCCAAACCTTCCACAGGAAAATATAATCAAAGTCCCACCAAAGGGTTATTTCTTTAAATTAAATTCGTCAGGTTCCTTTCTTGAGAAATGTGTCACCCTGCAGTTCCTGCCCATTGGTTTTGGCTTTCTTTTCTGAAGTCTCATCGGTGTCTCACATCTATTCCTTCTTGCAAAGAGCCCTCCGCACACATGGCATCATGTATTGTGTCCACTCCAATTCTCTATGACAAATATGTCTTCACTGCTAACTATGGGGCAAAGTCACTTTGCCCTTCTGGGTTTTCATTTCCCCACCTGTACAGTAAGAGGGTGCAATCAGCCAATCACTAGGGGCTGTTCCAGCTCTGATGTATCAATCCCATCTCTGTCTGGCATGACCTTTATTGCCTTGGATCTGCCCATCCTTCCTCAAATGCAGCACTCTGAGCCGAACATGGAGTTCCAGATGTGGTCTAACCAGGAAAGCAGATAAAAGACCTTCCCTTCCCTCAGAATGGAAGCAGGCTATTGGTGCAACCAAAGATCACCCAAGTCCTGTCACATCAACACTGTTGGCATACAATTCCATAGATCGGATAGCATCCAGTTCTGCACAACAGTCGCAAAGAGATCGTACACTCAAAGCATGATGGACCTAGAGCTGGAAAGGACCTTTGACATCACTGAGTCTGACCTTTAGTATCACTGAGTGCAAGAGATGTGAAGTGACAAAGTCACATAGAGAGTGAGTGGCAGAGCCAGGGTTTGAACCTGTGTCTACTAGCTCCAAAATCAGCCCCTCTTTCCACCGAGCTGGGCTGCCAAGGGAGCTAAATGAAAAAGACTAAGCAAAGTTAGAACTGGATTTTGCCTCTAAGATTGAAGGCGATGACATTTCTATGTGGCGTGGGTTGGTTTGGGAGATGGAGACCTTCTTGTCTTTGGAGGTGTAAAGAGGGAGAATTATGAGACTGGCTGTAAATTAATAATTTTATTAATCAAAAGTACTGTAGTAGGAAAACAGATGGAAAAATAGCAAAGACATATATAGGTGACTTTCCTTGCTGCTCCATTTTGTGCCTACCATTAGCCACCCTCACAGGGAAGTCCAACCAGCAACAAACACAGAAGAGAAGAGAACAAAATCCACTCTTGCCTCAGTTTAGCAAACTTTTCTCCTCCCCACTAACTCTCACACATCATGTCTCAGGAGCCAACTGTGGCTTTCTATTTTGTCTAGGCTGCCCAGGGGGGCAGTCCAGGGGGGGTAGTTCAAGGGGCATCTGCCCTGCCCCCATCTCATGATCTCTTGCCTCTATTGCTGCCTTTTTCTGCTGCCATTCTATCCTGGTGACCCAGTCTATTCAATGATTTCCTTCACATAGAGGTCTTTGAGCAGAGCCTGGGCGTCGACTTCTGAGGTATATTGTAGAGAAAACATTCATTTGGGTGCTCCTTTAGCTAGATACCTGCTGAAGTCCCCTCCTGAGATCCTCTGATAGTGGTCTTTTCAGGCAATGTTGTTCAGTGGAAAGAATGCTGGATTTGGAGTCAGAGGTAATGAAGTTGAATCCTGGTTCTCTCTTATACTTCTATGACTTTGGGCAAATCACTTCCTTTCTTGGGGCCTCAGTTTACTCACCTGTAAAATACCAACCTACTGGTAGATAGCCTCTAAGGCCCTTTGTGGTCTTTAAAAATAGGGTCCTCTGAAATTGTGCAGACTTGGGCAATAAGATTGTATCTTTATACCTGCTGAACCCTGCAGTCATTTCTCTTTATGTTGCTGCTTCAAGGTTACATAGCTGTAAATCCAAAAAGGCAGAATAAGAACTCCCCAGGGCCATGAGTGCCGGAAAGCTTTTAGCCTCCCTTATAATGGCTACTTATCCTCCAGGTAAAAGCATTGATCAGGAAGGACTAGATGCATTAGAAGAAAGTTCTGCAATTTACAAAGGGTCCAGCCTACATCCTGGATAAGAATCAGAGTAAGTTTGATGGATGATGATATTAATGGCAGTGTCTTGCCAGGCCAGACTCTCCACCTTCTAGAAAATGAGGGGTTTAGAGTTTGGTGCTCTTCGTGCTCTATAGTTCCTTTTGAGCACCAGCCCATTTTCCAAGGCTCTTCTAGTTCTTAAATTTAAATTTACTATACAGAAAAAGAAAAAAACAAACTTCATAATTGTTGGGTTTGGCCCCAAATGGAAGGGGCCTGCCCCACAAGGTAGTAAGTGCCCCTTCTCTGGAGTTTTCAAGGAGAAGCTAGATATCTACTTGTTGGGTATATTGTAGACAGAATTCCATTTGAGTTCCGAGTTGGACAAATTGGCCTCTAAGATCCCCTCTGACTCAAATGATGTCATTCTGTCTTACACATCATTCTCTAAACTTGCTCCATCCTTTGGCTTTGTTTACATGGTACCCTAGCCCTTCCCCCTGCCCTTTTACACTTCCCATTTAAGACAAGTTCAATTCAATTCAATGAGCATTTAATAACTTCATGGTATGGGCCAAACACTATGCTGAGTGCTGAGGACTCCAAGCCAAAAAGGAGAATCCATTCTTGCCCTCCAGTAACTTACATTCTACCTCAGAAAGTCCATTGTCAACTCCTCCTCTCCTCTTATCTGTGCTCAAGTAAAGATGAATTCTTCCCTCACTTGCCTCTGTAGAGATCACCGCCATATTGTTAACTCCAATAATGGAATCCTCTCCTGCCACCCAGGACCGCCCACACCTAGCCCATTGTGGTTCAAAAATAGGGCCTGAACACTTTGAGGAATCATGATGACAAGACAATTCTGACCTGAGCCAAAAGCTGATCTGCCTGACTCTTGGAAGGGCCTATCATATGGGGCACATTACACTTTACAAAACCCTTTTTTTGTTCACAATAACCCTGAGAAATAGTGAGCATGAGATTTATCTCCTATTTGCCAATAAGAACAATTCGGCTAAGTGAATTGCCCCTAAATTCCCCCATAGCTCTAGCTCTAGGATTCCTGTGCTCAATAGCATCACAAACAGCAATGACATTGAAAAGAGGTTGTTATTCCCCTGTCCTATCCTTCTGAGCTCTCCTCAAAGAAGGAGGGGAGGGGGACCCCAAAATTCAGCACAGGCACTCCTCCAGCAGCATAGAAGTTACTATAGCACCCAGTTCTCCTTCCTACTCAGTTTCATATTAATAAATTATTCTTTTCACAATTTTATTTGCATAGTTGATTTGAAGATAATTACAGCTGCTTGTTCTAGTTATGACTGTGTTATTGACTGTCTGGGATCATCCAGAAGGGGTGATATGTTTATTCCCAGGAGCACATTCCTACCTGGTTGTTGTCTTACCTTCCACCATTTGTTGATGATGAACAGGTTAGAACAGCATCTTCTTCGTCCTTCCATTTCTAGACATCTTTCTTCTGAGTTACAGATGCTTAAGTGGTACAGATCGTTATTTCCTTGGACAGCTGTTTTAGCAGAGTGATGTCCTAAAGGCAACTTACTTCTCCTTGCTCATTCAAATTCCTTCCTTTGTGAATAACATTTTTTCCTGTTGAAATACCCATCTGCTCAAGCTTAGTCTAACATGCTCCCATAACACATTATTAATTTGTACTAAGTGTTTGTGAATACTGAGTTTCTCTATCAACCTTTGTGTTCACAGAAGAAGTGGGATATGCCAGCAGAGATATTAGACTTGGGAGTAAGGAAAGATCTGAGCTCCCTTTCCTTGCTTCTTCTCTAATTCCTTGCTTCTTCTATCCCTCACTTCTCAATCTTTTGATATCTGCCAACTGACCTCCTCACATAAATGAAATTTCTCCTTTCAAAGTCTTTTTTCAAACAAATTTTCATTGATACCTTTTATTTTCACATTGCCTACATATCACAATTTACCCCTTTCCTCATAGAAAAGAATGAAAAGCAAAAAGCAAAACAGTTCAGCAAAATGAATCTAAGAAATGTCTGGTATTATGTATAGTACTCCATGCTCATAATTCTCTAGCTCTTCAAAAAAAGTGTGTGCACACTGCATGTTGGGGGAGCCAGGGGCTAAGTCATAGATAAGTAGGTTTAGAGGTAGAAAAGATTTTGGAAACCATCTAGAATAACATCCCCTTAATTTAGAGTGAGAACCTAAATTATGAAGAAGTTAGGTTCAAATAGTAAATTGCAGAGCTAGATTTCAGACCTAGACCCATGGACTCCAAATCTAGCACTTTTTCAATTCTCATGCCTTGAAGTAGTGGAAAAAGCACTGTGTTTGGAGTCATTCAAATCCTGGCTCTTCTTGTCTGTAACATATATGTCTTTGGTCATTTGATCTCTCTGCAGTTCAATTCCCTCAACTATAAATGTCCTAGAAGACCTCAAAGATACCCTCCAACTCTACATATATGACCCCATAATTTCTTGAGGCCAAAGCATTGAAATGTCAGTTTCATTAGCATTTGAGTAATTTCTTTTGCTAGAGTTCTCTTCATTTTCATCATCTGAGACATTGTGGATGTTGTGGTTCTGTTGACTTCACTTTGTATCAGTTTATATAAATCTTCCAGTGCTTCTCTGAATTTATCATATGTGTAATTTCTTGCAATTCCATTCAAGTTTCAACAATTGTTTATTAATTTCCCAAGCAACTGGCACCTTGAAGCTACCATTATTACAGATTATTTATAGATTATTATACCTTATATTACAGATTATCATTTTATTACAGATTATTTCTCTTAATACATTCTATAGTATAGTCACGCTAGCTTTTTTCCTTTTTCTCATACATGACATTTCATTAGTCCATCTCCATCTGTACTACTTAATCATCTACAACTTGGAAGAACAAGGAGCAGGGTAAGAGATATCTAGAAATAGAAGGAGGAAGAAGAAGCCATATCCACAATTGTACACTTTCTATTATGTGCCACATACTGTTGCACATTGGGAATACAAACCTGTATATTAAACAGACATAAAATAAATTCAAGATAATTTTTGGTTTGTGTATGAGCCAATCATGTAGTCAACTAGCATTTATTAAGCACCTTCAATCTGTCAGGCATTGTATTAAGTACCATAAGATACAAGGAAAGGCAAAAAACAGTTACTACTGGGGAGGAGCTCATAGCCTAGGGTGAAAACTCACAAATGAGGCCTTTCATTGGACATATTTGGCTGCAAGTTGGTGCTTAGAGAAACTACTCATGCTGCCTTGGGAGAACAGGAATCAAAGTTCCTCAGGAAAACTGGAATCCAGAAGAGTTGGAGGAGTTGGACCCAGGTAAGAGATTTCAAGACAAATGAAGGATTAGAAATGCCAATGAAGAAAGCAAAGGTCAATAATTAACTGAGAAATCAATTTCTAGAGAGTAGTGAAATGAATGAATATTTACAAAAATAAAAATTGCCCAGATTAACAAAAGAGAAGACAGTCCCACATCAGAAAAAGAAATTGAACAAGCCATCAATGAACCCCCTAAGAAAAAATCCCCAGGGCCAGATAGATTCACAAGTGAATTCTATCAAACATTTAAAGAACAAAAAATCCCAATACTACAAAAACTATTTGGGAAAATAGGCAGAGAAGGAATTCTACAAAATTCTCGCTATGAATCAAGTGTAATGCTATTGCCTAAGCCAGGAAGAGCAAAAACAGAGAAAGAAAATTTTATAGGTCAATTTCATTAATGAATATAGATGCAAAAATTTTAAATAAAATTCTAGCAAGGAGACTATAGCAATATGTCACAACAGCCATTCAATATGACCAGGTGGAATACATACTAGGAATTCAGGGGTGGTTTAATATTAGGAAAACTACCAAGAAAATTGATTATAACAATAACCAAACTAACAGAAATCACAAAATTACCTCAATAGATGCAAAAAAAAGCCTTTGACAAAACACAGTGCCTATTCTTATTGAAAAGACAAGAAAGCATATGAATAGAAGAGCCTTTCAAAGTAGCATTTATTTAAAACCATCAGAAAGCATTATCTACAATGGGGATAAGTTAGAAGCCTTCCCAAAAGATCAGGAATGAAGCAAGGATACCCATTATCACCAGTATTGTTTAATATTGTATTAGAAATGCTAGCTTCATCAATAAAGAAAAAGAAATTGAAGGAATTAATGCAGACAATAAGGAAACTAAACTATCACTCTTTGCCGATAATATGATGGTAAACTTAGAGAATCTTAGAGAATCAACTAAAAAACTAGTTGAAATAATCACTTTAGTAAAATTTCAGGATACAAAATGAATCCACATAAATCACAAACAAACAAACAAAATTAATGCACCAAAGATAAATACGGGGAAAGTGGTTGAATAGGGAAAAAAACTTTGTGACAAATTTCTCTGAGAATGGTTTGGTATATATGATACATAAGCAACTAACAGATCTACAGCTACACCTCTAACCAAAAGTTATCTCCTAATAGATAAGTTGTCAAAGGATGGGACCAAACAGTTCTCAAAGGAAAAATAGGAAAATATTAACCACTATATGAAATAATGCTCCAAGTAATAGATAATAAGAAAAATGAAACGCAAAACAAACTCTGAGGTTTCAACCTCATATCCTGCAAATTAACAAAGATAACAAAAATGGAAATAGTCAACGTTTTTCTGTTGTCTTCTACTTCTGTTAAGTCCTTGTCATTTTTGTCTTTTATCCTGCCCATTTTTGCATGAAGCATTTTCCCAATATCTCTAATTTTCTTAAGATTTCTTTTTCCCCATTTTATTATTTTCTTCTATTTTTTTTTTGCATTGCTCATTTAAGGAAACTTTTTTAGGTCTCCTTGCTCTTCTCTGTAATTCTGCATTCAGCTGGGTAGATCTACCTAGATCTTTCCTTTTCTCCTTTTCCTTTCCTTCTTTCCTCAGCTATTTGTAAAGCCTCATCAGACTGCCATTTTGCTTTCTTGTTCTTCTTTTTCTTTGGAATGTTTTTTGTTTGTTTGTTTGTTTTAGTGTCCTGTATGATATCATGTATCTCTCTACATAGTTTTTCAGATATTCTATCTACAAGATCTAATCCCTTAAATTTATTCATCACTTCTACTTCATATTCATAAGAATGTTATTTAGTTTATACCTATACAATCTGATAGTTTCCCCTAATTTCTTCAATTTAACTCTAACTCTCAATTTTACAAGTTGCACCTCAGTTTCAGGTCTTGTTTTAACTGATTGAATAGAACTTCTCCAACTTTGGCTTCAAAGTATATAATCAATCTGATTTTGATATGAGCATGTGTAGCATTTCCTTTTGGGTTTTTGAGGAAGTGTTTGCTATGACCAATGAGTTACCTTGACAAAACCCTGTTTCATTTTGAACTTCAAGGCTGAACTTGCTTATTATTCCAATTATCTTTTGGTTTCATGTTTTAGCATTCCAGACCCCTATGATGAATGTGGCCTTTTTATGGTGTTATTTCTACAAGATGTTGTAGATCTTTATAGAACGAATCAACTTTGGATTCTTTAGCATCAGTGGTTGGAACATAGACTTGTATTACTGTGATACTGAATGCTTTGCCTTGAATTTGAACAGATGCCATTGTTATTTTTATACCCTGTGAAGATTAGAATAAGCATCTTTATTGTTACAAATCAGGAGATAGCTAAATCCAATCTTTACCAGCCCAGTACTGCTCTTCTCAGCCCTTTATTGACTAGGAGGACTATTCTCCTAAGGGATTCTTGTCCACAGTGGTATGTGCAATGATTACCCACTCCTGTCTATTTAAGTTCTCTGACACCCCAAATGTCAATGTTTAATCTTTCTATCTCCTGTTTGATCATGTCCAGCTTACCTTGTTTGGTTCACAGATCTTATATTCCAAGGTCCTATTCAATATTTATCTTTTTAGCATCCGACTTTCCTTCGATCATCAGACACCTCTGCAACTGAGCTTCCTTTTGGCTTTGGCCCAGGCACTTTATTCTTCCTGGAGCTACTTGTAGCTGTCCTCTGCCTTTCCCCAAAGGTGTGTTGGGCACCTTCTGACCCAAAGGGTTCATCTTCTGGTGTCATACTTTGTGTCATTGTCGTACTGTCCATGGGATTTTCTTAGCAAAGATACCAGAGTGGTTTGCCATTTCTTTCTCTAGGGGATCACCTTCTGTCTGAACTTTCCACTGACTTTTCCATTTAGGTAACCCTGCATTTCATAGCTCATAGTGTCATTTAGCTAAGAAAGCCCCTCTACCTTAGCAAGGCAGTGATCCAAACCCACGGTAGACAAGGGCTAAGTGATTTACTCAAGGTCAGCTGCTACTTTCTGAGGTATGCAGTCAACCTAGGTCCTTTCACTCCAGATTCAGTGTATTTTTTTCTTGGAGATGGAATTTGAGAGATTATAGCATAGTAGATTTGAATTTGGAAGGGACCTTAAAGGTCTTCTAGAGTAATTCCCTCATTTTACACAAAACTGAGGCTGATGGAGAGGTAAGGACTTCCACAAGGTCACATAGCCACTAAATGCCATAGGGAGGATTTGAACCTTACCCTTTCTGACTTCAAGATCAATGGCTGCCTCTCCTATGCCATTACTTTGGGTCCAGTGACTTTTCCCTGCCCCTCTCTCCATCCTTCCAAGAAAGAGAATAGGGTTTTATGAAAGCAGAATAGACAGCCAATCTAAAGAGAGTGCAGACATCAAATCCTCTCAGATAGCTCTCACTATACTTTGAAAGTCACAGCCTCTCATTTGGCAAGAGCTGATCATCCCAAAGCCACATTCTACATATTTTTCTAAAGCCTTCTTTATGCCAATAACCATAAGCATCCTTGACAAATTATGTGATGACTGATGGCTGTGGCTTCTCCTATTGCAGTCTGGATATGGTATAATTAGAGACAAAAGAAAGATCCTTCAAATTGAGAGAAGACTAGACAGTTAAATTGCCAAGAGGAAATGTTTGCATGTCATTTTTCAGCGAGCTTTCCTTCTACTGTGCTTTCATTAATCCCTAAACTACAACATCTCCTTTTGAAAAGGTTAGCCTCTCTGGCCAGCAGTGTGCCATCTTGGTGTTTAACTTGAAATCTATCAAGATTCATCTAAAATCATTACTTTTGTCAAAAATTTTGCAGATTATTAGAGCCACCTCCATGATAGCTCATTGTACCATTTCAGATTTCAAAGGCAAAATCAATCAGTCTCTCAGCATTTAGTAATTACCTGCTGCATACACTATGACTGGAATACAAAGGCAACGAATGAAACCCAAACAAATATGAATGTGCTGGAGCCAACTCAAACCATATCCTAGGGCAGTGATGGTAAATCTTTTAGAGATGGAATGCTGGGCCCTACCTCTATACCACCCCCTAGACTGAGTGCCATGTCATGCCCCCCTGAGACTGAGTGTTGCCTCCCACCCCGTCTTGCCCCTCAGCCCCTTCCCATACCCCAGATGGGGAGGGAGGAAGCTCTCCCAATGGGCGGCTGGGCAGAGGGGTGGGTGGTGAGAGAAATGTCTTCAGGTGCATGGAGAGGGAAAGGGGAACAACTCCACTCCAAGTTCCTCTGACTTTCTAGTAATCAACTCTGGCAGGTGATTGTAGGCATGCCCATAGAGAGGGCTCTGCATGTCCTTTCTGGCACATGTGCCATAGGTTTGACATCACTGTCATAAGGACTTTTGACAAAGGATGTTATGTGCCTCCAGAGAAAGAACTGCTGTAGTTGGAATGCAGATTAAAGCATATGATTTTTCACTTTAGTGTTTTTGGTTTGTCTGTGTTTTGGTTTTATATGGGTATTCTCTTACAAAAATGAACAATATGGAAATATTTTTTGCATGATAATGCATGAATAACCCAGATCACATTGCTTGCCAGCTCCAGTAAGGGGGAGGGAATGGAGGGAGAGAGACACTTTGAATCATATAACTTCAGAAAACTTATGTGGAAAATTGTTATTACATGTAATTGGTAAAATATCTTTTTAAAAAACCAGCTCATAAGAACGAATTTGAAATAAATACCAAAAAAAGTTAAATAGAATATAGTTTCAGAGGGATGCAGTTAAGGATGTTGGTAAATGTTTAGTAACAAGATTTCCAACACACATCTAAATCTGTATTATTAATATTTATCCTTTCACTATCTTAAAACCAGATCATTAAAATAAGCCGAGTCTTCATTCATAGAATTTGCCAATTTCTGAGGTATAAGCTCACACTGAAAATTTAACAACTGGTTCTCACACAAAGCTGGTTTGAGTTGACTGTAGCACACCCATGGAGGGAGGGCATTAGAAGTTACAGGGACCAGAAAAAAAGTTTTGTATAGGAGGTGATGCTTGGACTGTGTCTTAATGGAAGGGAGAGAGTCTGTGGTAGAGATGAGGAGGGAGGGAGTACATTCTAGGCACTGGAAGGTGACACAAAGGGTAAGCCTCAAGATCTAGTTAATGGCCCAACAATAGATTATATCTGACCACAGAGCACCAGCCTGGTTGAACTTGGTGACATTAATCACCAGGAAGGGAGACAAAAGGTAATGAATTTGGGGACCACAGTGGGTATTGGCTTGTCATCCATTACTTACTTGAATACCGTTCTGGGTTCCAGCCAAATTGACCTACTTGTCATTCTCTATAAATAGGATGTAGGACTTAGAATTAAAGCTGGAAATTTCCTTAGAAGAATTCTAGCTCAGCTTTCTCTTTTTGCTATTGAGGTATTGGAGACCTAAAAGCATTCATAGAGTAATAGATTTGGAGCTAGAGGAGACCTTAGAGGTCATCTAATTCAGTATCCTAGAATTTAGGAAGTGGAAAAACCATGATTTGAACTCAAGTTATCTTTGTTACCCACTTATGGATAGATCGATCTCAATCAATCAATTATTTTAAAAGTACTTATTAAGGTGCTACAGACATTGTACTGTAGGGTTAATTCCCTTTTCAATTATACATGTATTTTAGACCTGGGTCTTGAACCCAGTAGATCCCATCCTGTTTTTAATATTTTTGTGATACCTCCCCGATTTCCAGTCTATCTCCCACCTCCATGCCTTTGCCCAAGCTTTCCTAATGCTCACCTTCTTTACCTCTGCTTATTTGGATTCTCAGGTCCCTTCAAGCTTCAGGTCAAATGCTATCTCTTCTAGGTGGCTCATCCTGCCACCAGCCACCCCCCCTCCCTTTGTTGATGTCCAACTTTAATGACACTAGCTTTTATACCAGAATGAGCATACAGTCTAAAGTGGTGCAAGAGACAGAGTCCCCATTTTATGTGTCTGAAATAGACTTATTTTGGAAAGTGAGTTGGAAGATATATATCACTAGAACAACAAAGTTGGTAATAAGTCCCAGATGGTGTTAACTTTAATATGAAATGTTAGCCTAGGATAAAATGAGATATTTGTAAGGGCTTAGAGAGCCTTACAGCAAGATAGAAATGTAACTCATTACTATTTTTGTTATTTTCCATACAGAATAATAGCATTTATAAAGCACTCACCTTGTGCTAAGAACTTTACAGTTATTTTCTCATCTTAATCTTCATAAGAACCCTGGGAGGTTGGGGCTATTATTATCACCACTTTACAGATGAGGAAACTGTAGCAAATAGTGAACAAATTCACATGGCTAATAAGTGTCTGAAGCTGGACTTGAACTCAAGTCTTCCTGACCCTACGGCCAGTGCTTTGTGCACTATGGTGTCACCCTAGCTACCCATAAAGCTGAAGTCTGTCTCTTCACAACTTCCCCCCATTGGTCCTTCTGTTCTCTGATGACAAAGTGGAACAAATCTAACCCTTCTCTCATACCTGGACCCTAAGAAAGCTGCCCCAGGTTGGAGGCACTTTGTGAGTCAGAATATAGTCAATACCAAAGCTCTTGAGTCTCCACAGATGTGTTGTTATGATGTAGTAATGTTGAACCTTAGCTCAGAATAAAGACGTTTAATTAAATATCACAGAAAATAGATTACAAAAAAGGAAAGATCTCCTATATATACAAAAGTACCTTTTCATGTTTCTATACTACCTTACAGGAATGGGAAATAAGCAGGGAATATACATGATCAAATAACATGCATGGACTAAAATGCACACATGGGGAATTTGTGTGTGTTCAGCATGTATTTGTGCTTGGGGATGCCCACATGTCAGCATAGCAGAGCTGGTCTTGTCCCTGGTAAGGTCATTCTTTAGCCCTCTTCCTCTGCTGAGCCGATACCTGCATCTGCTCTGTTCTCTCTCCCACAATCCTCTTGGATGAGCATCTCCCTTGGTGTTCTCCACTGTGCTATTCTCTGATGTTCCTCTATGGTCTTCAGATGCCACACCTCTTCTCCCCACAGTTCCTTAATGTGAAAAATTACTATTGAATTGGGATATTTCTTGTGAAATAATTTTCTCTTTAACCCAGTGCCACCCCCTCAAAAAACAAACAAACACCTGATTTTAAGCTGTGGGTTTCTCCTTTAGGCTATGGAACTGGGCCGGGGTTTCTTCTCTTTAATTTGGACCTCAAAAGGATAAGAATATTAGGGGCAGGTCTGGGCAGCTACTTGACCCACTTGGAATAGTAAATCAACAAGCTTTAACCACCATGTTGGAAAATATGGTGAACCCCAATTAAAAATGCACCAGGCAGTCATATGGGCCAGACCATGGGGCAGAATGTGTTAGTGTCTTCCAAGTCTTAACAAGGACACTCCCCTTCCTGTAATGAAGTAATGAGAAAGGGGTTGAGGTTTCTAAGTCCACCTCCTTGGTGACTGTTTGCCAATAAGAAGTATCTTGGGATGTCCAGGGGACAGACTAAGTGATGAGATCATAGGGGGTATAGATTGGCCTGTGCCATAGGAACTCTCACTTTTGCCCTGCTCACTCTTCTTAGCAGCTGTTCATATTATGGAGAGAGTCAACTGGATGGTTTGGATTTTTTTGATGAATAAACTAACTCAAAAATTCAGAAATACTCTCTTTCAAGAATTCAGTCATGACATCAGCTGCTCTGTAAAATGAAGATGATTTCTTCTAATAGATGATTTCTTCTAATAGATGATTTCCAAGGTATCTTCCAGCTCTTAATTTATTTTTCTATGATCTTATGATTAAAATGCAATGGTCACTTGGGGTCCCTTGCCTAGGACAGCAGTGTAACGCATAGCTTCAATCCTGTTGCTGCTGTCCATGGTCCTATGAAGTCCAAATAGAAAAGACCCAGGAATGTGTGTGGTGGACCCAAGGTCATCCTCATCCCAGGCCCAAACCCTGGCTTCATTTCCTAGGACCTGCCCAGTGAGGTTTCAATTCTAACAAACTAATGTTAGATTCTCATAGATGGCCATTTCAGATGGCTTCTGAGGGCCCTTCTAGCTCTGGACATAGGATCTTATAATGTCTCCTGCATCTGTCAAATGGAATAGGATCACCAGAATTGGAGTCAAGAAGAGATCTCTTCTTGAGGAGTCTTGTCTAGTGGATTTGTTGGACAAATGAGAAAACTGAGTCCCCAAAGAGGCAAGTATATTGCTCAAGATCATACAGCCAAGTCAAATAAAGGAAAAAAGCATTTATCAAGCACATAGAATGGACCTGACACTGTACTAAGTGCTGGGGTTACAAAAAGAGGAAAACATCAGTCCCTGCCCTCAAGAGCTTACAATCCAAAGGAGGAGACAACATGCAAAGAAGTATATACAAACAAGATAGCTATGATGACATAAGAGAAGTTAGAGATCATCTCAGGGGGAAGGAGTCAGTATTAAATTGCAGAGGCTGGATTCAAGTCCAGGCCTTTTGACTCCAGATACTAAGTGCTTTTCCCTTGACTACATAGGATCTCCAGAGATGATTTCCAAAGTCTTGGCAATGACATCTAACAATCACTATTACTCCTTTTACAAGACAGCACTCTAAAGTTGTCCTAGACATTTCTTCATACTTCTACAGAGGAATATACCATAGGTAGCTTTCATAAAACAACTATTACCTTTCCATTTTATGGATGAACAAACTGAGGTTCAGGGAGATGGTGACTGAAGTGTGACTGCACTCATCATAGCTAGGTTTTGAATTCTGGGCTCTGCCTCAAGGCCAGCAAACATTTCACTCTACCACCTGAATGCTAGTTACGTTTCACTGAGATCTGAAAGTTTTCCATTTGACTCCTATTTGCTTTGCCAACGTACAATCACAAATTGGCTCGACTATGGGCAGGCAAACTGCAAATATTTCATTTTCTCCCACTCCATTCCATTTCTACAACTGTTTATTATTTTCCTCCAACTATTAGCAGCTGTATCAGAGCACCACAATATTAGCGGTTTGGAAATCTTGCCCAAATTTGCCTTAGACTTGAGCAGGGTCAAGGGGAAATGCCAATACAAAATGGAAAAGTTGGCAGAGCTGTCTCCCCTATAATTTTTTTTCTTACCAAGCCGCCCCTGAATGCCATTGTTCTTGTACTTGTGATTGATTGAGCTCCCACGTCTGACCCTCAAGCCCCTGGGCCCAAACAGGGGTTTCTAGAGCTACCATGAAAGTAGAATAGAGTCTCTGCCAAGAATAATATTGTCATTAAAAAAGTACGCCTGGAAAAAATTCAGAAATCTCTTCTCCAGCACCACAACTTGAAAACATCAGCTCTGTGGCTCTCAGCTGTCCTTACATTACAACTCACAATCGTACATTCTCCCAGAAAAATGATAGCTTTGACTATGTAGACCTCTGTCAGCAAGGTGATGTCTCTGCTTTTTAGTATGCTGTCCAGATTTGCCATGATTTTCCTTCCCAGGAAGAAGCATCTTTTGATTCCATGGCTGCCATGGCCATCTGCAGTGATCTGTGAGTTCAGGAATATGAAATCTGACACTCTCCCTTTCTCCTCCCTCTGTTTTCCAGGGAGTGATGAGATCAGTTGGCCAAATCTTAGTTTTATTTGATGTTAAGCTTCAAGCCAGCTTTTACACTCTCCTCTTTCACTCTCATCCATCACCCTCAATTCTTCTTCTCTTTGTATCATCAAAGGGGCATCATCTGCAAATCTGATATTGTTGGTATTTCTCCCGGCCACCTTAATTCCACCTTTTGATTCATCTAGCCTGGCATTTGACATGAACTAGCAGGCACTGAAGAAAGGTTTGTTGAATAAGTTGAGTCAAAAGGAAATATGGAGACTAGCGGCCAATGGTTACACTCAGACAGGAAGTATTTTAATCCTGGAAGCCAGCATTTATAGAGAGCACTTTAAAGTTTGTCAAGTCTTCTAAACTTTCCTTTGGTCTTCACAATAACTCTCTGAAAGGTAAGTGTTATTCTTATCCTGCTATTTTATAAGTGAGGAAATGGAGGCTAAAGGAGGTGTTGACTTGCCTAACAAGTAAGTGATTAAGGCAGGATTTGAACTCAGGTCTTCTAGACTTCAAGTCCAGTACTCTATCTACTATGCCACCCATGTGCTTAATCATCTCTTATGTGCCAAGAATTGTGTTAAGCCCTGATGATATACAGTGAAAAGCAAGACAGTCCACTCCCTCCAGGGACTTATCCTCTAGCAGGATATTTGTACATATGTATATATATGGAGCAGATGTGTTTCCAGCACTTAGTAGGCACCTTGAAGAGGGTACATTGCATGGAATTGAATCAGATACACCTGATATTGGGCCAGCAGCCAGGAACAAGTCACATTTTTCAGCCAGTTGAGTTTTTTGAAGGCTTCCATAAAGCCGGGCTTTGGTGCCATTGACTCAGGAGAAGCAGAATCCAGTCAGAATCCCAGTTCTTGAGGAATTAGTCATGGGAGGATTTCCCAAAAGCTGAAATGTTTCATCTGTAATTAATCTGAGTGAAAAAACAAATTCCCCAAATAATTAGACCAAGTTAAGGGAACTGAGAAAGCCAGAGATCCTCCTGCTCATCTGGCAGTCATAAACCGAGCCCTGGAGCCTCCGAGGCCAGAGCTGGAGCCCATTTCAGGCCAAAGTTTACATTTTCTTTTTAATATCTGGCCAAAAAAGGATTTTAATCAATGCTCATCATTCAGATGTTAGGACTGGAGTCTTTATAGACTCTTAGCACTCGTTTGTATTTCCTTCCCTTCATTGGAAACAGAGCTTTCCAAAGACCTAGCCCAGCCTCCACCCCTGCCTCAAAGCCAGCCTCAGCTCCACTGTAAGCAAAGACTTCAACTGGTCCTGCCAGAATGGGGCAGCCCCCGAGGGTGGACCTTGCTTCTCTGGAATCATCCCTTTCTGCGCTCCAAGGCCCCATCTCACTTTTCTCTCCAGCCCCCCTCGCCCCAGGAGCCTCAATTAAGAAAGCAAAGAGCAGGAGAGAGGGTCCCTGAGGGCAGAGATGATTCAGGGTCTTTATTTTCTCAGTGCCTAAATAACACATGTACACAATACACACAAGCACATATATGTGTATGTACATACATATATGTACACACATGGCCAATACATATGCTTATTAAATGCTTATTGAATCAAAATCTCATTATACTCAAGAATTATAGATTAATCATATCACATGACATTATGTACGAATGATTAATTATGAGATCTATCCAAATTAGACAGAAGCCATCTCTGATAATAATGCACTTTCTCTTCCTTAACTAGCGTCGTCTCCCAATACAAAACAGGACAGTTAAGCAAAATGAATCAATCCATTGTCCTTGTCTAATGATGTATGTTTCAGTTTTTTACCTGTAGCTCCCTACTTCTCAGGCAAACAAACCAACACATTGACTGTCTGACACAATATGCCTCATTCCCTGCCTGTAACTCTCCCCTTTTTAGGGTTTTTTTTTTCAGTCAACAAGCATTTATTTTCTCGTCCCCAACCCTATAAAAGAAAAAAACGAAGAAAAATGAAATCTTTGTAACAAATCTGCTGAGACAAGCAAAGGAATCTCCACATCGTCCATGTCTGAAAACGTATGTCCCACTGGGCGCCATGTCCATTTCTTCTATGGCAGGAAATGGGCAGCAGGTTTCATTGAGAGTCCTCTGCAATGGTTGTGCATTACTATATTGATAAGAGTGCCCAAATCTTTCAAATTAGCTCATCTTTACAATGTTACCATGATTATCTAAATTGTTCTCCTGGTTCTGATTACTTCATTCTACATCAGTTCATACAGTTCTTTTCACATTTCTTTGAAACCATTTCCTTCTTTAAGAAAAAAAAATGTGATTAAGGAAAAGGAAGTGCACTGGTAAAGCCTTACTTTCCATCTTGGAATTAATATTGCATATTGGTTCCCAGGAAGATCAGTAAGGGCTAAGCAATGAGGGTTAAGTGACTTGCCCAGGGTCACACAGTGAGGAAGTGTCAGGTCAGATTTGAACCTCCTTTCTCTAGGTCTGTCTCTTAATATACTGAGCCACCTCACTGTCCCTTACCACATCACTTTAAAATGCTTAATATATTCAAAGTAATGTGCTTTAAAGGAAGGTAGTTAGGATCCCCAGGAGAATGGAGACCATTGAGGACTGGTTTAAGAAATCAGGCACATTTGACATGGAGAATAAAAGACTCAGGGAATACAGAGTTGCTTTTATTTCAATTATTTGAAAGTCTACCATATGGAATTAGGAGTTGACAAGTTTTACTTGGCACCAGAAGGCTGAAGTAAAAGCAATGAGTAAGAATTACAGAGAGAAACTAATTTCAGTTAGATATAAGGAGAAAAAAATACTCACAATTGGAAGCACCCAGTATTGAAATGGGCTGCTTCAGGAAGCTATGGTTGGAGTATTCATGATACAGACCACCTGGGCAAAAGGAGGAAATAGATCAGGACTTTGGGAAATAGAACATAAACTTGAAATCACGGGATGACATAGATGAGGAACTTCAATTATCCAAACCCTATTATATCTCTCTGTCTGCCAGAAACAGAATAGGTAAGCATTTCTTTTCTTCTATTAATAATAATTTCATCCTTAAAAAGCAGAGTAAAAAATAAATTGATTAATAAGCATTTATCAAGTATCTACTATGTATTAGACCCAGAGTAAAGAAAGACAAAAAAGAGCAAATAATTCCTGCTCTCAAGTAATTTAATTTGTTTTAACCCTTAGCTTCCATCTTAGAATGAATACTATGTATTGGTTCCAAGGTTGAAGAGAGGCAAGGGCTAGGCTAATAGGGGTTAAGTGACTTGCCCAGGGTCACACAATTAGAGACCATCTTTGAACCCAGGACCTTCCATCTCTAGTTCTGGCTCTCTATCCATTATGCTACCTAGTGGCCCCCAAGGAATGTATATGTTAATAAGGCAGATACTATGTCCCCAAATTGGGTGAAGTTATCTTTAAGAGGCTCATTGACATAATGAAGTTTTAGACTTGGAGTCAGGAAGACCCACTTCAGACATTTTTTATGGGTCTCAGACAAGTCACTTAATTTGCCTTAATCTCAATTTCCTTAACATAAAATGAGGGAATTATACTTGCTGTCCTCTTAGGTTCTCTTCCACCTCTAAATCTAGGGTTCCGTGAATATCTAGAACCCTAAATAGGATAACCACGAGGAGGTCAAATGCAAGGCAGTTGGAGAAGGAGGGCACACACAGTTGGAAGTTCAGGAAAGACTTCATGGAGAAAGAAGGAGGTGCTTGGCTTGGGGCAAGCCTTGAAAGAAGTGAGACATTGCATTCTGAAGAGGTGAGAGAGAGTGCTTCCAAGCAAGGGGGATGGCCTTTGAGAAAGCAGGAAGACAGGGAATAGAGAGCCATGTGTGAGGAAGACAGAGAAGACTAGTCTGCCTCAACTGTAGGATGGAGAATATAATGAGACAGGAAAGATGAGCTGGGGTCAAGTTTGGGAGGGCTTAAAAAAAAGAAAGGAATTGACTTATGGAGCTAATTTTCACCAGAAGGAGAAACTAGCTGCTAAGGAAGATAAAATAGGAATCGTGGAGGAAAGTAAACCATTTCATCTTAGACTTGGGATCAAGTAGGAGGGGAAAAGCGGGCCTCTGCTGGCATTCCCCTCGATTTTGAGAACGCAGATTTGCGAAGGTCCAGAATACAAAGGGGAAGGGTCCCATGGCCCAATTCTGGAAGATGGCAGCATAGGAGGGGCTTCAAGTTCTCAAGGCTTTGAAAACACAAAAAGAAAGAATTCCACCAAGGAGAAAAAAGTCAACTTGTTTGAAGTGACTGCTGTGGATGGACAGGGAAATTGTGGACCATTATAGATTCTTCTTCAGAAACCCACACAAAAGACAAGAAGAGGGCAGGTAATGGGAAAACGTGCCTCGGTCCTCTAAGAAATGTCAAGACCTCAAAAGATCTGAATGGGCTGAGACTGGAAAGTTCAACTAAAGTTACCAAAGGAGCTTCATCTCAAAAGAGAAGAGGGGAGGCTTACATAAAGGACAGTACACCTGCTCAGTGATGAGAATCAGGGCAGTGTTTGAGCCAATTCAAACTGTCTCCCTAGGGCTGATAGTTAAACTTTAAGTATGAGCATTTATACCTCAGAAGCAAAAAATGCTACAAGCACAGGGCTGCAAAGGGTAGAAGGAATTGGACTTCGTGGGAGTGGTACCCATGACAAATATGGAGGTTCTACCTCCCCCTCCTAGATGACAGAGCTCAAGTCACCAGGCGCAGATGACCTGAGTCCTAGAGTACCTGATTCCCTGGCAGATGTGATGGCTGAACCATCTGTGACACTCACAGAAAGATCTGAGAAAAGGAGAGAGGTGACCCAGGACTAGGGAAAGGACAATGCCATGGACTGAAAAATACAATTTAGAACGAAATTCACTGCATGTAGACAAATGAGCTTGCCTTGGATTTTGGATGACACAGTCATAATGCAATGCTTCACGGACATTTTAGACATGAAAGAGGGGTTATGAAGAGCCTTAATCAAGGGCAGGTAATGCTAGACTCATCTTTGCCTGTTTGTCATCATTTTGGAGTTTGAACATCCCCTGTAGCTTTCCAGGATCATTTCTGTCCTTAATCATTTCCCAAAAGCATCTCCATGACACGATGTAAACTTGGCTCACAAAGCAGGCCTGGAGCTGTAGGAAAAAAGGAGCTGATTTAAAGCAGGACCTGAAGAAAGTCTGAGCAGAGATTAGGATCCTCCGGGGTCTGCATCACCAAGTAAGTGAGCCCTTTTCTGTGTCACCGTGCTTTCAGAATCTCTCTTTCTTTTCTCCATCTCCATGCCTTGCCTCTCTCCGTATTAGAAGAGCTGATAGCAACATACAAAATATTATTAGAAGACACTAGTCATGTAATAACCTAAAGCCACAAGCTGTTGGTGGTATCTCAGAAAACTTGCCCCAATGACTGAGTAAACCAAATGGCCTCAGAACTTAAGGTCTATTTTCAGGTCAACATTTATTAAGCACCTACTATGTGACAAGCATTGTGTCAAGTGTTGAGGACACAAAGAAAGACAAACAAAAACTAAAAAGCCAATCAGTCCCTGCTTTCAAGGAGCTTGCTGTCCAAAGGGGGAAATATCATGTAAGCAACCACATAGGAAAGAGATGGAGACAGGATCAATGGGAGCCAATCAACCAAGGGAAGGCACTAGAATTAAGAGGGCTCATCCCAACACTAAGCTTGGGTAGTATATTCCTTCCACGAGATCCTTTCTCTCCTTGCTTTGGACTCTTTGAACTACATTTTCTCAGGATCTAGGGTCCGTCAGAACATGCCTACTTTTTTCCCGTTTCTAATTGATCCATAAATTCTTTCCCCTTTGTAAAAACAGGATAACTAGACTAGTAGACCATGGAAATGAAGTAAAATTCTCTATCTATATTAAGTAGCAATTAGCAGTTTAATATCAGCCTGGAAGGAGATCTCTTAAATTTGCAGATGTCACAGAGTTGGGTTGGGAATGCAGAAGGTGAAGGGTACCTAAAGTCCTGGATGACTGTTAGAATCCAAAATCCAAAAGATCTTACAATACTCGGTCATTGAGTAAAATCAGATAAGATTCATTTCATTTCATTTTAACAAGCATGTGTAAGGAAGACAGATAGCATGAAATGTGATGGAGACAAGCATAAAGTCTCCTTCGGGTTCAACAATCCCCTTGAAAATCATGAGATGGAGGAAGGATGACAGACGTCAGCTTCTTTGATGAAGAGATGCAGTTTAGGGGTAATCGATAGATCAGCATGAGTCAAAGAGTACCAAGAGAGCAAAGTGTAGTCAGTTCAATTTAGCTCATATAATATAAGGCATTGTGTGGCATTGGGAGGGGATAGTCCTGAAGTATTCTGTCCTGATCAGACCATATCAATAGTTCTGAGCATCTATAAGATATTGGTTATATGTTGTGGCATGTGGATATCCACCATGGATTTCCATCACTTTTTTTAACCCTTACTTTCTATTGTAGAATTAATGCTATGGATTGGTTCTAAAACAGAAAAGCACTAAGAGCCAGACAATAGAGGTTAAGTTACTTGCCCTGGATCACACAGCTAGGAAGTGTCTGGGGCCAGATTTGAACCAAGGACCTCTCATCTCCAGGTCAGGCTTTATGCATTAAATCACCTAGCTATTGTGAATCTTAAAAACTACTCAGACTGTACTTTAGAAGATTTGATTTTAGCTATTTCCTTATTGTAACAATGGAGATACTTGGTCTAACAAGAATCAGGAATGTATTGGGAACTTTTAAAATTACTCCACCCTAATTAGACATACTTTAGGGGAAGATAAAGTTATAAACTCCTGATTGAACAATGAAGGTACTTAACTCATACCTTATATTGAAGCTAGAACCTTAAGCTAGGTCTATTTTTAGATCTAATACAAAAAGGTGTTAAGTACCTGTAAAGGTTAAATTAATCACAAAAAGGTCAAGTAACTCACAAAAGGCAAGCTTAACAAAGAAGTGTGAAGTACCTCAGAAGGTATAATCTAACCAGAGAAGGTGAGAACTAAAGAGTGGTGAGAACTAAGAATGGGCAGTTCTGGAAAAAAGCATCTACTGTGATTGGTAGCTGTGAAAATTTAGAGGAGGTGACATAAGAGAAAATTTCTTTAAAAGGAAGGGTAAAAAGTCAGTTCAGGCAATTGAATTCAGTTTGGAGTGGAGATTCTGAACTGAGTTCAGGAGATTAAGTTCAGTGGAGGACTGGAATCCAGCTTGGAGACGGTCTTGTGGTGAGTGATAAGACTGACTCCCTTACCTTTAGGCTCAGGGAGGCCACTTTGGCCAAGGCTTTTAACTACTGCTTGGCTCAGCCTGAGCCAGAGCAGTTTAAATTAACTCTCTCTCTCTCTCTCTCTCTCTCTCTCTCTCTCTCTCTCTCTCTCTCTCTCTCTCTCTCTCTCTCTCTCTCTTTTCCTTAATTCCTTCTCTCTTTATTAATTAAAATCTCCATAATTTCCAGATTGACTTAGGAATTTTATTTGGCGACCATTTAAATCTAGATTTCAAGTCACAACACTAAAATTATCTTTACACTATCCCCTTTCACTTTTAGTGTAATGCTTATCTTGAGCCCTTTGGGTTCTTGGGAAGCAGCAGTGGTGACATGCCTGCTTTCCTTTATAAATATTCACCAACAAGCTCTTTAATATTCTGGTCTAATTTTTTTTTTCAGAAATAGAACTTCAGCATAAATTACTGGCCTATAGTTTAGAGCTTTGTTTCTTCCTCTTTAAGAAATCAGGCCATTTGTCCTGCTCTAACCTTGAAGTGCTGCTCCCGTTTACCACAATATTTTAACTGTTACTGACAGTGGCTCATTTGCCAGTTCTCTCTGTAGTTGAATATGGCTTGTTCATCTTGCACAGGCTATAGGACCTCATTTAAACTATCATAGAATATCACTAGCATATTTATGTGGCATTTTAAGATTTGCAATGCTCTGTACAAATTTTATCTCATTTGATCCTAACAGCCCTCCTAGGAGGTAGGTATTATTATCATCTCCATTTTTACAAATGAAGAAGCTGAGGCAGATAAAGGTTAAGTCATTTGCCCAGAGCCAAACAACTAGGAAGACTCTGGGGCCAGATTAGAACACAGGTCCCTCTGACTCCAGCCCCTATGTTCTTTCTATCTACTGAACCACCTAACTGCCCACGAAGTCTGTCTCCTCTGTTACACACCTCTACAAGAGGGGCCAGCCTCCTTCAAGTTCCCACTCTATCCTCCCCATCTCCATATTTGCCCATCACAATAGTCTAACACAGCACAAGCATGAGCAGCTTGTCTTGGTGCATGGTCTTGCTAAGTTCTTGCTCAGTTTCTGGTTCTAAACCTACCTATTATTCCTTATCTGGATACTCCATGAGCCTAGACAAATCATTTCTTCCTTTAGTTGTCAGAAAATAGGATTCCCCAGATTTAGAGTGACCTGAGACATCATTTAGTATAATTCCTTCATTCTTCTTCTGGGAGGTGAAAGGTGAGCAACATGACTTATCCAAGGTCACTGAGGTAACAGGCAACAGACCCAAAATCTCCATCTTGTTTCTGATTCCAGCATTGGACTTGGACTTAGGAAAACCTGAGTTTAAATCCTACCTCTGCCATTTACCAGCTGAGTAATCTTGGAGAAGTTTAACTGCCCTCATCTTCAATTTCCTCATCTGCAAAATGGGAACAATAATTGTGTCTATCTTTCACATGGTTATTGTGATAAGAAAATGAGATGATCTATTTAATAAACACTTTGCAAATCTTAAAGTGCTATAAAAATGCTATTTTATTATTGTTGTTTTTATTATTCCTAGTATATGTTGTGTGATTTCTTCATGCAATAATGGCCCAGTTTCCAGGGCTAACTTAGCTTTCCTTGTGCATTTGTATTCCTTTGTGCTCTAGAACCCTGAAAACGTTTGAGCCACTGGCCCCAAATGCCAGTTACCAGGGGCACTGGGCACAAATAAAAATGGAAGGTTTGGGAGTAGATGGGCACCTTTCAGAATGTCAGTGATGGAAGTGTCCTCGATAACATCTTTGGAGTTTCTTCCTATCCTCTAGGACATACTCTTGTGAGAGGTCAAGAATTCTGGTGGACGCCTCGACACTCGGGATATCCATATTTTTTTTTTCCATCTCTAATGTGAAGGTATTAGGCTGGATTGTCTCCAATGTCCCTTCTAGCTCTGACATTTTGTAATGTTATTTTTTCTAAGCAACTGGCTGCAAGCCTTGTTTATATTTAAAGGAAATTGGCACCTTGCTTATGACGGGCAGGGAAAGGGCATTCAGTGTATGAATCCCAAATTTCAAGTTATTCCACTGCATCAGATTAGTCTTTTCCTTTCAGCAAATAGGATTTTCATCTGTCAGAGCCTCTGAGAACTGGAGGGCTATAAGAAGAATCCTCAGTGTTGGGAGTATTGAAAGTCTTCCATGCAGGCAGGACTTCCAGGTTAGACCCTGATGCCAAGGCTGGCCCAATTCGAATACTGTAAATAAATGAATGAGAGTCACTAGCAGCTGCTGATTCCAGGGCGTTGCCAAGCTCTCAGGCTTTGTGATTCCTTTGGCTTCTGAGCCCAGTTTCCTTCAGACCCATCAAACTGCCTTCTGGCTGGCCCCAGGGAAGTTCCATGCTGGCTTCCTGTTAACATGAAGGCATCTCAAAAGGCATGGTTGCCCTTGAGTGCAGCCCAGGGACAGAAAGGCCAGAGAGAGAGAGCCAGCCATTTCATTTGAAGGACAAAGGCTTCTGGGAGTCATCCCAGCCTTCAAAAGAGATGGGAAATCAATCAGCATCCCCAGATCAGTCTCCCCAAAAGCTCTCATCTGGACTACATGGACCAGGCATGGGGACCAAGAACCCCATAATTCCTTGAGACTCTGAACCACAGGGAAATGCCATCTAGGAGATGAAGTTATTTTAGGCAAGGTACTTCATTAATTCATTCAGGCTGCTATTTTTTTTTATAGCCTTACCTTCTGTCTTATCATCGATACTAAGTATGAACTGATGTTCCAAGGCTGAAGAGTAATAAGGGCCAGACAACTGGGATTAAGTGACTTGCCCAGGGTCACACAGCTAAGAAGTATATGAGTCCAGGTTTGAACCCAGGACCTCCTGTCTCCCAGCCACTTAGCTGCTCATTAACAATTTAAAGCCCTCCCTAAGAAAGAAGCTCTGCGCTAAGACAAAGAAAGGCAAAAATTCATTCCCTTGTTTCCAATGGGGAGCCAACATGCAACATGAAGGTAGAAGGTCATTTCAAAGGGAAAATGCTAGCCAGAAGCCAGGGCTGGGGATGCAGGGGGACCTGGAAAAGTTTAATTCACAGGGTGGGATTTCAGCTGAGTCTTGAAAGAAGTCAGGGAAGCTGGGCAGCACATCTCAGTGACGGGAGAAAGCTCCCAGGGGTGGGAGCTAGAAAGAGCAAGAAGGCCAGTGATGTTGACTCATAGAGTGGAAGGGAGTCAAGGATAAGGTAAGAAGAAGCCAGCTGGGAAGGAACTCGAATGCCAAGCACAGCATGATCCTGGGGGTAACAGAAAACCACCAGAATGTGTTGAATTAGCAGGGGGTAGTATGGCCAGCCCGCCATTTTAGGAAGCTCTTTCAGTAGCTGAATGGACAATGGATTGGAGTGGAGAGACTGGAGGCAAGATGGTGACATTATAATGGGTTACATTCATCTGGGCCAAAATAGAAGCAAAGTAAACAAGGAGGGAGGACCGTAGGACCTGGACGATGATGAACCTGTGGTTTCTCCCATCAAGAGCTGTTGTCAGGCTCACAAGGGATGGTGTAAGCACATCAAGTGTTTGCTATAACGTGCCTGTTAAGGAATAAGCATTTATTGTTTAGCATGTACCAGGTCATGTGCTAGGAGCTTGCTCAGACATTTTTTCAGTTGTGTCTTACTCTTTGTGCCCCCACTGGGAGTCTTCTTGGCAAAGATACTTGAGCAGTTTGCCATGTTTCCCCCTCCAGCTCATTTTATAGATGAGGAAACTGAGGCAAAAAAAGGGTAAGTGATTTGCCTGGAGTCAAATAGCCAATAAGTGGCAGAGGCCAGATTTGAACTCAGGAAGATGAGTAGCCTGGCACTGTGTGTACTATAGAGCCAGGGCTATGGAGCCCTGCTAGTTGCTAAATAAAAATAAACCAGTCGCTGCCTGCCCTTAAGTAGTTTATATTCTATCAGGGAAAACAATATGTACATGTGAAATATGATGATGATGATGATGATGATGATGATGATGATGATGATGATGATGATGATGACTAGCATTTCTAGAGTGATTTAAGGGTTGCAAAGGCCTTGGCAAATATTGTTTCATTTAATCCTCACAACAAGCCTGGATAAAGATAGATAAAAATAAAGATAAAGACACAGTAATTTCAGAGGGCTGCTCCAGGCTGGGGGAATCAGAAGAGCTCTCTGTAAGAGAGGGCAGGTACCTGATCTGGGCTTTAAAGGCAGCAAAGGGCTCTAAGAAACAGAAGGGAGCTGGCAAAGCATTCCAGGTTTGGGAGACACTTAGTAAAAGGCAAAAGCTCAGGAGAAAGAATGTTATGAACAATGCTGGAGCTTGCCAGAGAGGGCTGCTCTGTTCCCCCTTTCCTCTGGCACCTGAAGACACATCGTCTGCCCCTCTGCCTAAAAGCCCAATGGGAGCCCTTCTTCCCTCCCCTAACTGGGGTAAGGAAGGAGGCTCCCAGGTAGCATGAGGGATGCAGTTTGGGCACTCGCTCTCTAAAAGTTTTGCCATCACTGACCTAGACCACTGGGTACGTGAAGGTAGTGTCTTCTTCCAAAAGCATTCCTACAACATAACTGGGGAAAATACTATTCTGGAAGCTGCAAGACTGAGGGGCTAGCCCCAGCTTGCCCACTGATTCGTTATATGTATCGTATAGTCATCCCACTTCCCCGGGCTTTAGTTCCTTCATCTATAAAAAGGATTTCATTCACTCCAAACCAGGAAACTGTTCTTGATAATAACTAAGGTTTGTGAAGCTTCTTTTAAGGTGATCCTAAACAGAGAGGGTCAAAAGCCTCATCTGAAGTCATACCTAAATAGCAGAGCCTAAACTTGAACTCAAGTCTTCTGACAACTTTCAGGGTCTTTTTCCTACACAGACTATCAGAGTCAAGAGGGATCTCAATGGTCTAACCTGTACCCAGGAAGAATTTCCTCTACAAGATGCCTAATGTGACCCATCAGTGTTGGGTAAAGATTTTAAGAAAATAAGAAAAGAAAGAGGAAGAGGAAAGGAAAAATGAAAAGAGAGGAAAAAGGAAAGGAGAAGAAAAGGAGAGTAAAGGGGAGAGGAGAGGAGGAAAAGGAACTGCCCTCATGGGACTTACAGTGTGGTAGGGCATAGGTAGATAGAACACACTCATATGTAACCTGTAGATGAGGCAAGGAGGTGACTCAGTGGATAGAAAGCCAGGCCTGTAGATAGGAGATCCTGGGTTCAAATCTGGCCTCAGACACTTCCTAGCTGTGTGACCCTGGGCAAGTCACCTAATCCCCATTGCCTGGCCCTTGCTGTTCTTCTGCCTTGGAACTGATACACAATATTGGTTCTAAGACAGAAGGTAAGGGTTTTAAAAAAAGAATCTTGGTTCACCTGGCTTCTTCTGTGGGGATCCTTGGAGCCCAAGAATTCACAGGGGATTTCTAGTGACCTCAGTTTCATCTTCAGCTCCTCACTCTCACTCCCCTCAGTGATCCAATCTGTCACCAAGACCTTCACAACATACTTCAATGCCTTTCTCTCCATTCCTACAGCTACCAGCTAGGTTGAACCTTCATCACCTTTTACCTGAACCACTGCCACAGCCCTCTTTTTTTAAATGAACTAATTAGTTTGTAATCTTAAAATGCCCCCCCATCTTAATTGATCTCCTCACCCCACCGAGTATCTCCCCACTCCTCTCCATCCTTGACTCAGCTATCATTTTAGCTGATTGTCCTAAAGCCTAGGTTTGACCGTGTCGTCATCCTACTCAATAAAGTCCGATGGCCATCAGCCAAAGGTAGACAAGTTATTCAATCCTAAATTCTTATATTCATCGACATTTCATCTCCTGAACTAAAGTTCACCCAACAGGACCACGATGGGTTCCAGATCACTTCAGAGTTGAGGATGGAGTTCCATCACAGTGATCAAAGTTTCACATTAGCACCTCCTACTGGTCAAATGGGGGTACTTCAGCCTGTTGAAAAGTGGCTAGCCCTGTGCCCAAGTGTGTGATGGGACAGAAGAAAGAAAGCAGGCAGCTCTTTGGTGGTTCATTTTGGTATTTCGCTCGAAGCTCACTCAAGCTCCTTGGCTGGGCTTTGGAATTAGAACTCCCAGAGGTCAGGGACTGGGCTCTGCTCCGCTTTGGGTTCCCAGTGCTTAGCAGACTGCCTGGCACAGAGTAGTCCTTAACAAATTCTTGTTAGTTGACTTTTGCCAGTGGGACAGTACCTATAAGCCAATATTCCAAGAGAATGCCATATCCAATAAGTATGTAGCCATCATATAGGAATCACTTAGGCATAAATTTCCACCTTAAAATAGAGCATAAGTACTAAGGAGGCTCCAGATCCCTCTCTCCTCTCCAGTTCCAGATTGCTATTCTTCCTGAAGCCAATTGCTTTCTGGGAATGCCCCAGGCTTTGAAGAAATGTTCACTGCAGGGTCTTCTGGAGAGAGAAGCCGTCCTGAGCCAGGCTGGGTCCTGGCAGGCGGGCGGGGACAGGAGCCCTGGACACTGGGTGCTCAGAGACAGAGCTGTCATCCAATGGAGAGGCGCCATGACATTGACTGGGAGCCCCAACCGACAGAGACAATCCACGGAAAAGACATTCTCAAGAGTCCTGAGCTCCAACAGCCATGTAATGGGAAGCATATTTTCTTGCTCTATCCAACAACGGAAACTTTTTACAAGTTCTCTGTAAACAACCTCCAGCTCTCCTCTAATCCCCTATCTGTGATGTATTTCAAAGGAATGGTGGGAGGGCGCCATTTGAGAAGCCATCTTAATGTAATTATGTGAGCTGGATTATTACTGAACGTTGAAAAGATGACTCTCTTTTTCTTCATTCTGTGCCAAAGGAAATGTCGGGAAATGAATTCAAGCTGAATTGTTCTTGGGACTGCCCTTTGGGCTCGGGTGGCACCACTGATTCCCAGAGCCGAGCAGCGCGATGGTATCTCTTTGGGCTGAGAGCTAACTCTTGAAGCATCTCAGAATTAGACAAGCATCAGGGACTAGCTGGTCTGGCCTAGGAATACTAGTTAGCACTTATGCAGGGCCTTCCCATTGGCCAACTACCTGATCACTATTTATTTCATGTTATCCTCACAACAACACTAGGAGGGAGACGTTATTCTATCTGCTCTGTGGTCCCCACAGGGTAGTTTGAAGATGACGTGGGACCTTGAAAGTAGTCATTTATGCTCTTCTCTCATGCTTAGGACTCTAGGGCTCTGGATTTGATGTGGAGATATGTAGGGTTGTTTTTTTTTTTCTCTCCATAAATGACATTGATGTAAAGAAGAAGAAAAAAAAAGAATATCTCAAACTTAGCTTTAAAAAAATAAGTAAGAAACTTTAGAAACTGAGCTTGAAATCCTACTGTGACACTCCCTATCTGTGTGACCTTGACTATATCACCTCCCTGGGCCTCATTCTCGTCATCTGTAAAATGAAGGCATTGAATGAGATGACTTCTATGATCTATTGAATCACATCCAGCAGAATCACCTAAGCTTGTAGTTGTTTTTTGCAACCAGAATGGACCAAGTTCTGAAGTCTTCCAAGTTCATTTTCTGGCTCCCTGACCTCCCTGATGAGCCTGGCAGACCTGAGTTCAAACATCAGCTTTGCCACTTGCTACCTGTGTGATCACGGCTCAGTCATGGATCTCATTTTTGCTCACTTCTATAAAGATTGAAGGAGGGCAAGATGAGCTCCAAGGCTCACTCTCTCAATAATTTTTCTGTGCCTTTCCCCCTTGATAAAAATAAAAAAGCTATCCATCTCTATCTAGCTCGAATCAGTCTTCCTGTACTATGAAACTGAAATTTCTGAAGTTCCCCACATTGGTTTCTGACTACAATTGGAATATGATCAATCATCCCTTTCTCCTTTGATCTATCATTTGGGTCTAGAGTTAGTGTGAGCCATTATTTGAGGGGCAACCACTTAACAGGGTATTAAAAAGATTCCGATGGCATGCAGGAGTTGAAAGACAAAGCCTTTGAGGTCCCTTCCAGTTCTAAGATTTGACAATCATAAGATAACCGGCATTTCCATTCAATGATTTACTAGCTAAGTGATTGTACTTTGGTTTCCTAACCATTATACCTGTCCAAGAGTGGTCCTGGCTGTCTTGGGAGACTGTGGAAATGTTCTCCTTCACTGGTGGTTTCCAGACTAAGGTTGGAGAACTATATATTGGAATGTTTAGAGGTGATGCTTTTTCATAGAGTTGGTTCAACTATATGACCACTAAGGTCCTTCCAGCTAAGAGATTCTGGAGTTGAAACATCTTCTTAATAAGAAGAATTATGTTAATAATGACAAATGGTTCTACCTCCCATTAAATCTATTATCATCTTTCCTTAATAGACCCAAGTACACACTTCAAATAAAGGAGAGTCAAATCAAAATATCTTCTTAGTCAATTTTGATATGGATGATATCAAAATATGTGATCCAACTCACGTACACATGAAATAACTCTTTTATTTCTTGGAACCTTCCTCCAGTGATTGCAAAATGGCACTTGAACTTGATAGAGATAAAATTGATTTGTGTATTAATGTTAATGTATGCCTGCCAAGAAAAGAGAGAGTCAAGGCTTAGAGTTCAAATTCAGTGGTTGCACTGGATCAATGGATGAAAGCAATGCCTACAAATATCTTTGCTCCACCAGGCAAGACAGGTCAAGAATGAAAGCCAATGAGGCAGCTAGGTGGCACAGTGTTTGAAGTTGGGAGGACCTGGATTCAAATTTGACCTCAGACACTTCCAAGCTATGTGACTCTGGGCAAGTTACTTAATCTCATTTGCCTAGTCCTTGGCGGTAGTCCTTGGCATGCTGTCTTAATAAGGGTTAAAAAAAGGGGGATCAAAGAGAAGGTTATTGTTGAAAATGTTAAAAGTCTGACTTATAAGCTGATACAAAGTGAGGTGAGCAGAACTGGAACACTGTATATAGTAAGAGTAATATTGGAACAATCAACTGTGAAATACTTAGCTCTTCGGACCAACACAATGATCCATGATAATTCCAAAAGAATCATGATGGCAGATGCTATCCAGCTCCCGAATGAGAACTGACAGACCCTGAGTACAAATTGAAACATATTTTTTCCATTTTTTTTGCTTGATTTTTTTCTCAAAATAGCTACCGTGGGAATATGTTTTGCATGACTTCATAGGTGTAATGGGTATCATTCTTGCCTTCTCAGTCAGGGAGGAGGCTGGAGGGAGGGAGGGAGAGAATTGAGAACTAGAAACAAAACATAAAAAAAATAAATTGATGAAGTAGTGGTACTGACATCCTGTAATCAAAGCTAAAAGTAAATGAACACATTTAAAGAAATGGATGTCTATGCAATACCTATCTTAATGAATGCTTTCAGAACTAGAAATGATACCATGTGTGATTTGGAAAGTGTCCTAAAAATAAAGATGATTAACAAGCCATGGGGCTCATCACATTAAGGCAACTAAAAAAGGGATAACACTTCTTTAACAAAAAAGAAGGAGAAAGGGCTAATAGGTAGTCTTTAGGGCACATGACATACATATCACACATCCCACTGAAATTCTTCTGGAACAAGCAAACATCGCTTCACCGAGCAATAGTAAAGGTAAATAACAGGTACACTCCATGTGATTGGTCTGATAGAAAGGAAACAGATTTACCACCAAATGGAGCCTGTGAATGGCTGAGATCCAAGAATGGAATCCAAAGGCCCTCCAGGGGCAACATCAAGGAGCTCAGCCAACAATATGTTGACAAAAGGCTGAGTCATGTGGATTAGGTTGTGGAAAAGGAGGGCGATTCAGGACTAGGTCATTGCCACCAGAAAATCAGGCAGGATGTGACCTAATAGCTGGAATTATATACATCAGAAGCTTATTATCTTTCATGGACTAATGAACATCAAATCCCCACACTACAAATACAGACTTCAAAATGTACTGGGAAACTTAACAAATAAACTGTACTAGAACAAAACCATAATCATAGGCTGGACTGTTGGCCATAATCACCCAGACATAACACTGAGCTGAAAAAACTTTAGAACAACATTTTACAAAGATGTTGCCATACCAGAGTCTCATAAACTCCAAACTACATGGAACAAAACTCTTTCAAAATATGGCGACCTAAAAAGGGAGGTCAAAATCATGCCAATCATCCTTTCTATTTCTCTGGTTGACTCAAAGATGCTTTGAGGGAGCCTATAGAGGATGAATTTATATCCCAGTACTTGTAATCAATTGCAAAAAAAAAATGTCTTTTTGCCCTACTTTGTAATAGTCTACAGAGCATTAAATATAAAAAAAGAATAATGAAAAGCTAGTGATTTGTTCCAGTACCCTTCCTATATGAACATGATTTTTTTTTAAAAATGAGAATAAGATAAGTAAAAAGAACCAGCAGGAATTACATGTCCCACCTAAAGGGGTTTGGATTTATCCATAGAATTTATTCAAGGAAAGAGTAAAAATTATACAAAGCATTACTTCAGGCTATAACAAATTTAACACTTATAAAAAATCTAACAAGAAAGACCTAGTATCATATGTCATTAGTCTGTTACTTTTCATGAACCAACAACAAATCCCCATAATAGAAATAAAAAATGCAACATTTCTGGGTAACTCAACTAATAAACTGTACTGGAATGAGGCCATTATCACAAACAACTGTTGACCCCAATCATCCAGACATAACACTGACCCATACAAACCAAGGAATGTTTTGAATAGATGTCACCCTGGCAAATACTCATCATTTCCAAGTTATTTGGAATGAAAAACTTTCAAAACATAGAGACATGGCTACAGGGAAAGGGAATGAGGTACATATTGTCCTCATCATTCTGTCTGTCACTGTATTTGTACCATAGATATTTCGTAGAGCCCATAAAAGAGGAGTTTATGTCCTGATACTTTTGCTTAAATTCAGGAAAACAACTATTTTTTCCCATTTGTACTAGAGTTCATGGAATGTTAAATATAAAAAAAAATAACCATGAAACTAAAACACACTGGCTGTGTGATCTTGGGTAACTTGTTTAACTACTTGGTGACCTAAACAACTTTCTGAGGTTTTAAGTTTCAAAGAAAGTGCAGACATGCATTGAAATAGGTTTCCTCCCATGGAAGTTCCTTATACCTAAGAAATCTTGGGTCTAGGTTCTAGCTCCATCCAAACAATAGGACAGTGACTTGATCCAGATACATTTCTATATGAATGTTATTTTTTTAAAAAGTGAAAAAGTAATAAAGGAAGGAAAGAAAGAAGAAATACAACATTTATGAAGTAATTACTAAGTGTGTAGCCCTGTGCTAAGGGTTAGGGATACAAATACAAGAGCAAGACAATCCCCGCTCTTAAGGAGGGGACTACCCATATATGACATTTCAGCTAATTGAGGAATTGTCCATTAGTGGGGGAATGGCTGAATAAGTTGTGGTATATGATTGTAACAGATTACTATTGTGCTATAAGAAATGATGAGCAGGATGATTTCAGAAAAAATTGGAAAGGTTTACATGAACTGATGCAAAGTGAAGTGAAAAGAACCAGAATAATTGTACGCAGTGACAACAATATTTTTGATGAATGTGAATGACCTAGTTATTTTCAGTAATGCAGTGACATGACAATCCCAGAAACTCATGATGAAAAATACCATCTGCCTTTAGAGAAAGAATTGATAGAGTCTGAATGGAGGCCAAACCATACTATATTTCACTTCCTTTCTTCTCTTTTTTTCTTTGAGATCTCTTCCACAAAATGACTAATATGGAAAAATATTTTCCATGAGTGCACATGTGAAATCTATATCAGATTGCTTACTGTTTTGAGAAAGAGGGAAGGACAGGAGGGAGGAAGAAAGGGAGAGTAATAAGGAGAGAGAGAATTTGAAATTCAAAACTTCAAAATGAACATTAGGTATTTTTATAATAATTGTAGAAAGATAAAATGTTATTTTAAAAAAGAAACTTCAGTTATGAATCAGATGGCGTGGTCCTGTGGTCCTTAGGTTATGGTGGCAAAACAGATTATAACTGGTAATACCTCTTCCTCAATGTCAATTCCAGTGGTGATCATGAGATCAGTTTTTCATGTTGAACCATTTGACACTAAATACAAAAGGCTTCAGGAACAATAAATTTCTTTTTGAGTCTTCAGTAACTATGGCTGAAGCATCTTCATGAACAGTGGCCAGTGTATCTTACTCAGAAGTTGTAACCAAGGATGATGGCTAGAGATGGATCATTTGGAACTCCGTCATATTAGAGGATAGGAAATAAGGATTGGATTTCTGATTTCCCTCTTATGGGGAATTCCCAGATGAGAAAACTCTCTCTGTCAATGTAAGTCAACTCCTCTATAATTTGTAGTCTTAGGTTGTTACCTAGAGCACTGAGAGGTGATATGCCTTACCTAGTTACACACAGACTCACACAAGTCAGACCTTAAACCAAGGTCTTTAAGCTCCTCACTATGTACATTGCCTTTCTTGCATTCAAAAGATATGTTCAAATATGAAGCCACAAAAAAGTTTCTGCAAAGAGGAAAGATTATAGGCAGAGAGCCAGTATTTGATGTTCACACCACTAAACTTAAGCCCTAAAGAAAAAATGAGAGCTAAGGCCAAACAGAATCAGCTTCCAATGAGTGCTTGATTGTATGGGACTGCTTCTTTCAGATAGAAGTTATCTCACCTCTTTCAATAAATGTCAACTCTTGTTAGATTTACCATAATTCTCTTTAAATCTATATGTAGCCTAAGAGAGTTGCTTTTTAAGTCATTGTATGTCATAGAGTCATGAAGAAGAGAATGTTAGGAAATAGAATTATCTCAAAGCAAGGTAAGTATCAATTGATGGAAGTTGGGGAGGTGTGCTTAGATGGCAGATAGTTCCATCCCAAAGAAAATGAGGGACTGGAATAGAAAAAACAGAGAGGCCAGAAATGGTATATCCAGAATCCTAGGAGAGGGGCTTGTTTAAATTGCTAACGAAATAAAACATGGGAAAAGATAGAGGTACAGAAAAGAGCAGGGACTGGTTTTCTTTCCTTTCTTTGTAACTCTAGCGCTTAGCCTAGAGTAGAAGCTTAATTGATGTGTGATCACTTGACTTGATATCCCCAAAAGAGCCCATATAACAAGTCAAAGTGAAGATAAAACAGAAAAAAAAGGATGTCCCAAAACCAAAGTCCAGCCAGGCTGCTTAGTAGAAGTGGGTATGAGGTGATGATATTCTCTTCTTATAACTAAAGAGTTGAACTTGGCGCTCAGATAGGAAAGAGTCATGAGGACTCCAGAAACCAGAGCATTGGTTTTAGAGGCTGATACTTTGAGTTTGAATCCCAAGTTTGCAACCAGCTCTCAAGTTCCTTCACCTCTTTGGGTCTCTGTAACCTCCTCTGTATAATTGCAAAGGTTGATTAGCTGGTCTTTAAGTTCTCCTCCAGCCCTGACGTTCTATGAAACCAATACAAATGGAGTAGAAGGAAGGTAAGAACTAAGAGAGTGAATGATCATTGGTGAGAATCATGAAATCTCACAGTTGGAAGAGACCTCAGAGGCCGCGTTTGGGCTTTTACCCCTCCCTAGAGAAGAAAATCCTCCCGAGCCATCTAGCAGGAAATAAGATGGTGGAAATTGAACTTCACAACCCGGTTCCAATTTACCTTCCTGTGCTTATAGTCTAGCCCCTTCCATGCATGCCTGAGTGTAGCAAGACTGGCCTTCTCTCCCATGGCATCCCATCTTCCATCCCCATCCTTTGCTCAGCCGGTGCTCTATCCCTGACACTTTTCCACTTCTGCATCTTGGAATCCTCAACATCCTACAAAGCTCTCACTACATTCTACTTGAGGAATTCCTGGTCCTCCCAGCTGCTAGAGTCTTCCCCTGAAAATGACCTCATATGTGTTTTGTATATCTTTTGTGCATATTTATATCAATTAACTAGCATTTATTAAGCACCTACTATGTGCTAGCTATTGACCTTAAGCACTGGAGATAAACACAAAGAATGGACTAATCCTACCTGGCAAGGAGTTAAGTGTGACCTTGCTGTCTCTCCAGATAGAAGGTAATCTCCCTGAAGGCAAGACTGCTTTATTTGTGACTCTGTACCTCCAGCACTAGCACGTTGCAGAGTACACAGTAAGCATTGAATGACTACATTAGTTAATAAAGATTTAGTGAATTCTTTGTTGATTGATAAGGTCGGGGATGCATTAGCTCTGTTTGTCATAGAATTCTTTGGGAGCTCTCGAGTCACGTGTGAAAGTTGTGCACAAGTGTGGGTGTGGGCATGGGGCTGCATCTGCATGGGGGTGTGTGTGTGCGTGTCTGTCTCATGTCCTCTCCCCATTTGGTTCTCTCTGTAGCTACAGACAGTGGTTGTTTTATAGGCATTAGTCATTGCACATGAGGATCCTGCTGGCACAGTGGAAACGTTGGTAGTTCCTTCACTTTTACCATTTGTCTCACACACACACACACACACACACGCACGCACGCACGCACGCACGCACGCACGCACGCACGCACGCACTCACATACACATTTGCACAAACATTAAGGATTCTTCCGCCCTTGGCTCTGGACTAAAGGACAGATTCCAAGTTCCAAATTGAACAAATACACTGTCAATGGGTTGTTTCCAAGCTTCCTTCTGAGGTCTTTAGAACATCCCAACTATCTGGTCCTGGGTGGGAGTTCTGCTTCATCCTAGTGGGAAGAGCTAGAGCAACCTGATTTTTCAAATGAACTCATTACAGAATTAGCTTCTTGGAATGTCCCTGGTCAGTGTCAAGAACCAAGATCATCAACGTGGAGTTACAAATAGGAGCTAATAGGATTGTAGGATCCTATATGTGGAGCTAGAAGTCTTACCCTTTCATTTTACAGATAAGAAAACTGAGGCCCAGGGATGTTAGAGGAAAACTTTAGTGGAAAAAGCAGGATCATGGGATCATAATGGAACCATAAGGCCATTTCATGAAACCCTCACATTTTACAGATGAGGAAACTAGAGTTCTAGATTGGTTAAATTATTTCACTGAGGTCACAAACGGCATAATAAGAGAAGCAGGATTTGAACACAGTAAGGACTATTTCTCCAAAGTACGCAGCAACATTTAGTTTTTCTATGGCATTTTAAAATTTACAAAGTTCATTCCTCGTGACAATAATGATTATTATCCCCATTATCCTGATAAGAAGACTGAGGTTCAGAAAGGTGGAAAGGTTTAGCCAGACTCACACTCTTGGTTGTCATTCAATCCCCCCTCCTCTCCCTCCCACACAGTCTCTATAAGACGTCAGCCATCTGTAGAAACATTGGGTAATCAGGGTCCAGTTGCCTCATCCAAGAAGATGCCAATGATCCAAGTTT
Organism: Monodelphis domestica; assembly: GCF_027887165.1. Lineage (NCBI taxonomy): Eukaryota > Metazoa > Chordata > Mammalia > Didelphimorphia > Didelphidae > Monodelphis > Monodelphis domestica. Next base: position 12,787,800 of record NC_077228.1, on the reverse strand, counting down.
CCAACACAGTATTTGTTTAAGGACAGCAATCCAGACAGAGTCTCCCAGGGGAAGGACGGTTGCCCTCGGTCAGTTCAGGGAGACTTTTTGTGACTTCAAAGACAGCCAGTCTGGAACAGGCAGCCGTCTGGGAGAATCCCTCTCTGAGTCACTGGGAAGTTGGATGGTGTGTCTTGCTTCCTTCTCCAGATGAAGGAATTGAGCCTTGGAGAATGGAACTTGACTCTAGACCACCCATTGGGTCCTTTGCTTTAGCCAAAAGCTTCAACCAGTCAACAGAGAGAATGTTTGTAGCACTACCAGCCCTTGAATGGAAGCAGAGTAGTACCACCCATGTCTGGCAACCCTTGCGGTATGATTTGAAGACTGCCAGTGAGGGAGAGCCCAGCACTTCCCAAGGTAGCCCATTTCACTTCTGGATACCTCTGATGGCTAGGAAATGCTTTATTTGATTTGTTTACAAAGGCAGCTTAAGCAGAGACAATGCTGGATATCTTTGAAATCCGCTTGACCCATTTCCAAGGGAAACTGTGATCTTCAGCGGAGCAGGAGGGCCATAAGACTGGGAACTCTTTTCTACAGTCTCTGCTTGGCATGCTAGACTAGAATTACACATTTCCCCTTTCCCATACATATTGATGATGGAGCGAATGATTTTTTAGATCCAGAACAAAAAGCTGCTTCCCTGGTTGCTACCCTTTTAAGAAGGGAGGCTCACCCTTAGCTTATACTGGCCAGTTTGGCTCCTCCTTGCCAAATGCTCATTACACAAAAGATCATCACAAATAGTGAATAGTGAGAAAACTCCTTCAAAAGCAAACTGCACACTGAAATGAGGGAGAGTACTAGAAAACACACAGAATGAATAGACTCTCCTGCTAGAAGTGAGGCATTGTGGGGCAATTCCCTGAAGTCTCTCCAGAGGCAAGCTGGAAATTAGGGACATAAGGAGGAGCCAATTTTCCCTACAGATAGATCTTCTCCTTCCACAGCCTCTGTCTCTATCTTGCCTCTCAGCTCATCTGGATTTGGTCTCAGAAAGTCCCTAACACCATTTTTTTTTTATTTCTCAGAGAAGAAAAAGAATGCCTCTCTTCTCCAAAGCTCTCCCAGCATCTCTTCCCCTCAAATAGTCACAAAACATTGTCTTAGCATTCTGTCCACCAGTTTGGAGCATCTCATGTCCCAGAGTGGACCATAGACCCTGATTACATGTATTAAATATTAAAAGGATAATGTTTCCTAGATAAAGCCTTTTACCTTTGACAAAGGATTCTGGAGATCCACAAATCATCTCTATCCTGAAACAGACAAACAAACCAACCCCTTTAATTCCCAACTGCTTCTTCTTCTAGTTCCTTTCCTATGGCCTTCTTTACCACCCAACGGACTAGCTTTTCTCCATGAAATTTATTTTTTTGCATAATATGTCATAATAATTTTCAACATATGTTTTCCAAAATTTTGAAATCCCGATCGCCTCCCTCCCTTCCCTCTCCTCTCCTGGAGATGGTGGGCATTTTGACCTGGGTTATACATGTACTATCATGCAAATCTTACTTCCAGATTATCTACCAAATTTCTAAAAAGAGTCATTTGTACTCTCTGCTTTCCTTTCCTAATTACCCAGTCAGGATTCATCCTCCTGGATTTAAGCTTGTGCCCTCTCAGACTAATGCAGCTAAAGTTTCAAAAGCCATTTATGATCTATGAATTGCAAAATAGAAGACTCCGAATTTTGAGGCAGAAGAGCTTCAGTTGGACTGGACAGCTACTGGACCAGTAGCTCTCAAAGGGTGGTCCAGGGACTCCTAAGGGTCCCCCAAACCTTCTCCATTATTCAAATTTATTCAAATTTCAATATTCAAATTTTCAATTCAATTTTCATTTCAATTCAAATATTAAAAATTATTCAAATACTACTAAAATGTTTTAATATATAATGCAATGGATATGAATAGATATAACCCATAGAAACAAAAGCACTTTGGAATAGTTCTTAATATTTTAATATTTGGAGTCCCCAAGCCCCAAAGTTTGAGAACCATGGATCCAGACCAACCTATTCTTGAAAGAGAATATGGAACAGTTTAAGCACTCACTTAGAGGGCAGCTAAGTGGCACAGTGGAGAGAGTGCCCAGATTGCAGCCATGAAGACTCATCTTCCCAAGTTCAAATGTGGCCTTAAACACTTACTTACTAGCTGTGTGACCTTGGAGAAGTCACTTGATCCTGTTTACCTCTGTTTTCTCATCTGCAAAATGAGCTAGAGAAGGAAATAGAAAGCCACTCAAGTATCCTTACCAAGAAAACTCCAAATGGGGTCGCAAAGAGTCAGACATGACTATAAAACAAATGAACAGCCAAAGTGGAGGATATTGTTCCCTCTGTGCAAGCATGAGTATTCAGTAAGGTCAAGTAATTTCCTAGTACCTTTAAGATCTCATAGGAGCTCTCTTCCCCACTCTACCAAAAAGGGATCATGAAGACCTCCATGGAGGAGGCACTCCTGACAGAGAGAAGTGGTTCAGAGAGTGAATTTAGGACCAGAAAGACAAGGGTACAGGGCAGCTGAATGATCTTGGCTAATTCATTTAACGTCTCTGACTCTTCAATTCCTCCTCTATAACAGGACCCACCTCCCAGGGTGGTTCTTAAAAGGAGGTCACATAGAAAGTCTGCTGGGGATGGGCATCCTCCTCATCACCATCATCATTGGGATTATTTCAGTCCTGTGGGCACAAAGCACTTCCCCAGGTAGTGGAAGCTCCTTTCGGGCAGGGGTTTTGCCCCAACTTCTTTTATCTCCCCTCCAGAACTGAACAGACTCCAAGCTCAGGAAATCTTGTTGAATTTGTTAGAATTTCTGCCTTTGTTCAAATATTGGCTCTGACGTTTACCACCTGTGTGTTTACACACAGTGAAACAAATCAGTTATCCTTTGTGGGTCTTAGTTTATTTATCTGGAAAATGGAAGACTTGGACTCTGATTTTTAAGGATGCTCCCACTCTGTATCAGTGATCCTAAACCACAAGCTCCCTGACTCAATTTCCTTCTTGGTAAATCAAAGATCTTTGACTCACAGGCCTTCCTTAAAGCTCTAAATGAATGATCAAGGGTCCTAAACCCTACTCTCCCTGACCTCAGTTGCCTTATCTGAAAAATGAGGGCTTGGATTCAATCTGCTATCCACTGGCCTTTTTCAGAAAGAGAAGAGTGCCCTTGACAAATGCCAGGGCTTGGCCCTCCCTACTCTCCAGGCCCCAGGTGGGGCTCAGTCCAAGCTCAGGGCTTTGAAATGAAAATGCAAACAGAAAATCTCTTCTCCTTTGCTGGGTTTCCGGATTCCTTTTGATATGAATCCATGAATATTCAGGCTCAGCCCTCCCACCCCCATCCCCAATCTGGAGCATCCCTGAGTGATTTCACAGGCCTGAGTGAAAAGTGTCACTCCTCTATGGGCGTCCCAGCCTGCTTTCATCCCTGGACATTAGAAAGAGGAAGCCCATGGATATGCTGATGGTCTCTCTGTCTCCATTGAAATGCCCCTCTTCCCTCAGTTGGGGGTGATCTGAGAGAGGGAGGAGGGGCAGGGACCAAACCCCAGCCCACCTCGGAAAGTCCCCTCGGTCCCAGAGCAGCCTTCCCTAGAAGCATCCCTGGTCTTTCCAGCCTTTGAACCACCAGCTCCTATTTGGAGTCAGACATGGCCCTGCACTGGATGCTGAACGAGCCAGGAGAGAGCCAACCTTTTCAAAGACTTGCTAGGCCTAGCAGTCAGAGCTGGAGGATTTCTCCCTCCCTCCCCCACCCCCATCCCAGATAGATTTGGGAGCTCAGCATAGTCTTTGCATGACCGTTTCCAGCCATAAAGTGCTGGAAGTCTGGCCCCTTCCTTTGTCCTTGGCTGAGTCTGGAATTACTTGAGAACTGGGTGTAGAGATGACTAGGATGGAGGGCAGGCATTGGCAAGCCCAGAAAGGGCTCCATTTTGCTTTAAGGTGTTGGGAAGGGCACTGATTGATTCTCCTTCAGGCCACAGGACCAGAGCATTGAAGGGAATTGTGACCCACTTTTTTATTTTCCCAAAAAGAAAACTGAAGTCAAAAGAAATGAAATAATTCAATCATGGTCAAACAAGGGGTAAGTGGGCAAGCCCTGATTTGAACTCAGGTCCTCTGATTCCAAATATGGCACCCTTTCCATTGTACCTGCTAGTACCCTACTACCCTCCAGCCCCAAACTCACAATTCACCCTGTAGATATTACATATACAGTATACAGAAGGGTACTTCTCCTCTTAGAGTGTGATCTTGGGGGCATTATTGGTTTCCTTTTGAATTTCCCAGAAACCTCTTGTTTCCCAGATTGAGAAAATGAGGTCCAAGGAGGGGAAGTGACTTGTCCAATGGAGGACAACTCATTAGTAAATGACACAAGCTAGGATTTCACTCTAATTGAGAGGACCTGAGTTTAAATGGGAGTTCTATTACTTGCTGCCAGAGTCACTTATAGCCCTTCTCTCTGAGTCTCACTTTCTGTGAAACAAGGGATTTGGAACAGATGATATCTAAAGCTCCTTTCAGGTTGAGAGCCTAAGAAACTGCACCTGTTTTGAGGCAGTCTAGTCATAGAACATGGGTTCAAATCCAGATGCTTCAGCTTACTAGCTTTGTGACCTTGTACAAATCATCCCCCCCACTGAACCTATTTTTGCATCTAAAAAATAAGGGGATTCGATTTTTGGCTCACAAGACCTCTTCCAAGTTAGGTGTCTGGCGCCATTTTTTGTATATGCTAACCATAACTCCCCATAGAATGGGAGATCCTGAAGATCAGGGAATTGGCCTTCTACTCTATTTCCTCATCATCTTGATGGCGTGCTGTCATTTGGCCCAGCTGACAAATAAGGAAAATGATGGAGCTCTACACAATGGTCCTACCATTGTGGAAAATGTTTTGAAATTCCGGGTATAAAAACAGTCAGAGGAAATGCCTAGCCAAGAGATGTGGAGCATCTTTTTTGTAGAACAGCAAAATGGTCAGCATCACTGCATTGATGACTACATTGGGGTGGGATGGTCTAAGGTGTAAGAAGACTGGAAATAAGTGTGAGAGGCAGCAGGTGATGAATGGACTTGAATGCCAAAAAAAAGATTTTGCATTTGATTCTGGAAGTGACAGGGAGCCACTGCAGTTCATTGAGTAGGGGAGTAACATGGTCTTACCCAAGTTTCAGAAAATTACTTTGGCTACTGGGTAAAGGATGGACTGAGTGGGGAGCCATGGCTATAGTCCAGGGGTGAAGTGACGAGGTTCTGCACCAAGGTGGGGCAATGTCAGAGGAAAGAAAGGGGTGGAGTCAAGAGATACCACACAGGTAAAGTTGATCAGCCTTGGCATGAAATTGGAAATGAGGGGGACAGAGACAGATAGACTGACACAGAGAAACAGAGAGAGGAAGAGGGAAGGAAAGAGGGAGGAAGAAAAAGAGAAAAGAAGACAGAGAGACAGAGAAAAATCAAGTAAAAACTTGCTGTAAAGACTTTTCCCAGAAAACTAGTTCCCTTTTACTCTCAACTGTATTGTATTTGTTTGTACAGAACCTTTTTTCTATTTTTACAATCAAAACTATCCACTTAATCTCCTGGGATCCTCTCCATCCCTTGTTTGGGCATGAATCCTTCCCCTGGTTGTTGTGAGACTCAAATGCAAAGTTATTTGCAAACTTGAACGTTCTGTATAAACTCTAGCTGGCAAATGTTACTTTGGCACTAGAGTAAATAAGGCATCATAGCTCTAAGGCGTGGCCATCTTATCCAACTCCCACATTTTACAGATGAAGAAACTGAGGCACAATGGCCCAGAGTAGGCAAGAGACTTGATGAATATCACACAGACAACATGGGAGACAGAATTTTAACACAGGAATTGCATCAGTCAACCAATGATTCAATCAACAACTACTTTGTGTCAGGCAATGGAGAAACAAAGACAATATCAAGATGGCGTCTGCCCTCAAAGAATCTGACATTCTTTCCATTGAAGATGACATGGAAAGGTGTCTCCAAAAGTTCAAAATGTTAAACTGCATTAAATCTTGTGGGAGGCAGCTGACTGTCGTAGTGGATAGAGCACTGGGCTGGAGTCTGGAAGTTGAAATCTGACCTCAGACACTTAGTAGCTATGTGACCCTGGGAGAGATATTTAACATTGTTTGCCTCAATTTTCTCAACTGTAACAAAGGGATAACAGCAGCATCTACCTCATACTCTTGTTGCAAGGATGAAGAGATATAATTGTAAAGCTCTTAGGGTAGTAGCTGGCACATAGCACACAGAAGTGGTAAATAAATGTTAGTTGGTGGTGGTAGTAGTAGTAGTAGTAGTAATAGTAGTAGTAGTAGTAGTAGTAGTAGTAGTAATTGTAGTTGTAGTAGTAGTAGTAGTTGTTGTTGTAGTAGTAGTAGTAGTAGTAATAGTAGTTGTAGTAGTAGTAGTAGTAGTAGTAGTTGTTGTAGTAGTAGTAGTAGTAGTAGTAGTAGTTGTAGTAGTAGTAGTAGTAAAAGGAGATGGTCATACCTCCTAGGGTTGTTGTGAAGATCAAATGAGATAATAATTGTAAAGTGCTTATCAAAGTGCCTGACACATAGTAGGTACTATATAATATTATTGTCAACAAGAACTAATTGACATCATGCAAGCAATTATGTACAAACAAGGTACATACAATCTAAGGGGGAGGTAATTTTAGGGGGGAAGAAATTAACAGTAAGGAGGAACTGACTGTCTTTTGCAGAAGATGGGACCCGAGCTAAGTCTTGAAGGAAGCTAGTTTTCAGCAAAATTCTGGGCACAAGAGAGGAACAAAAAATGGGCTGAACGAGTGGTGGGAGCCACAATATATCTCCCACCTAGCTTTCCAATTGTAGATGATATAGTTGATTGAGAATTGGATTAGGAGTCAGGAAGACCAAAGTTCAAATCCTGCCTCAGATATTTTTCCTGGATGTGTGGTCCTGGCCAAGTCATTTTACTTTTGCCTTCTTCAAGGTCCTCTTCTATAAAAATGGAGATAATAATAGCACCAACTCCCTGGGTTATTGGAAAGCTAGAATGAGACTGTTTCTGTAGTCACTTTGCAAATTGTAGAGGGCTATGTAAATGTTTCACTACTATAATACTTATTTTTGCCTTCATGTATTCTATGAGCCTAATTGTATTGGAGTATTCTCCATTCTTTGAACTCAGTGCTCTCTTTTCTGCTTTTATCTATTCACTCAAGGCATTTTCCATGCCTCCATCCTCACTCTTACCTCTCAAAAGTCTTGACTTCCTCCATGACTCAACTCTGGCAGCATTTTCTCTGGCCAACTTGTCAGATCCCCTTCATTACTGGAGCTCCCTGCCAACCCCATTTTCTTTCTTGTTTTTAGACTTGAAATGAATTTCCTTATTTGTTTATTACACCAAAATTCTGTTATCTCCTGCCATCCCTTTCCTCCTCGCACTAGGGAGGACATCATTTAGCAGAAAGCTGTGTGTATCTCTAAAACTACAGCTTCCTTGTTTCAGTTTATCAGTTCTTTCTCTGGAGGTGGACATACACAAGTCATTCTTCAGACAATATTTCTGTTGTTGTACATAATGTTCTCTTGGTTCTGCTCATTTCACTCTTCATCATCTCATGCAGGTCTTCGCGTGCTTTTCCAAAATTGATCTGTTTATAATTTCTTACGACGGAATCCTATTCCATCACAACCATATGTCATAACTTGTTGAGCCACTTCCCAATGGATGAACATCCCCTCCATCTCCAGTTCCTTGCCACTACAAATAGAACTGCTATCAATACTCTAGAACATGAAGCTTCTTTTCCATTTCCCCTGATCACCTTAGGAAATAAGCCTAATAGTGGTATTGGCAGCTCAAAAGATATACAGTCCCATTTTCATTGTACTAGGCTTGTTGCATGAATTTCCCACCCCTGCCCCATATCAATATAAACTCAGACCCAGGAAGTGTTTCTTATTGGTTCTCGCATCACTAGTGCCAAGCACCGTGCCCAAGACATAGGAAATGCTTCTTAAGTATTTCTTCGTCCCCCCTTCTTGCAGAGGTTGGGAACCCTGCTTCTATGCTGTCAGACTAGACTGAAGCTTTGGTTAATTTCTTGAGCCCGGTTTTAAAATATTTTAATCTTTCTTCCTATTTTTTTTTTAAAACCCTTACCTTCCATCTTGGAGTCAATACTGTGTATTGGCTCCAAGGCAGAAGAGTGGTAAGGGCTAGGCAATGGGGGTCAAGTGACTTGCCCAGGGTCACACAGCTGGGAAGTGTCTGAGGTCAGATTTGAACCTAGGACCTCCCATCTCTAGGCCTAGCTCTCAACACACTGAGCTACCCAGCTCCCCCCCCCCCTATTTTTTATCACAAGGATTTCCGATATGACAGCGAAAAAGCTTGGGGTAATTTTGGAGAAGAAGTGTTTGCAATGTATGCTAAGTTTCTATTAGAGAATATAAGTTGGAAAAACTTACAGCCTCTTTTCTGAGATGGGAACCAGCAGTCAGACAATGAAGGGGTGCCCCTTTGAGCCTGAAGAAACATCCTGGCCAACCGCAGGCCAGATTTTGGAGTTTTCTGCTTGCAGTTGCCAGTTCTCATTACCCTCCTCCTAAAATCATCATCCCGTGTGTATTTATTGAGTCTTGGCCTCTTGGACTCATAGATAGATTCGTTCTGGGGCTGTTTTGCTTTTTGGTTCAGATAGCAAAATCCTTGAGGACCTGTTGCTGATCATTTTTAGAAAGCAATTACCTAATTCAGGGCACTTCCCATTTCTGAGATGCCCCATTGGAGGGTGAGGTGGCACCTGATATGTAACTCCATGAGTTAAGGGTCTCTGGCTAAAAGCAAGACTGGACAACAGCATCATGGACCATTTCCCACTTTCTGCCCTGGGGGCTCATACAATCATCCTCTTATCATGCAGTCTACTACCATTCTCAGGGTGGATTCCTCACCCCTGTAAGGACGAGGGAGAAGCTAGTTCTGAGCCCTTAGAGAAAAAGAGAAGGATCAGATCAACAAAACTATGGCTCCCCAGGGAGGTCCTGACAGATCAGCAAAGACCCCGTGGTCAGTTCCTGAGAATAAGTTTCAATAATGAATGTGTAAGTTTCCATTGGCCGAATGATGGAATATTGGGCCAAAGGGCCGGTACAGAGCTACAATATTACAGGCAAATAGTTTCTAGTTGGCTGGCATCTATTTGGACATCACTTATGCAAAAGATTTTCAAATTATCTTTGCCCATGATTATCAAGAACACGATGGAAAATGGCAATAAATACAGGAAGATGCTTTATTGTCCAATAATGCATCAGGAACTCTCTGTACGATTATTTGGACCCTGGCATCACTATAACTGTTTCAAGACTAATCCTGGGGCAAGATATAGCCTGTCTCCAGCAGGTGGCGGTATCCTAGCACTGGCTATATTCTGCCCAGAAGGGAACAGCAAGAAGATGCTCAGATTCAATAACTCACATTTAAGTAGCTCTTTACCAGTTGAGGAAAGTGAGGTTTAATTGTTCTCAGCTGAAATGCCAGTTCTTGTGAAATGGCCAAGACCACCGGATCAAAGAATCAGGGGTTAGAGGGGACCTCAGGGACCATCTGGTTCAACCTATGCTTAGCAAAGAATCTTATCTAGAGCGTTTTCAACAAGTGACCCTCCAGCCTTTGATGGAAACCCTCTGAAGTCTTCTTCCACAATTTCTCGAGGCAGTCCATTAGACTTTGCCAGAACTCTAAATAGGGGGAATTTTTTTCCCCAGACATCGAGTAAAAATTGTCCTTTCTGTAGCTTCCACTCCCTACTCTGAAGCTCTTCATGTTCCCTGCCAGGAAGGGTCAACTAGGTCTTCCCAGGTCGTAAACCCAAGTCTTCAAGGCTCCAAAACCAATTCTCCATCAGCTCTACCACATTGTCTCTTTAATTGTGCTTAAATCTAAGAGACGACTTCTAGTTCAACGACAAAATCATTGGCTCCATTTATTTTTTTCCATGATTCAGAGCAAGTCAAATTCCATTTCCTACCAAATTACTAAAGACAGGTTTCCTGCCCCCAATCCTCTAAGTCTCCTATTCTCCAGTCTAAATACCCCTAATTCATAGAATCAAAGATTTTAATTTCATTCATGGATCAAAGACTTAGAGCTGAAAGAAACCACAAAGGTAATTGAGTCCTCATTTCACAGAAGAGTAAACTGAGGCCCAGAGGAGTTGTGTCTTACTTAAGATAACAAAATATTAAATCTGAGATCTGAACCCAGATCTTCTGACTCGAAATTGAGAAATCTTCTCATTTCACCACACTTCTGATTATCATAAAGAATCATATCCAAAGCCTTCACCTAGGTTACAGGGTTACTATTTTGTTCAAAGAGAGCCTGAAAATAGCAAAAATGAGTTGGGTCAAGTGCCCCTACAACTGAATTCAAATACCCTACTGTCATTAAATGAGATGTCAGTACAACTAGAGGCCATGTAGTTTTCTGATGGTCCCAGTTGTAAAAATGGAGATTTTGAACCCTAGACTTCAATCCCCAGAAGTCCTTGGCATTTCCCAGAATTCCCTATAATCTCACCTGAGTCCCCATGTAGGTGAGATCACAACTGGTATTTAACTGGCAGTAAAGCCTCCCACGTTCTCTTTTCTTCCATTGCAATGATATAGGAAGTAAGCTAAACTAAGCTAAGCTCAGGGATTTTGAATGGGCTAATCAGCCACGGGCACGTGGTTTTTATTTTGTGTTTTCTTTATTCCTTGATTTCTAATAATCCTTAATAAACCTCTTAAAATATAATATTTTTATTATTAGAGATATAATTTAAATTTTACATAGTTCCCATGGATTCAATTCTCATCTCTACCATGCCTTTGATTCTCATATAGTCTTATGAAACCTTAACCTCTCTGCTGACCTCCAGGCTTGACTCTCCAAACACCCATTGGACATCTCACCCTGGATGTCTTGTTGCCATCTTAAACTCTCCATGCCTGAAATAGAATTTATCTCCTTCCTCTGCACCACATACACCAACTCTCCTCTCTTCCTAACTTTCCTATTACAATAAATGGCACCACCACCCTTGACCATCCAGACTCACAATCTATGTGCCATCCTCAACTTCTCCTGCTCTCCTCTCCTCTCCCTTTTTCAATCATTTGCCAAACCCTGTCACTTCTACCTCTGTAACTTCTCTTAGATCAGCCCTCTTCTCTCCTCTGACATGGCCACCACTATGGGAATAGCCTTCTAATCTAATTTCTTTGTCTCGAATCTTTCTATAGTTCAGTCCCTCTGCCACTCAGATGTCAAATTGACCTTCCCAAGGCTCAATTCTGACCATGTCATCCAATTATTCAATAAACTCCAGCGACTCCCAATTATTTCTAGGATCCAATATAAAATCCCTTCCTAACCTGCTAATCCTCTTACACCTTCTACACCTCCATGTACCCTGCCAACCAGTGACACTGAGCTCCTTACTGTTAATTGCATGAGACACTATCTCCTTATCGTGCATTTTCACTGACTTTCCCTCAAGCCTTGAATTTTCTCCATCTTCATCTCCATCTCCTGGTTTCCTCCTCTTCCCTAAAGTCCCCACCAAGATCCCACCTTCTACAGGAAGCCCTCCCTTCCTGATCCCCCTTAATGGTAATGCTTTCCCTTTGTTGATTATCTCCAATTTGACCTGTATCTATCCAGGTTAGGCTTAATTGGTTGTATATTGTCTCTCCCACTGAACAGTGATCTCCTTGAGCATTTATAGGTACTCTTTTCCATTTGCACTATTAATATTTTCTTAAATCTAAGCAATCAATAAATTCGGTGAGTTGGTTCACACAGGCTTCAACACCTCCTTTGTGTACCATACTGCCACTCCCTGGGCTAAAGATGATAAATCTTAGGACTTATCCTCAGCAAGAAACAGTGTTCATTTAATAACATACTAAAATTAGAGGACTTTGATTCAAATCGCACTTTCTGGGCTCACTACCTCTGCCATCTTAGACAAGTTGCCACTTTCTTGGGCTTCACGGTATGTCTTCATTTATGACTATTTGGGGGAGGGGGAGCCCAGATGGCCTCTGAAGTTCCTTTCAACTCTAAGATAATGACTCTCTAAGTCTGAAATGAAGACAAGAGTTTGTAAAGGCACCCAGAGGTTTTGAGGCATCAGGGATGGAGCTCATGACCGATCTTCTTAGCAAAGAGGGATGCAGGGTCGTCTACTGACAGACAGGGTGATGGAAGTGAATCTGAGGAGTTAGGAAGAAAAGGAAAGGGGGAGGGACACAGGAAGATGGAACAGATAACAAAGCACCCCATTCCTAAGAACAAGGAGAATAATTCTGGTTTTGGAACTTCTGGAAAGAGGAAGAAGAACCCACATTAAAAAAATGTTTTCCTTCTGGGTTCCTCTCACTGCTCAACAAAACAGTGGAAATAAACTATTTTTGGTTTATAGGAAGGTCTCTAAGGAACTAAAGTTGAAAGTTACCCAAAGGACAATGGCTGACTCAAGTCAGCATGCTGCAACACATTAGGATTGAGAAATGAATAGCCTAAGAGAAACAGTACAAAAAATATGCACCAGAAAGCTATAGAACTGGGGGGAAATTAACTAGCCAGTCACATTGTAAGAGCCCTTGTTATCTATTGGCCATGTCAGGAGATATAGAGAAAGGCCCCCTGTACCGTGAGCCAATCCCCCTTGCCATGGAGGATCGGAGGAATGATCTAGAAAATAATGGCAGTGGGCAGGTAGGCATGGATGGACCACCATCTACCTTGGTGGAGGGAACTCTGGAATATATGAGTTTATAGGTCCATCTAAGGTCTCAAAGTTTCAAAAGCAGAGGAGACCTCTGAGAGCATACATTTAATTTTTATTTTTTTATTTTTATTTTATTTCATCAATTTAGAACATTATTCTTTGGATACAAGAATCATATTATTTCCCCCCCTCCCCTTCCCGTAGCTGGGTATCACATGTGTCCTTGATCATACCTATTTCCACATTGTTGGTGTTCGCACTAGGATGTTCATTTAGAGTCTACCTCCCCAGCCATGTCCCCTCAAGCCATGTATTCAAGCAGTTGTTGAGAGTATACATTTAAAGCTAGAAAGTAACTTAGACATTATCTATGCCAATTCTACAGTTTAAGAGCTGAGGAAAACAAAGATCAATGAGGTTTAAATGACTTGTCTAGGGTCATCCAGGGAATAATAAATATCAGAGACAAAATTTGAATCCAAATCCTTTGATTCTAATGGAGAACTTAATGTAGATCAGGGGCTTTTAACCTTATATCCATTCATTTGTTTTAATATCTTGATAACTGTATTGCAGTATAATTGTTTTCTTTTGTAATATTGTAAAAGTATGATTCTGAGAAGAGACCCATAGGCATCACCAGATGGCTCAAGGAGCCCATAGCACATACAAAACGTTTAAAATTGCTGTCCTTGATCAAAAGAGATTTATTTCTCCTGAGCTCATTTTATACTGAACAATATCGGTCTCTTAGACATGAGGAACTGAACAGGATTCGACATAAGGAATCCAAAAAGTTTACTGATTTCCCCCCACAGTTTGGAAGTGGCCCACTTGGAACTCAGATCTAGTCTCCAGAAGCGACGTCCTGTCCTCTTCCCCAAATCCTAGAACTCAGTCCCTTTTGACTCATCCCACCCCCCTCACGTCACTGAGTCAGATGGGGGCTGCCATTCCAGCCATTCCAGAATTCTCAGCCTATGCTGTCTCTCATGCCCTAATTTAAAGTCCTAAAATGGATTCCCTCCTCATCCTCACCTCAAGGATCAGCTCAAGGGTCACCTCGAGAGGCCTTCCTTGGTCCACTCTTGCCTTCCCCTCACCACCCCATTCCCAGATAAATCTAAAAAATGGTGACAGCTGGGTCCCTGCCCAGTGAACCTGGCTAAGGAAGAAAGACCCATCAGAAACCACAGCAGCCCAGCTGTGTGACCCTGGGCAAGTCACTTGACCCCCATTGCCTAGCCCTTACCACTCTTCTGCCTTGGAGCCAATACACAGTATTGATTCCAAGATGGAAGGTAAGGGTTTAAAAAAAAAAAAGAAACCACAGCAGCTTCCAAAAGATCTCTCTGGGTAAAGGGAAGAACAGTGACCTGGGACTCCGCCACACTGGAATCCCCGATCCTTCACTCTGGCTGAGCAGCCTTGGACAAGTCCCTTCCCTTCCCTGGCCTTTAGTTTCCTCTCTAAAATGAGGAAGGAGGCCAATAGGGAGCTTCTCTAGAGGGCTTCTGAGATTCCTTTCAATTCTCACAAAGTCCCAAGGAAGGCTTTCTGGGTGTCATCAGATCTTAGAGGTGGTATGACAAGTCAAACAGTGGTCCTTTCCAAGGATGAGCAACCAAATCAGGTTTCACTGGAAAGGTCCCATCACCTTCCTCTTTACAGCTGATTAATATGCTTTGGCTCCAAAAGCTGTCAGGCTGGTCCTGAGATTCCAGCACACTGAGAACACCGGAGAGCCTGCAGCTCCGTTCACGGGACACTTTCAAGTTTCTCTATTCCCACAGAGACACAGTTGAGGGTGGGGAGGGCGGCTAACTTGGAATGTTAATAGCAGTCACCTGTGTAACTGTAGAAGGGGGAAACATTGAGCTGAATAGAAAAGACTTAGCCCAGCAGGGGAAAATGTGCAGGCAGAAGAAAGACTGAATTGTATTTTCTTAGCATTTGCAGTGTGTTAGGGCTGCTAAGAATTTTCCTGACAGAATCTCTGAGAGCTAGGCTTATTGTTTTCATTTTACAAATAAGGAAACTGATGTTCAATGAGGCAGGGATGAGACTTGCCCAAGATCACACAGCTAGAAGGTGATGCTGAGTCTATTCAAACCCAAGTCCCCTGACCCCAAATCTAATACTTTCTTCTGACCAAACACCAGCCTAGTTAAGTTCAGAGATGTTAACACACCCCTAGTTGTTTGCAAAGAAATGTGTTTGGTTTTTCTTAGGTTCAACAACTCTCAAAGAATGTCTACTATATTATACAGGAGTCACAATCTGCAGAGGTGAAGGGAATACCCACACTGAGGAAGGCTTGACGTATTGAATGATTCCTGAACATATTAGTTCCACGGAGGTACCATTTCAATAATCCACTTGTCGCCATTTTGTCTTCCCAATAAACCCTGTCTCTCTCTTGCCCAAGTCTTGAATCCCTTTAATATTGAACATCATTCCCTTAATGTCATTCTCAATGCTTCATTTCCCCCACTCAACCCAGCCTAATCAATTGCCAAATTCTCTCATTTCACAACCTTTTCCAGCCATTCTCTTTCATCCATTTCCCTCCGTTTGTCTTCTATTCCCCTCTTACACAGCCATCACCCTAGTTCAGGTCTTCATCATCTCTTCTGTTGATCCCCCAGCCTCAAACCTATCTACACGCCAATCCTTCTTCCATATAGTCACCAGCGATTTTTCTAAAGTGGAACCCTGACCATGTCACCCCAAGCTTTACTAAATTCCCATAGCTCCCTATTGCCTCTAAAGCCCAACAAACTCCTCTGTTTATTGTTGAAAGTTCCTCCAAAGCTTTTCCCTATCTTTTCAGTCTTCTTACACATTCCTCCCTTCCATGCATTCTGTGATCCCATCATACTGGCCTTCTGGATGTTCCATATGCCGGATTCTCGATGTCTTTGCTCTGGCTGTCCCTTCTGCCAAGAATGCCCTTTTTCTCATTGCAAAGGAAACCATGTAAGCAAAACTCAAACATGGAAGCTATTATCTGCGTGCATATATCACATTCTTTAACCAAGCCCTCCCCCCTCGCTCCAAAGGAGGGAGGTATAATTCATCATCCCTTCTCCAAGACCCATTACCCAATCAACTGCCCCATGCAAAGGCAGGCAAGCCAGCCTAGATGAACCATCAAGGCACTTGGAGTGGGGGATGGAGGCAACATGCGTAAAAAGAATGATATATTCTCTGTTTGGAAGAGACAAGAGATTTCAAGTGCCTTCCTGATGCTCTTCCCAGGTGGTCCCCAGAAGGAAGTGGGGCTGTCAGGGAAGAATATGAACTAGCTCACGCTCTTAGAGATGCCTATGAGAGTTCTATTCCCCACCCGTTTCACTTTGAACTGAGGCAACAGTTTAGGGGTCCCTGCAATTCAGGGGGATATTTGATGTGAAGAACAGGGGCCCCCCCTCAAAGAGCCTCGGGTCCTGAGAACGAGGCTGGGCAGGATGCTGTTTTTAAAGAACTAGGAGAAGACAAAGAAGGAAGAGGAGGAGGACTGCAATGGACCAAAGACTGATCTTCCAGAGGGATGTACCTTGTTTCTAGCTGTGCAAGTGACAGATTAACCATAAAAAGGAGTTGGGAACTCTCATCCTTTCATCTTGGTGGGGAGCCAGGCACTCACCCTTTAGAGCTGGGAGCTAAGATGTAATCAGGGCCAGCAGCCTGAGTCACTGAGAAATGGAAGGCATCTCGAGGAGAAAAGTTACCTCCATCTGCAGGCTGTAAACCCACTGCCCGCCCCCAGGAGGGGAGGGAAAGGAATATTGCCTCCATCTGCTGCTCTCCGAGTTGGAGGGAGTCCCCTAATTAAACGCTCACCTTCCCCAGCATCCAGGGATGGGCAGATGTTAAGGGGATCGGGGAATTGTAAATAAGGAACTTGAATGAAACCAGATTGGCCCAAGAAAGCTGTTTACAGATTGGACAGGGGCGGGGGGTACTAGTGGGAGCAGAGTGGTAATCCTGTAGCCGGTCCTGGCACATAAAGCAGAGGTCCAGGACATAACCCTCTGCATATCCTCAGAGCTTGAGGTCCTTCCTAGGACCTTCCTTTAGCTCTGTCTCTTTGGAGCTACGAGTCTCCAGTACAAGAAGGGCATCGATTTTAAATGATTTTGTGGATGAGAAACCAGCCCCAGAAGGGGCATGACATGTCCAAGGCCACTAGGGAGGGACCTCAGATATCATCCAGTTTGAGAACTTCTGAGGTTGAATCAGACTCTCACTTGCTGTGTCTCTGGCCACTTCGCCTAATACATTTGATATTGAGTTTCCTAAAATAGGGATAATTCTCAGATTGATAGATTTAGAGAAAAGACGGACCTCAGCTATGGGAAGAATAATCTTATACAATTCACTTCTGACAAGGAACCAACCAGACTCCATCTGGAGACCTCCAAGCCTGGGGAGCTCACAGTCTATTCAGCTGGGGATCTTTTCCAAGGGAGTCCTTACATCAAAGGATTGCAGAGGAGACAATGCTGGCAGACTCAGGCCATGCGCTGGTTAGTTTTGCTAATGTCTTTCCCCTGTTTTATTCTTTGTTGCAAGAGATGGTTAGCTGCCAGTCAGCATAAGGACTAAAGGGTTGAACTTTGAATGAGGAAGAAGTGAATTCAAATCTTACCTTGGACACTTAGTAGCCACGTGGCCCTGATCATATTACCCATTCTGAGAAGAAGTTTCCTTATCTGTAAAAGGAGAATAAGAATAGCACCTCCATCCTGCTAAGAAGATCAAATGAGATGTGCCTGCTTTGCAAAACTAAAGGCACTAAATTCTAGATTTTATTATTATCTATTATAATTCTCATTATGATTGCTATTTTATTATCTTTTTCATGATCATTTTCTTATATTATTTCAATATATTATATGTATTGATTATATTTTTATCATTTTTCATTTTGTTACTATTTTCATTATATTATTTCCATTATTATTACTATTTCCATTATCATCATTGCCATTTTGTTATGTTATTATCATTTTTATTATCATTAGTATTTTCACTGTACTTTTATTATGATTTCCATTATTATCACCAATGATGAAGAAAAAAGGGAAGAGGAAGAGGAAGAAGGAGAAGGAAAGAAAGGAAGTAAAGGAAGGAAGGAAGGAAGGAAGGAAGGAAGGAAGGAAGGAAGGAAGGAAGGAAGGAAAGAAGGAAGGAAGGAAGGAAGGAAGGAAGGAAGGAAGGAAGGAAGGAAGGAAGGAAGGAAGGAAGGAAGGAAGGAAGGAAGGAAGGAAGGAAGGAAGGAAGGAAGGAAGGAAGGAAGGAAGGAAGGAAAGAAGGAAGGAAGGAAGGAAAGAAGGAAGGAAGGAAGGAAGGAAGGAAGGAAGGAAGGAAGGAAGGAAGGAAGGAAAGAAGGAAGGAAGGAAGGAAGGAAGGAAGGAAGGAAGGAAGGAAGGAAGGAAGGAAGGAAGGAAGGAAGGAAGGAAGGAAGAAAGGAAGGAAGGAAGGAAGGAAGGAAGGAAGGAAGGAAGGAAGGAAAAGAAAGATGATGGTGATGATGATGATGATGATGATGATGTTGATTTGGACAATGCAACCCAAACAGGAAAAATGGTGAAGTGGCTCCATTTATCCGATGGTTCTGCTTTACACACGGGGCTGCTTTTTACAGAGCCACCAAGTAAGCTCTAAGAAGGACATCTGGAGAAGGGACCTCTGTTAGAGTGGGCTCTATCAGCATCTCAGCCCCTCTTTATCTTCTCTTTTGTTTGGAAAAAGACACTTCAGCTGCACCATGAAATGACCCTGGAATGGACCAGGAGTCAAGTGGATTGGATCTGCCTTTGGGAAGCTTTACAGTGTTTTTGATGACTTGAGTTTCTCCTTGGAGCAAAGGTTCAGCCTTCTCAATGCCAGAATTCTCCAGGGAAGCCTTATGGCCCCAAAGCACAGAAACCCCTGAGCTACAAAGATGCTCACCCAAACTGCAATGGAGAAGAGCAAGCATTGAGTACAAATTTGGCATCCATCACCATGCTATGGGGTTGGGGAAAGGGAAGGGAGAAGGCAAAGGGAAGGGAAGGAGTATTTACATAGCTTCTACTATGAGCCAGGCACTATGCCAAGCACTTATAAATGTTATCTTCTTTGATCCTCACAACAACCCTGTGAAGTAGGTGCTATTATAACCCCCATTTTACAGATGGAGAAACTGTGGCAGACAGGTTGTGACTTGCCCAGGGTCACACTAATAAGTGATTAAGGTGAGATGTGAACTTGAGTTGGGCCTGATTCCAGGCCCAGTGCTCTCTCTATTGTCCTTCCTAAGTGGGGGAAAGCTTACATTCTATGTCCGCCCACATCTATGCAAGTAGATACAAGGCAATTTGTAGCACACTCCCCTTCCACCACCCCAGCACAGGGGCAGTGGGAAGGAAAGGTATCAGATAGAAGGAAATTCTTGAGATAAGCCTTGAAGGGAGCAATAAGGAATACTGGGCTCTCTTGGAGGGAGGACCTAGTCAAAATCACAAATCTTTCCAAGAGTCCCTGTGAAAAGAGAGAGGGCTCAGGCCTAGAGCTTCAGCTCTTCCAGAGAGAAGGATCAAGTATCTTGGGTCATTTTTTACCTAGATCTCCTGATCCTCTCTCAGGGACCCTGGAGATCAAGTCCAGTCCCCTTCATTCTACAAATATGGAAACTGAGACCCATAGAAGGAATAGGACTTGCCCAAGTTCACATGAGTTCTAAATAGCAGAGCCTGGATTCATGCCCATCTCTGCAGGTTCCCAATCCAGGGATCTTTTCACCACCCCATGCCCACTCCAAAGCCCAGAACAACAATCTGGTGAGGTCTCTGGACTCTCTTTCTTTCTCTCTGAATCCAAACAAAAGTCCATAAATCTCTATAAGTTCGGGATCTAATTTAGAGTGTGTTCTCTCAGGCTCTTAAGTGAGAGGTGACTTCAGCCCAAATGAAGGGCAGGATTAGGGTTCATTTAAAGGCTGGTTTTTGCTTTCCAAAAAGCCAATCCAGGTCCTCAGAGAGTAAAGACAGAGGAATTGATACAGGTAAGAAAAATGCCTGGTTAGCCACAGGAACCATTGAGATGGAGGAAGATATTAGTCTCAAGTAATTTACTTACTGTGCCAGCCCATCACAGCCACCCAGACTTCCCCCTTCTCCCTCACTCTCCCTCTTCCCTCTCCTTTTCTCTCTCTCTCTCATCCCACTCCCTCTCTCTTCCCTCCTCCTCTCCTTCTCCCTCCTATGTTTCTCTTCTCCTCTCTCTCCCTTCTTCCCTTTCTCTTTCTGTCCCTCTTCTTTCTCTCCTCTTTCCCCATCTCTCTTTCTTTCTCTCCCTCCATCTTTCCTTCTCTGTCTCTTCTGCTCTCCCTTCTCCTCTCTCCCCCTCTCTTTCTCTCTCTTCTTTCTCTCCCTCTTGTTTCTATCCCCCTTCTTCTGCCTCCCTCCTTCCCTCTTTTTTCTTTCCCTCCCTCTATCTCTACCCCTTCCTCTCCCCCTTTCCCTTTATATATATGTATATACACACATATGCATAACTGTAAATTATATTTGCCCTGAATGAGCAGATCTGATGCCAAAAACTCAGTACCCACATGAATTTGGGCAAGTCTTTTCATCTCTCTGGATCTTCGTTTCCTTCCTTAAGGGGCAGAGAAGGGGACTGAGGCTCTTTCCAGCTCTATCTCTACATATCCGATTCTATAATTCCAAGATAATCTGACCAGTTTTTCTACTTTAGAAAATCTCCCTGTCCATGTATCTACATGCCAACTCTGCTGGGTCAGGCTGAGGCGTTCCACTCAAACGAGGGGATTAAGACATTTTTGGAAACTTGGCCACTCCTGAAAAACCACCAAAGAAAGTTGAGTGAAACAATCTTGGCTTTCCCATTGGACGCACTGAGACAAGGTGACAATTTCTTTCAATGTAGTCCATTGTGGAGATAGACCAAGAGAGATGCTCGATTTTCCCTGGTTGAGAAATGCAGCCAATATTTGTTCACCAAGAAAATTAAATTGAACGGAATACTTCAAGGCAGAAGAGGGAGATTCAAGACTTGACACGTGGGACAAGAGCCCTGAGTTTTCATGACTTATCTCTTCTATGAGATCACTGTGTGACCTTTAGTGAGCCTCAGTTTCCTCAGTTGTAAGTTGGAGGCCTCAACTTTATTCATGCTATCTCTATGCCTCTAAAAGCAGGACAATAATACCTGTAATCCTCACCATGCTGAGCTTAATGGGTTAAGGTTAAATCAGAAAATATACAAATGATGTGCAAACTTTAAAATGTTACAAAAACACCATCTTCATTTCCCAAGCGCTTTCCTCCCAATAATCTTCTGTGATAGTACAAGCATTATTAGCTTCACTTTACAGTGAAAGAAACTGAGGCTTAGGGCGTTTATATTCAATCCAACTATGATTCAGTCTAAGGGCCTTTTCTTAAATTACTTCTATAGACAAGACAATTAATTAGGAGCCAGAGACAACAAAGCAATTGGTTCCCAGACACAAAGGTGGTATTGATTTGATTACTATTCTCAGAGCCAAAGGGAGAAATCGGGGAAAGAGAAAGCAGTAAGAGGGAAGGAGGGCATTCAAGGGCTGTGGCAGGGCAGATAACGAGGAGAGAGCTAAGGTGGCTTAATGGGTGGGATGTGAAGGTTGGTCTGGGAACTGGAATCAGCTAGACAGAGTGGACTTTGTGCCTCTTTGGAATGGGAGAGTCAATAATCAGTTAGAAGATAATGGCCAGTGGATTCACCAATCAGGACAGCATGGCCCCAGAACTGTGTAGATTAAGTCAACCAGGGGCAGTGACTCAAGAGTAGAGCAAAAGGGAGCATTGATAGGGTAGAGAGAAAGGAGTTTGCAGGGTGAGTGGTCTAAAGGTTGTGATGAAACCTGTGATTCTAAGTCCTGTGATTCCAGAACCATAGTCAAAAGACATGAGTTCAAATTCTGGCTTTACCATTTGTTAGCCACATGTCTTTGGTCCAGTCCCAAAACTCTCTGATCCTCAGTTTCCTCACTAGAAAAATGGAAATGATGCTCCCAGTATTAAGGTGCTGAGTGATACACACATATTAAACACTTACTATGTGCCAGGGCAGCTAGGTGGCACAGTAGATAGAATACTGAGCCCAGAGTCAGGTTCATAGTCCTGAGTTCAACAAGATTCAAACCCAAGTCTTCTGACTCCAAATACTGTTGGAAGCATCATGCAATTTCCTCATGTTGAATTTAACAGCACCACCTTTGTGGCAGTAATTTTTGTTCTTTCATTAGGAAGAATCAATAGGAAAAGACCATAGAATTAAAGATTTAAATTATAGAATTACAATTTAAGGCACCATACAAGTCATTTGGAATATTGAGGTAGAACAGTCAATAGAGCACCATGCCTGGACTCAAGAAGAACCACGTTCAAATCCAGCTTCAGATACTTAACTAGCTGTGAGACCCTGGTCAAGCCACTTGATCCGGTTTGCCTCAGTTTCTCATCTGTAAAATGAGCTGGAGAAGGAAATGGCAGACCACTCCAGTATCTCTGCCAAGAAAATCCCAAATGGGAAAGGAGAAGAGGAATGTGAGAAATACTGTTGAAATAGAAATGGCAGGACTGGGCAACTGATGAGATACGGGTTGTGAAAGAGAGGACAAAGTCAAAGATGATTAGTCAAACCTTGAGGTCCCTTCTAGGTGTATGTTCTTCCCCTTCTGAAATTTTGCCAATGTTTAGAATAGCAATTTGACTTTCCTGGATCAAAAATAAAAGTCAAACAAGTATAAAAAGATGAAAAAGAAATAAAAAGAAAAATCCCATTATGGGGTCATGAAGTGCAGGATGTGACTGAAACAACTGAGCAACAACAACTGTATGTCCCACTGGGGATATAAAAATAGACATGAAAGTCTTCCCTCGAGGAGCTTACACTCCCCCCCACCCCCCAGCAGATACCATATGTAGATAAGACTGATATTGATTAGTAGTCTCTCGGTAACCAAGGATGACGATTGTCCTTTGTGCATTTTCATCTATGATAGACGGAAGAAACCAATAAGAAGGTTCAATGGCTGTAGATAAGAAGGGAAATACAAAAAATATGCAAAGTAATATGACATAATTTCAAGAGGGAGGAAGTCATGATAACTGGCAGGATCAAGGAGGGCTTCATGTAGGTGGTGGCTCCTGAATTGTACTTTGATGGAAATTAGGAATCCTAGAGGACAGAGGTAAAGAGGAAGTATGTTCCATATATGGGTGACCACTCGTACCAAAATATGGGGGACCCAGATGGAATCTGGTCTGTGGGGACCAGATATGTAGCAGTCCAATATGACTAGAATAGACACTACATAAGCAGTCAGAGGAAATCTGAATTAAGATTTGCATAGATTGGTAGGAACCAAAGACCAGACTAAGGATTTTGTATTTTTCCTAAAGTTGCAGGAAGTAACTGAAAATGTTTTAGTTGGGCCTGGAGTGTGTTTCAGGAATGTCAACTTGGCAGCTGTGCAGAGGACGGACAGAAGAGCAGGAGAGCAGAGACTAGGGACATCAATAAGGAAGCTATTACCAGAGTTAGGGTAAGAGGTCACGCTAATAGTGATGGAGATTATTGCTCGCCTTTAAATAGCACTTTAAAGGTTTACAAAGCAATTTACAAATATGACCTCATTTTATTCTCGCAACATCCCTAGCATTTAGGCATTATTATAAATCATATCTATTTATAGATAAGAGACACTGAAGACCTGAGCTGAAGTACTGGTGCAGGTAGAGGGGAGATGACCACATGAGCTCTCATAGAAGCAACAATGGCAAGACTTATTGATTGGTTGGATATATGGGGCAATGAGGGAGAAGAAAGCATCATGGATAACTCTGAATGAAAGGATGATCAGTAGAACCATCAACAGAAGTAAAGAAGTTTGGAAAAAGTAGGGTTTGGGAGGAAAATATGATGGGTGCTATTGGAGGTATATTGGATTTGGGATTTCTTTTGGCTATCCAGCTAGAGATGTCTAGTAGGCAGCCGGCCATAATGGAGGTGATAAAGCACCAGATATGAAGATTTTTGATGTCATTTGTAAGAAGATGATCATTGAACACAAGAGATCCGATGAGATCGCCAAAGGGGGAGCTAGAGAAAGAAGAGACCTAGGATAGAGCTTTGGGGGTGTCCACATTATTGCACAGAAAGAGGATTTTCCAGCAGAAGAGATAAGAAAGAGTCCTTTGGGAATAGGAGGAGTACCAGTAGAAAATTGTGTCCCAGAAGTCAAGGAATCAAGGATGGGAGGGGAGCATTGCCAGCAGTGCCAACAGCTGGTGAGAAGTCAATAGGAAGGAGGACCAAGAAGAGTTCTTTGTAATGGGCATTGAGATCATCCGTCACCGTCACCGTGGGAGAGTTGTGCCAATTGAGAGGTGGCATTGGTGGCAAGATTGTAAGAGACTGAGAAATGAGTGGGAGGCGAAGGAGGAACAGGAAGCATATTCGCTTTTTAAAATGCATCTCATTGATTTCACTGGATATTTCCCAATAATGCATAAAACATTTTTGTATTCATTTTTTAGAATCTTAAGTTACAAATTCTCTTTGAGGAGGCAAGCGAAAATATATCAATTATATATGTGAAGTTGTGCAAATTTTACTTTTATATTAGCCATATTTCAAAAGGAAACACACTCCTAAAACAAGGTTTCCTGGAGAAGACTGGAACCAGAACTGGCGTCTGAATGTACAGCGAGCAGAAGCCAAAGGGAATGAACACTCCAACCTCCCAGGGCTTCTCTGCCAATCCACCGCACTCACAGGGGCAGAAACTCCCCTCTCCCTCAGCCTGGCCAAGAGCCTTGGGTTCAAAGAAAGAAAAGCCCCAAATGAACCTAAAGATTCATAAGAGCTCCCTTTGTGGTAGCAAAGAACTGAAAACAGTGTGGCTGCCTGTTGGTGGTGGGGGCAGCCAGATAAACTGTGGTGTCAGTAAGTGGATGTAATGGAATCTTATTACGTGGCAAGAAATGATTAATGTGAGGAATTCAGAGAAACCGGAGGATTTGTTTGAATTGGAGCCAAGTGAAACAAGCAGGACCAGGGAGGAAAAAAGAAGCTACGATACCGTAAATGAAAAGAATGGCTAAAGGAAGTGATGGTACTCTGAGCAGCCGTAAGAGTTCGTCTTGGTCCCAGAGGACATACAGAAAGCACTAGAGGGAAGATACTGATGGGGCCAAATGTTACCCTGTCATACGTGGCCACTGTATCAGCAGTTTTTCCTAACTGGTTTTCTTTATTTCAATAAATGATTCAACTCTAGAGGAAAGGATGCAGCAGGGAGGGATAGATGTGGGAAATGACTATTAAATGAAAACAAAAGCACTTATGATTCCCAATTTAAAGTAATATTACATCTTTATTGCAAAACGAAATGAAACTGAATCACAGGCTTGGACTAGGATGGTCTTTAACTAAAAGGAGCTAGGTAACCCAGCACATAGAGGACTGGACCTAGAATCAGGAATAGCTGAGTTCAAATCCAGTCTCACATATTTACTTACTTTGAGACCCTGGGCAAGTCATTTCATTTTTGTCTGCCTCAGTCTCTTCATCTATAAATGGGAGCAATAATAGCCCCTACCTCCCAGGGTTATTATGAGGATACAATGTGATATTTGTAAAAGTACTTTGCAAACCTTAAAACACTGTACAATTGCTATTATTATTATTATTATTTCAACCTTTACCTTCTGTCTTGGAGTCAATACTGTGTATTGGTTCCAGGGCAGAAGAGTGGTAAGGGCTAGGCAATGAAGGTTAAGTGACTTGCCCAGGGTCACACAGTTGGGAAGTGTCTGAGGCCAGATTTGAACCTAGGACCTCCCATCTCTAGACCTGGCTCTCAATCCACTGAGATACCCAGCTGCCCCCTCAAATGCTATTATTATTAACAAATACTGGGAATGCTCTTGTTAGATATCTTTTGACTACGAATTCCTCATAATTGTTTTGAATTAGAATTCAGAACTAAATCCTCATTTCTTCCAACTTCTCATAGAGGAAAGTATAATCAAGGAAAATCCAGAATTTCTCAGCCCCTCTGAAGTCTTCTATCACAACTGAATTCTATTTCCATGTTATTTGTGTGATCGCTGCTTATCATCCATTTCTCCTCCTGCCTGGGAAGTCTCTGATGGACTCCTACAACAATACTCTTACTATTCCTCTCCTTTGATCTTCACCACACTTAAGTCTTGGATTTCCAAGGGGGATCATATCTTTTGCTATATTGCATTAACCATTTTATCTAATCAGTTCCTTTTGAATAAACTGTTTATCTCTGTCCCAGTTCCAGTCATGAGTCATCTCCCGCTAGTCTTGATGATATCTCTGAGATCAGGTTTACTTCCATCTTTTGACATTTGTAGTTTCTTTGATTTGCTAACCATACTCTGGTCATGTCTCTGAATCACACATTCTTAGAATTGGGAGCGACTTCAAAGACAAATCTCAATAGAGATTCCCTCTATAGCAATCCTAGCACATTGGCCATCCTTCCTCTACTGGAAAGTCTCCAGTGAAAAGGATTCACACAATATGCTGACCCAACTCTCCAATGGGTTTGAAGGCTGTTGGTTAGCCTCAACTTGGGTCGGTCTGTCTGCCAAGATAGTTTTACTGCGATGCACCCCCTGTACATG
Organism: Monodelphis domestica; assembly: GCF_027887165.1. NCBI lineage: Eukaryota > Metazoa > Chordata > Mammalia > Didelphimorphia > Didelphidae > Monodelphis > Monodelphis domestica. The sequence continues at coordinate 12,761,222 of NC_077228.1, read as the reverse complement.
CTCCAGCTTCTTAGATCCATAGATGAGAATTGGGTGACCAACACCAAAGGTGAATATGAGAACCCCTGAAGAGAGCTCAGCAAGCCCTCATCCATCATTGAACAGACCACACACCCCAAACTCAGCCAATCATTTGTTGGGAAAAGAAGTCAAACAAATAGCAAAGTTGTGTGAATTTGCTTTGGAAGTAGGAGTTTGGGATGGTCATTTAGACCCAGGTCGCTGCCACCAGAAACTACCGACAGGCTCTCATTGAGGAGGGCAGCTTCAGTGATGACTGTAGTAGTGTGCAAGGAAAGGCAGGAGACTGTGCTGCACATTACTGTGGGCTGTAGAAGTTTAGCGCCTACAGGACGTGGCGACTATGTCAGAAGGATTATATCCCAGAATCCTAACTCAGAAGCCTGCTGTCTTTTATGAACTGACAAACGATCAATTCCTGTTCTACAAGGATACACATCAAAATACTCTCAAGGGGGCTCAATTAAGAGACTGTATTGGAACTAGACCATCATCAGGTGGGCATCAGCAATTGTCTGGGCATAACGCTGATCATTAAAATTTTAAGAATGAGATTTTGTAATAGATGCTGACTGCCTAAGTACCAAAACCTTGTTAAGTTCTCACCTCCAAGCTACATGGGCTGAAGAGCTTTCCAAATAGAGAGAGAGAGACGAGGAAATCAAAATCACGTCCAACCAGAATGAGGGGTTCATCATCCCTGTGGACTACTGGAGTGGTACCAAGGATGCTTTCAGGGAACCCGCAGATGTAGTTATAGCCCAATACTTTTTTTTTTGACTACAGAAAGTACTTTTTAAATCTTTGCTGTAATTATCCACAAACATTAGATTAAAAGAATCACAATAGGATATCAATTTGTGCAAAGACTTTTTATTGAGACCCCTTAGAAACAGAAAATAATGAAAGAATAACCATAATAATAGCTGGCGTTTATGGAACACTTTAAGCTTTAAAAATGATTTATATACATGACTTCTTGCTCATTTGATCTTTGGAACAGCCACATGGCCTGCCTGCTATTATATTGCCATTATACTGATAACTGAGGTTTTGTGAAGTTATAGAATATGTCCAGCGTCATACAGCTATTATTTGTCTGAAGCAAGTTTTAAACTCATGGAGCTATGAAGACATATCTCACTTGGAGGGATGATCTAAACACATCCTTAGCTCTTTTTTGCCAGCCATTAAACCTTTATTAAGCACCTAGTACATGCCAGGCACTGTGCTTAGTGCTGGGAATAGAAATATTCAAAAAAGAAGGAATAACAGTCCCTGTCCTCAAGAGCATATAATCTGACATAAATTAAAACACAGAAAACTGTAGAACAGGTTTAGATCTCCCTTCTGATGCTGGCTGGCTGAGCCAGATTTATTGTTCTGGTGTTTCAGACTCTCCATGACCCCACTTGAGGTTTTCCTGGTAGAGATACCAGTGGTTAGTCATTTCCTTCTCTAACTCATTTTACAGATGAGGAAACTGAGGCAAACTGAATCACACAGATAAGTGCCTGAGGCTGACATCTTTAACTCTTTAAGTTTAATTCTGGCATTGAAAGAAATAAAAGTTGTCACTAAAGTAAATGGCCTTTGATTCATGTTATGAGAACTTGAAGTCCTTATATTATGAAAATGCTAAGATGTCTGACTGACCCCTTACCTAAGTACATGAACTTAAATGTAGGAACATTTAATTTCCTGAACTTCTTGCCACTGGACTTGTCATATGATCTCTTGTTTTAAACCATTATTTTCTGTCTTAGAATCAATACTGTATATTGGTTCCAAGGCAGAAAATAGTGAACTGTAGGCAGTTGGGGTTGTGACTTGCCCAGGGTCACACAACTAGGAAGTGGCTGAGTCCAAATTTGAATCCAGGACCTCCCATCTCTAAACCTGGCTCTCAGTCCACTGAGCCACCTAGCTGTCCCCATATGATCAATTTAAATTTCTACATTGTTGCTGTTCTGTCACTTCAATGGTATCCAACTCTTTATGCCTCCTTTTGGGGTTTTCTTGGAATGGATACTAGAGTGGTTTGCCATTTCCTTCTCCAGCTCATTTGACAGATGAGGAAACTGAGGCAAACAGGGTTAAGTGACTTGCCCAGGGTCACATAGGTACTCAATGTCTGAAGTCATATTTGAACTCAGGTCTTCCTGACTTCAGGCCTGGCACTCTATCCACTGTGCCACTTAGCTGGCCCAGGATAAATTTTAACTTCCACACTGGCTTTGGCCAACTGACTCCATTTGGGGTCAGTTGAGTTATGCCTAACTTTCAGAATATCTCTGCTGCCAAAGTCATTGACTTCAACTACCTTGTCAAGAAGCTGGTGAGTCAACCTTGAAGGATAGAGATGGGAAATGGACTTGTGATTTCATTGGCACAGGAAACTCTCTCTACCAACATAGATCAGCAACTTGCCTGCAGCTTCTGAGGCAGTAGCCCGGAGCATGAAACTAAACCTTTCCTCCTGATAATCAATGAACGTGCTTGCTCATCAAGTTCAATAAACCCTTTTCTGCCAACGGAGACGGTGCCATCTCTTAGAACCAATTCTGAACAGGCAAATGGGCCAGACGCTTCTTTCCAAATATCCAAGAATTCTGGGGAAAAGTTCTTCTTTCCTTATCTCCATCTCCTCCTGACAACCCTCCAAGCTGATGATTTAACATTTTTGGAAATTACTGTGTGCATTATTGTTCCTGGCGCTCTGCCCAATATGGATCTGCTCCACCCATTGGCAGTGCTGGGAAATTAGTTAGTAGATCATTATCATTGTGCATGATGAAGCTAAATATTAATGGAATTTTCAGTAATTACCCACATAAGAATTCAAAATTATAATTTAAAAGAACTTTAGTTACTAATTACTCTCATTACTCTTCAGAAGGTGATGATTCCTGCCTGCAGAGGTGATTACATGCTGTGTCTTTTTTTTTTCTGAATCCTACTCTGCCCTTGAACTTGGATTTAATGAATCCATATAAATAGAATAAAAGACAAGTCAGGACTTAAAAACAAGAGAGAGGACACACTTGCTAGAGAATATTAACTCATTTGATTAGATTATGTTGCTGATGAAACCAAAGTCTTAAGTTCAATCCACATTAAAGCCATTCATTCACCAAACATTAGTGGAGTATCTTTATGGAGCCTGTTTAGAGCCTCAGAACTCAGCCTAATGCCTGGCACATAATAAATACTTGTTAAATCTCATGGCACATGCTGCTTCCTGTCTTTCCTTCAGAGTGCCTTGATGTTTCAGCTAAACTGGTTTGCCTGCCCTGTTGGTGGCAATTGGGAGAGAAGATTGGTCCTTCGTCTACGAAGAGGTGCTTCCTCGAATGATGGCTATGGGGACTGTGTTGACAACAAGGCCAATGTAATGGGAACGCTAGCGCTTTGGGGCCTCTTGGCCTTACCTTCCCATCCTGGACATATCATACTTTTCATTCATATTGAGTTTGGATTCCATTGATCTCCCAAATCATTTGGGGAATAATTATGCTGTTTCCATGCCTCTCCCCATCTTATAAAATTGATTTAAAATAGAAAACTAAGTTCATAACTTTTGAATTTCATCTTATTAGACTCAGGCCATGATCTTGCCTTTCAATATTCTTTTGGCTCCTGACACTTAATCAGTAGGTTATCTATCCTTCCTAACTTGATGTGATCTCAAACTTTGAAAAGCATGCCTTATATGCCCTCGTTCAAATCTCTGATAAAAGTGTCAAATAAGACAGGGGAACTTTGGGGTACCCTCCCCTGGAGTTCTTAGTCATTCATACAATTACAAAACCACTTAATTGCATTATTGTCTTATCTATACCTTCTCTTCAAGAATAGTATAAGATATTGCCACTAATACACCATTGATGGAGCTATGAACTGATCCATCCATTTTGGAAAGCAAGTTGGAATTGTATTCAGAATGTTATAAAACTATGTATACCCTTAGCCCCAGCAATGGGTCTGTTCCCCAAGGAGATCAGGGGAAACATGTTCCATATGTTCCAAAATATTTATAGCAGCTCTCTTTGTAGTGGCAAAGAATTGGAAATTGAGGAGATGCCCATTAGGTGGAGAATGACTAAACAACTTGTGGTATATTCCTATTTTTTAAAACTCTTTATCTTCCTTCTTAGAACCAATGTTGTGTGTTGGTTGGTTCCAAGTCAGAAGAGTGGTAAGGGCTAGGCAATGGAGGTTAAGTGGCTTACCAAGGAGTCATGTAGCTAGAAGTGTCTGAGACCAGATTCAAACCCAGACCTCCCACATCCAGGCTTAGCTCTCAATCTACTGAGCCACCTAGCTGCCCCCTGATATATATTATGATGATAGAATACTACTGGACCATAACAAGCCATGAACAGGCAAACTTGACAAGAACAACATGAAATAATGAACAGTGAAATGAGTAGAACCAATGGAACATATACACAGATACAGAATTAATGCTGGAAGAATAAAGTGTGAATGTTACCTCCAGAAAGTGAGTTGGAAGGTGAAAACATGCAAGACTTAATTTATATGAATCCATTGCTCTCCTGTATGATATTTTCTGTAATGTAGAGAAGATTAGGAGGGGCTGGGCACTTGTGGATGAGATTTATTGTGTAGATATGCAGAAAGAAAAACTTTGTGAAAATCTAGATCAAATCCATATGCTACATCCCCTCTGTTCCTTGTCTAGTAATTTAGTAATCCTGTGCAAAAAGAAAATGAGGTTAGTTTGGCACAGTTTGCTCTTGATGAAGCCATGCTGGCTATTTATAATCACTGCTTCCCTTTTTAGATGTTAATCATCCATTACAAATTTTTTCCAGAAATCACTCAAGTTTCTTGACGACATAGTTCAGAGACTCTGTTGTCTTATTTTTCTACAGGTGGGACAACCTTTTCCCTTTCCCAATCTTATGGCACCTCTCAAGTTTTCAATAATTTTTTGTCTTTTGCTAACAATGACTCAGCAATCACAGCATTTGAGAATATAACTTATTTGGGACAGGTGACTTAAAATTCATAAAAGGCAGATAAGTGTGCTGTCTTACTATCTCTATTTGTCTTGGGTATACATTCCCACTCATTCTTTGTTTTTGTCTTTGTCATCTCCATCACCAAGGTCATTCACTCTCCTTTAAGAAAAAGCAAGTACAATGAGAACTAAATAGCTGTGCTCAATAATAATGTTGTCAGTTATCATTATCTCATCTACCCTGAAATTTAGATTCTGTTCCTTTTTGATCCTCCCTTGTCACAAAATTAATCTATATTTTCACATTTTTACCTTGACCAAAGAAACATTCACTACCAATGGAGTTTGAAGATTGGATTTAGCTATCTCCTGATTGTAACAATGAAGGTACTTAGCTCTTCCTTTATAGTGAAGCTAGAATTGTAAGCTACAATCTATTTTTAGATTTTAACTACAAAAAGGTATTAACTACAAAAGGTGAATTAATCACAAAAAAAGTGTTAAGTAATTAAAAAAGGTGAACTTAACAAAAGAGGTTTTAAGTAACTCCAAAAGATATAATCTAACCAGAGAAGGTGATAAGTAAAAAAATGGACAGTCCTGGAGAAAATCTAACCAAAGAAGGTGAGAACTAAAGAATGGGCAGTCCTGGATAAAAGCATCTGCTGTGATTGGTAGATGTGAAAATTTAGGGGAGGTGGCACACACACACAAAAAAAAGATCTTTAAAAAGAGGAGTTTCGGAGATTCAAGATTCATTCCTTGGGACATTCAAGCACTGACTCAGAGGAGCAACTGGAATATAGACACCCAGACTTCTTTTAGACTGACACCATTGGTGAGTGAAAAGCTGACTTAGTGACCCCGCCTTTCTGGAGACATGAAGCCTCCAGGTAAGGCCCGTAGTTCTTGAGACTCTCTTCCCCTGGCTGTGACTTAGAATTCTAACTGGTATCAGAAGAAGCCAGAGTTTTCTCTTTCTCTCTCATTCCTTAACATCTTCCTTCTATTGTAAATAAACTACCATAAATTACATTTACTTTAGTAATTCATTTTGGGATTTAGAATTAAATATCTGGTGAACACCTAATAATATATTTCAATTTCAACCACAATTAAATTTAACAGGAGTTTGGTACCTTCTCTGCAACTTAAAGTCCAGAGCATTGAGAAGCTAAGTGACTTGCCTAGGGTCAAAAAGCATTTTCAATCTCTCCCTTGACTTTGAACTGACTGCATTTGTCTCACCTACAAACATACTCATAGCTCCATAATCCCTAAAAAAGAAAAAACCAAAAAACCAAAAAAAATCTCACTTGATCTGCCCTTCTCTGCTAGCTATTATTCTACATTTATTCTCCTTTTTGAAAAAAAATATATATAGTCAACGTATCCACTACCTTTCCTCTCTCTCTCTCCATCTAAACCCTTACAGTCAGACTTCTGACCACATGATACTGAAACTGCTCTTTCCAAAGGTACTTCAAGTGGATTCCTTATCACCTGAAAGATCAAATATAAAATTTTATATGACTTTTAAAGACCTTCATCATATAGCTCTTTCCTAAACTTACATGAACTGATGCAAAGTTAAATGAGCAGAACCAGAAGAACATTGTACACAATGCAGCAATATTTTTGATTAACAACTGTGAATGGACTAATTATTCTCAGCAATGCAGTGATCCAAGACAATTCCAGAGACACATGATGAAAAATACCATCTGCTCTCTGAGAAAGAACTGATGGAGTCTGAATACAGACTGAAACATAGTACAATTCTCTTTATTTCTTCTTTGAGATCTCTTCCACAAAAGGACTAATGGAAAAAAATTTTTACATGATCACACATGTAAAATTGATATCAGATTGCTTAGTGTCTCAGGGAGAGGGAGTGAGAGAGGAAGAAAGAAAGAAAGAAGGGGGAGAATTTGTAACTCAAAACTTTTAGAAAATGAATGTTTTAAATTATTTTTCATGTAATTAGGTAAAAATGAAATATTTAAAAATATAGTTCTTCCCTATCTTTCCAGTTCCCATACTTTTTTCCCTCTTCTCTTTACTCTGATCCAGTGACATTGGCTTCTTTGTTATTCTCTACAAAAGATATTTCATCTCTCATGTCCAGGAATTTTTAATGGCTGTACCCCATGTCTGGAATTTTCCCCCTCTCTGTCTCAGTTTCCTGGATTCGCTGGACCTCTAAACTCTGTTAAACTCCCACCCTCCTCAAGAATACTCTTCTTGTCCCCATTAATGCTAGTGCTTTCCCTCCAAAATGACTTCAATTTGTCATGTATATATCTTGTATCTTCATAGATGTTTTCATATTGCAGATTATGGAATTTCATACTATTAATTACTATAGGAAAGAATGCTCCAGATTACTACTAATAATAGGACTGTAAACCCAAACAACTGAGGTTTCCCCTCACACTGCAAATTCACAAAAATGAAAAAAAGATGGTCATACTCAACGTTAGACAGATTGTGGAAAGATAGGTACACTGCTGCATAATTTATGGAGCTGTGAATCATCAGAAGCATTTTGAAAACAATTTGGAATTATAGAAAGTGACTAACATGCCTATATCCTTTGACCTAATGATTACGTTATTGGGTTTATATTCCAAGGAGGCCACTGATAAAAAGAAAGTATTCATTTAGATCAAAATATTTCTAGCAGTACCTTTTGTGATAGCAAAGAATTGGAAACAAAACAGATAACCACCAATTGGGAGATGATTTGAAAAAAGGAGTTACCAGAATGTAATGGGAAATTTCTGTACTTTAAGAAATGTTGACATTGATGAATACAGAGAAGTATGGAGAGATCTACATGAACTGATGCAGAGTAAAGCAAACAGAGTCAAGAGAACATAAACAATGGCTATAACACTATAATGGAAAGAACAACCACACCTTCGAAATCAAAAGTTGAGAGTTATAAAATTGCAATGAACAAGCAAACTTTGAAAGAAGAGATATGAGACAACACTCCTGCTCCACTTCTTTGCAGAGGTAGAGATCCATAAATGTTGTACATTGCATATATTTTCAGACTTATTAAATGTATTGACTTTTTTCTCTAAGTCTTTCAAAAAGTCTTTAAAATTTCAATCCTGAGCATCTCCCATTCCTCCTGAGCTGACTTCCTATGCAGAATTTCATTCCATGGAATTCTAACTACTTTTTCTCTTATCCCGTTGATACCTGCTTTCCTGAAACCTAGGGTACATGCCAGAGTATGCCTGGATTTCTTTTTTTTATTCTATCACAAACTTTAGAAAGAAACGGTTCCTTCTTTTCAGGTTTCCCCATCATCTCTGCTACAAAAAACAGTTTCTAGTAAGAATCACATCCAGGACAGAATTTCTCCTTATTGGTTCCTTCATCCTTTGAAGGATGAAATGATCACCGAGGTAAGTCAAGAAGTATTTGCTGCTCTGCTTTTGACAACAGGAGTTTCAGCAGGTGTTCCAAGGTTACATAGTCAACAAGTGCCAGAGCTGGAATTGATGGCTGGACTCACCAAATGGTCAGAGATCCAGGACCACTCCAAATAGAGAATGATCTTATCTATTGACAGCCTTTCCTGGACCCTTCTGTGGCTCCTTGAAGGCCTTTTCCCAACTTATTTATTCTCTGGGCTAGCTGTGATCTCTAAAGCATGGAGCCCACTATCTCCCTGCAGTGATGTACTAAATTAGAATCACTAATGTGGATTTGTGATTTAAGGTTTGCCCTAATATTTATAACAACTTGAAGAGAAAGGTGGTACAGGTATTAATTATTTCCCCTTGTATCAATGAGAAAACTGAACCCAGAGAGGTGAAGTTACTTGCTCAAGGTCACAAAACAATTAAGTGTCAAAGATTTAAGGAGTTAAGCCTATCTTTCTGCTCCAAGCCCAACACCCTACCCACTATAGCACACTGCCTCTTTTCCAACCACATTCTATTAAGCTCTATCTAAAGCATTTGCTTTCCTCCCAATGGGCATAAAATAACCCAAAGGCAACCGTAGATTAAAATATCATGTCCTTGGGTTCCTTTATCTGCATAAACACTCTCAGTTGCCTCTTTATCTGAGCCAGATGGTTGGTAGTCATTCCTAGGAGCTAGCCTATGTTCTTTTTATCTCTTTTCCATCTGAGCATGCTTTGTCCCTTTGCCAACTTATCTATTATGTGACATTCCTTCTCTCTTCAGACACAATATCTGCCTTGACCCATCTTGGCTAACTTCCTCCTGTCCTGTTGTGTCTATCTCTTGGATAAACTTTCTGCCTCTCAATGGTTGGTTTCATGTCTGTTTCCAGTTTTGGCTTGTCCTCAGTCATCCCAGTTACATAATGTGTCTCTATATCTCCTGCCATTTGTTTGCTTTGGGCTTTCTGTCCTATACATATGAAAGTCATTTGAAAGGGGGACAGTTTGGGATTTGATTCTAGAATTTTTCTTTCCTTCTAGGCTCTGCCTCTCTCCTATTCCTGTTTGTTCTATGTCTGTCTGTCTGTCTGTCTCCTGCAATAGGCTAGTGCCTTCCCTTCGTCTAGATTTAGGCGGTTTACCATTGATATTTTGCATAGGGCATGTGGTTTTTCAAGAAAAGGTTCACCATCTTTCATATAAATTTCAGTCTCTGTTCATTGGTTTAGAGGAAACCCTTTTCTCTGTCAGCTTTAATTCAACCATGAAGATTACCATCTGCTGAAGGATGGCAGGAAATCAGGCCCACCTTAAAGCAAGGCAACAAACTCTATCTTTCCTTCAAGTTTTCAGAAGGCTTCACAGGGTCTACCCTGAGTCAAGACGACTGATTAAAAAATGACAAATTGAGATATTCTAGATTGCAGGCATGAGTGCTTTTAATCCCCAAACACTTTTTCTGATATCATGAAGACACAAAACGTTCTCAATGGGTGGAGAAGAGAGGGCAATCTTGGGGGAGCCCGGACTATATGGAATATCAGTGTGTGAGAATGGAAATAATATTGGATTAGAAGTTAGAGGACCCGAGTTTTAATCTTGGCTCTTTCATTTTACTACCTAGGTGGTCTTTGGCAAGTTGATTAACTTCTCTGGAGTTCATTTCCTTATCTCTAAAATAAGGGTGTTGGAGCAAATGACCTCTCCAGTCCCTTCCAGCACTATTTAAATAGATGATTCTATTTTCCTATTGAAAATAGGGTCAAGGGGGCAGCTGGGTATCTCAGTGGATTGAGAGTCAGGCCTAGAGATGGGAGGTCCTAGGTTCAAATCTGGCCTCAGCCACTTCCTAGCTGTGTGACCCTGGGCAAGTCACTTGACCCCCATTGCCTAGCTCTTACCACTTGTCTGCCTTGGAGTCAATACACAGTATTAGCTTCAAGATGGAAGGTGAGGGTTTAAAAAAAAAAGAAAAAGAAAATAGGGTCATGAAGAGAAAGATGGAGATTGGTAAGAAATCCATCCTAGTGCAGACAATGCCTAGTATTTGAAATCAGAAGACTTGGATTGAGCTGTCCAGAGGAAGTAAGGTGGTATATGAACTAGAGTGCCAGACTAGGAGTCAAGAAGAACTGAGTTCAAATCCTGCCTCAGGTATTTAATAACTGTGTGATCCTGGGCAAGACACTGAACCTTTTGACTTAGCCTCAGTTTCTTTATCTGTAAAATGGGGATAACAATAGCCTATCACAGGGCTGTTTTGAGCATCAAAAAAGGTCATATGTATATAAATATATATAATGTACTTTGAGACTATAAAGCATTATGTTGTCAAAAGTAAGCACTTTAGCATCCTTACAGATTGTATGTTAGCATAAGGGGCTACATGAAGCTTGCTTCAACTGATGGTACTTGAAGATCTCCAGAAAATAATTGCAGTAGCCAAATGTAAAGCAGCCCTGAGAATCCACCAGTGTAGTGCTTGTGAGTGAGACTATGGCAGGAAGTAGAAGGGCACCATTTTGGTGCTATTTAGAAACCGTGACTTGGGACCTAACTTCATGGCCCCAGTTTGGGTTCTGTCCTTCAATTAGTCCTTGAGATGAACAGAGGCAGTGGGCAATTTGGGCTAATTCCAAGGAAGGCTAGAGTTCTTTTCCTTACGTTTCCCTTCCTTCCAAAGGACGCAAAGGCCGAGCCTTTCAACACTAACATTTTGCCGATGTTATTCTTTGGAAACAACATGAAACAGCACTTCTTCGGGAAGACTAAAGATGGGGATCATAAGGAGCTCCATAGAGAGTCTCATGAGCAAGATGCACTCAGAACTCCAAAGAAGAACAGGAGGAAAAGATATCATCAAAGAGCCACTTGACAAGAAGAGAAGATGGCCTGGCCACGTGGCAAGAACAAGGGACGACACGTGGACCACTAGAACACTCCTCCTAACCTGATAATGTTAGGAGAAACAGTGAAGGTTTTCACATGACCTGTGATGTATAGAGGCAAAGAGCTACATAGAATAGGCAGGTAGGGTAGGAAAGAATGGGTTACAATCTATATATCACTGGAGGGAATTCCTGAATGACCAAGATCACAGATCCACCAGAAAATGTGGAAGTAAATTCCTTCATGCTCAGCCTGTGGCACTGAGATCACAGTTTGTTCTAGGGAAAATGTGGGGGCTGAGGGGGAGCAGTTAGAGATTCCTTATCAGTCTTAGCTTTCTATAAGTTATAGAAATAAATTGAGTAAGAGATCTTAGTGGGTTAGAGTCACTCAGAAAAACACCTGGGATGACAAATGGGCCCTAAGAGGGTCCAAACATCAAGTGCATGACTGGTAGAGTGGAAAGCATCCTATTCTGACACTCATTTCTTGTGTCACTTCAGCCAAGCTACATAACTGGCTTGGGCCTCTGTATCTCCATCTGAACAATGAGAGGGCCGGACAGAGATGACCTCTGAGGTCTCTTCTAGCTCAAAATCCAAGATCCTAGCCTCTCCTAAAGCAGTTTCCTTTTTCATGGTTAAAGAGTAAGAGTGGTGATATTTGAGAGATATTTGGCCTCCATATAGCCCTTCCAGCTCTAAATCCAATGATCCCATGAACCTTCTCAATCCATCCTCCTAAAGGCAGAACCTTTTCTTTCCCAAGCAATTTGGTTTTCCTGTATATGATATATGTTTAAGTTGCCAGAGCCCTGAATTCCAAAGCACTTAATGAATTTGGAACTTTTCCCCTTTGCCACAAGCTCACAGATGTTTAAAGTCCCTCTGGGCAACTGTCCCAGATGCTGATGAATGCTTGGGAGTTGGGTAAAAAAGGAAAAGAAACATCCATGTTTCCATTCAGAATCCATTCCATTCCCAGATTCTGGGAAGGTTCCATGGGGGCCTAAAGGTTTTAACGTGAAATGAAAGGTTTTGTTCCCCTTTTCCTCTTGACTCGCTCTCCCTGCTAAATATATATTGTAATTCTTTGAAATCAGAAAAGCTTTCCATAAGCTCAAAGCTTAGGGGTTGATTCAACCATTCCCTTCCCTGGAGCCTTAGCTCTAGACAAATACACTGATTCCTAAGCTCAAGTTCCACTTGACTCTTGAGGGCAGAACTAAGACCAATGAATGAAAAATAAGACCAAAGACCTTCCTTCCAGAGGCATAGTTTTGCTCACAACAGATAAAACAACTTCCTAAGAATGAGAGCCTTCCAAAGGGGTATGGGTTGACTCATAAGATGGTTAAGTTCACCATCACTGGAAGTCACTAAATAGAAGATGGTGGCTTCTTATCCCATGTGATATCGAGTAGAGTACCGTTGGAGTCTTTTCCATCTATACGATTCTGTAATTCTGAAAAATATTTTTGATATTGATGGTAAGAGAAACACAGAGGAGAACTGCTTAATTGAATAAGGACCTATGTACTAGACACTGTGCAGAGTATGGGGGACACAAAAATAAATGAATGAGTTAATGAATGAAGTAGATGTGCCAACTAGTGACATAAATGCTAGTGATACCAAGGGAAAAGCAAGTCTATGCCCTCAAAGAACATTAATATAGCATGTAATAAATAAAGGATCTTTCATCTTTATCACAGACAGAAAGGCCTGGGGGTCTCTAACTTTAGGCAGGTCAAATGACAATGCCCAGAGGTCTGAAATGCTTTCAAAATGTCTTGTTTCCTTCTTATTTATTAATCCATCTGTTGTAATTTTTAGGTTGTTTTTTTTTTTTTTCAAACAGGCTTGTGGGAGATAAGCTGCCCACCTACATTCAGCCAGCCATATTCTCTGGAAGTCTACCCAAGCTGAATCATGAAACAAAATAAGGTTTAAGGTACAAATGAAGGACAAGTTTCCAGACTTTCCAGTTGTGGGGAATGGAATGCTGATGGCATAACTTATACATAGACAAGTATAGTACCCAGGGGAAATGCTTGATGTGGAGTCAGAGGACTTAGGACCTGACTTTGTCTTTGCTCCTTAAAACATGTGTGGCCAAGTAATGCCTCAGTTGTTCTTATTTGTAAAATGAAAAGATTAGGCTAGATTACCTCTTATGTCCCTTTCTGCTCCAAATAGATAATCTTATGATGAGTAATAGAGTACTTAAAATAATGTAAAGTGAAATTAGTAAGGCATATTGGAAACACACAGAGGAAAGATTTGGTTTGGAGTTCAGGAAAGAGTCTAAGGGTTAGTTTTTTTTAATTAAAACTATTTTATTTAATGTAAATATTGTTTTAATTTATGCATATATTATTAACATTTTTGTAAAATAGAATTCCATCAATTCATATGCCTTATTAAAATCTGGATTTTCTAGGTGTCTGGAACAAATGCAATTTACATAATCATTTGACACATCACCTTTGTAGGCACTCTACCTGCCTTCTGGAATGAATTAATGACCAGTATTCAGGCACCACTGTAGTTTTTAAAAAATACATTCTTTGCTGGAGGGGATGTGGCAAAGTTGGGACATTAATTCATTGCTGGTGGAGTTGTGAACTGATCCAACCATTCTGGAGGGCAATTTGGAACTATGCCCAAAGGGCGACAAAAGAATATCTACCCTTTGATCCAGCCACAGCACTGCTGGGTTTGTACCCCAAAGAGATAATAAGGAAAAAGACATGTACAAAAATATTCATAGCTGAGCTCTTTGTGGTGGCCAAAAACTGGAAAACGAGGGGATGCCCATCAATTGGGGAATGGCTGAGCAAATTGTGGTATATGTTGGTGATGGAATACTATTGTGCTAAAAGGAATAATAAAGTGGAGGGATTCCATGGAGACTGGAACAACCTCCAGGAAGTGATGCAGAGCGAGAGGAGCAGAACCAGGAGAACATTGTACACAGCGACTGATACACTGTGGTACAATAGAATGTAATGGACTTCTCCATTAGTGGCGGTGTAATGTCCCTGAACAATCTGCAGGGATCTAGGAGAAAAAACACTATCCACAAGCAAAGGATAAACTATGGGAGTAGAAACACCAAGGAAAAGCAACTGCCTGAATACAGCGGTTGAAGGGACATGACAGAGGAGAGACTCTAAAAGAACACTCTAATGCAAATATTATCAACAAAGCAATGGGTTCAAATCAAGAAAACATGTAATGCCCAGTGGATTTATGCGTCGGCTATGGGGGGTGGGGGGAGGAAAAGAAAATGATCTATGTCTTTAATGAATAATGCTTGGGAATGATCAAATAAAATATTTTAAAAATACATTCTTAATTTAAAAAACATAGTTACTCTTATGAGCCCCATTTAGGAATGGGAGATGTCAATTATACATATACATTTTTTCACATAAAATTATTTTCAAGTCCTTAAATTTTAATGATGTCTCATTCTTTTAGACTTGTTTGGGTCTGAGTGAGACACATTGCGTTCTCCCAGATTCAAATTCCCTGTCAGTTTAGTTCCCTGTCATTCTATGTTCCTATGAGTAACTGACAACATACAATGCAACAAACATTTCCAAGTCCCAGTACTGTGCTGAGCACTGGGGACACAGAGAACAAAATGAAACAATCCATGCTATAATAGCTTATATTCTACTAGAATTGAGGAAAAACACATAAAAAAGAAATAGGAAATGTTATTATCTACAGCAGGGCACTAGACTTGGATTCATCTTCTTGGAGATGACAAACAAACCCTTGGCAACCATTAAGATCATCAAAAAAGAAAACAACTGAGAGGGAAGGGAGGTGGGCACTGGCCAGAACCCTAGGAGGGGATCCATACTTAGAGAATAGCAGATAGATGATTTGAGATGAGAACAAAGAGACCCACAGTGGTTTAGCTTGGCTGAAGTGACACAAGAAGTGATTGAACAGAAGACTCAAGTAGAAAGCAGATAGGTAGAGAGAGAACCAAGGGGAAGCAGTGTTGCTGAGGTCAAAGGAAGAGAGAGAGAGCATGCAGGAAGAATGGGTAATCAATGATGTCCAAATATGTGAAGACCAAACAGAATATAGCAAGTTCAGAAGTCACTAGAAACCTTTGAGAGAAAGTTTCAGCAGAGTTTTTGTCTTAGGAAGCCAGGAAGGAAGGAGTTGAGAAATGAATGAAGAGACAATTCAAACTGATGGATGGTCCTTTCTAGGACTTGGCAATGAAAGGGAGGAGAGATCTAGGATGATGGCACTACCTCATAGCAACCCCAGCTCTCTTCAAGGTCCAGCTCCAAAGCTAACTCCTATAGGAGGCCTTTGCTGATTCTCAGAACTTTGAGTACTTCCTTTTCCTCCCTTGACCATCCTCCAAAATTACTTTGTATTTTCTTTGCGTGTATTTTGTTTTACTTTTTAGTTTGTATATCCAGTCCCCCAAGACTCTTCAATAAGGGCAATGATTGATGTGTTCCCAGAGCCTAACCTAGTGGCTCTCTTGATGGAATATTTGTTGTCTTTCAGTAGTTTCAGTCATGTCCTACTGTTCATGGCCCATTTAGGATTTTCTTGGCAAAGATACTGGAGTAGTGTGCCATTCCTCCTACAGTTCATTTTGCAGATGAGGAAACTTGAGGCCAACAGGGTAAAGTGACCTGTCCAGGGTACCATGGTTGGTAAGCGTCCAAGGCCTGATTTGAACTTAGGTCTTCTTGACTCCAGCCCAATTGCTTTCTCCCCTGTGGCATGGTAGCTGCCTCATCTGGAATATAATAGACTCAATAAATGTTGGTTGGATCCTATTAGATTGAACTGACTAGCTATTATGGAATGGGGTCAAGGAGAAAGCATAGATCAGGTGCCAGGTCCTATATGAGGGACTTCTTCTCACCCCAACTCCCATCCGTGATTGCTTCCTTCCTCCTAAAATGGCTTTTCTCAATAATGTATATTTACTTACCTACATTTATGTGCACACTATATTACCTCAATAGAACGTAAGCTCCTTGAGGACAGGGACTGGCTCATTTTTTTCTTTGTATCTCTAGCACAAGCCTTTGCACAATGTGTATCCATACAAAAGTTGAGTTAAATCTAACTCTGCCTTTCTCTGTCCTTTTTTATTGTCCCCAGCCTCTCCTTTTTCTCCAAAGCTCTCTTCCTTCTCAATGCCCGCCTGGGAGTCAGATACCGGAGTTCAAATTCAGCCTCAGGCATGGGTATGACTCTGGTTAAAGTCACTACCTCTGCCTGCCTCAGTCTCTTCAACTGTAAATAAAACAAGGATAATAACAGCACCTCCCTATTCTTTGCCTTATGTTCTTCTCCTTCCTAGGGAAGGCAGATTTGAGCTGGAGCCTCCCTCAGCAAGGACAGCAGAAGCTGGCCCTCCTAATTCATTGTGTATAACTTCTTGTAGAACCTGGGCTCCTCCCTTGATTTACTCCCTTGCCAGCCTTGCTGACCCCCCACCATGACCCTAGACTATCGATTTAGAGTCTGCTTTCTGATCCTATTCCTTCCTCTCTGCCAGGTCTTTCACTGTGGCATACTGATGTACGCTTTGCCTCTGGCCTTTCTCAGACTGTGTACTGAAAACTGCACACACACACACATACACACACACACACACACACACACACACACACACACACATCACTACTCACTGTGCCTCTGGCCCTTTGGCCCTTTGCAGACTCCATATCAAATTCACAGACCCAAGACCAGCTTTCCCAAGGTGGATCTGAGTTGTTTAGTTCCTTGCTCCATGACCTTGGACAAGTGGCCACGACTTCTTTAGACTGTAATCTGTAAAATGAAGGGCTTGGATGAGATGTTCTCCAAGGGCCCTTCCAGTTCTCTGTCCACAAATCTCTGATCTTAGAAATTCTTCGTGGGCCACCAGCCACAGCATCTTCTCTGCCCTTGACCAGTTCCTATAGGCTAGCGATTTCCAGATCTACTGTATCACTGTCAAATGAGATGAGATGAGACATGCACACACACACACACACACACACACACACACACACACACACACACTCAGAGCACTAAGGCACTATACAAATGCCAACTCTTGTTGTCCTATAAGACCTCAGTTAGTGCAGAAGAGGAATCATAGCTGTTTCAGGACCCCAGTTTGAAGAGCACACCACGGACGTTACATGAGTACCTTTAAACAAATGTCTACTCCAGAGCATCAGTTGAAACCCTAATGATCAGCTTTTTAAAGGGTTACTTTACTTTCTGCTTCCTGTATGGATGTATATAGTCACTGAGAAAAAATTCAGATGTAAATCCCAACATTTGGCCACCAGAATTCCCCAAAATTAATTCTATTTTCTTGCCCACTCAAACACAATAGACTTTAATGGAGTCTTAGGGAAAAAACCCATCAATTGCTAAAGGGCAGGCCAAGCTAATATAATAAAAATGACAATCCTACTTAAACAAATTCATGAATTCTGTGCCATAGCAATCAAACTACCAAAGAACTATTTTATAGAATCAGAAGAAATGATAATGAAAGTCATCTGAAAGAATAAAAGGACAAGAATATCAAGGGAACTAATGAAAAAATGTAAAAGATGTTGGCCTAGCAGCAATCATCAAAACAATATGGTACTGGCTAAGAAGATTGTCGGTAAATGACCTCAGCAATCTAGTGTTTGATAATCCCAAAGATCCCAGATTTGGGGATAACAACTCACTAGTTGACAAAAGCTGCTGAAAAAACTGGAAAACGATATGGCAAAAATTAGGCTTAGATCAATACCAATTCATTGTTTTTCTGTTGTTTCAGGCATGTCTGACTCTCCCTAACTCCTTTGGGGTTTTCTTGGGCAAAGATATTGGAGTGGTTTGCCATTTCCTTTTCTAGTTCATTTTTACAGATCAAGAACTGAAGCAAATGGGATTAAATGATTTATCTAGTCATTAATATAGCTAAGTATCTGAGACCAGATTTGAGCTCAGGAAGATGAGTCTTCCTGATTCCCAATCCGGTACTCTCTCCACTCCACCACTCAGTTCCCTTTACAGCCAGAAGACTGCTGCTATTGATGTTTTTCTGTCTGTAACTTCCTTGGAGTATACACCATTGTTCATTTTCAACCAACCCATCTTGGATGGGACTGTTTTCATAGCTAGTCCATCTGACTTAAATTCATCAAGATCAGCCAGCCGCCCTCTTACTATGACGTGACTTGTCTCCTTGTTAATTTTTCTACTCTCTACCTTCCAGTGTAAAGATCAAGGGAGCTGACCAGCTCTAAACCTAGGATCTTCTCTTGGCCAAGTGATTTTAATATTATTCTTTCATCTCATTAGTCAAGCTTCATTGATGTTTAAATTGATCCTGGGGCATGAGTTGGAGAGAACATTGTTTTCTTTCAAGAGCCATTTTGATAATGGCCATCCATCTTAGCAGACAATCTGCCATATTTACTGAAGAGAGAGCATTCTTCTACCCACACTCTCAGAAAGGAATTCAGCCTGCAGCTAGAGGGAAGATTACCCATACTAAAGCCTGCCGCTCTGTCTCTTGGACAAACACCAAATTCCAACTTGGGCCATTGCCTCTCCCCCACACAATACCTCAGGCCTTTCCTCATTGATGAGCCAAAAGATGACAAGTCATTTGCAATGGCAGGGAAGGGCAGAGTGCCCAGGAGCAGCCTCCCCCTTGAGGTTGAAGACAGTTTATCAGCCCAATCCACTTTGACTGTAGGAACATCTGTATGCCAGGGACTTTGTGCCCCAATAAGTCACACCCAGGGAATGTCAAAGAGGACCGGTCTTGTAGAGATGTGTTCTAATCTCGAAGTTGAAAAATAAAAGCCGAAGGAAGTTAAATGGCTGACTGAAAGCCATATAGCTAGAGAGAGGTAGGACTGAGATTAGAAGGCATGTCCCAACTCCTAGTCCAAGGACAATGGCATAAAAGACTACTCAAGAATCAGTTCATTCTTGTGGATCTAGAAACCAAACTTCATAATTACTACAGGAAAAAAACCAAAAGGTGCTTTTAGACAGAGATCTTTTCACCTGAGTGCTGGAGGGAAAACAAATACAGGAGAACTATAGAGAATGAGTGTCTGCACATGGCTGTAGGAGAATATAATTCTGATGGGTGTGAATATGGTATGGTGGACAGGATACAGGATACAGAATTTAAAATCATAGAACTTTGGCTAACCTCTTCACTCTGCCACTTAACACTTGTGTGATATTGGCCATGTTATTTCCCTCTATAAGAAACATCTGCAAAATGAAGAGTTGGTCTAGATGGCCTCTTGGGTCCCTTCTGACACCAGATTCATAATCCTTTGAGTTACTTCATGTGTAACCATTTCAAAACTCATAGGCGGATAATCTGTCACTTCCTAGTTCCCATTCCTCTCTTCTTCATTCACCGTGTTTGGCATTTGTGTAACACTTTTAGGTTAACAATACACTTTACATATATTATAGTCTTGGAGTCTCACAACTGTTCCATGTGGTAGGTGTTCCTGGGATGGTATCCATTGTACAGGTGAAGAAACTGAGGTTCAGAAAAGTTAAGTGATTCACACCTACTCACATAACTGATAAAGGCTAAACAAAGGAGTTGAAGGGAAGTCTCTTCTGACTCGGTGATTACCTTCCATTTATACAGTATATATCTTGTGGGTATGATTTGTTGTTGATCTGATTGTTTGCTGGGATCATGGTTTTGCCATTCTTTGATTCACTTAGCACAATGCCTGGCACATGGTAGACATTTCATAAATATTGAC
This sequence comes from Monodelphis domestica, assembly GCF_027887165.1. Lineage (NCBI taxonomy): Eukaryota > Metazoa > Chordata > Mammalia > Didelphimorphia > Didelphidae > Monodelphis > Monodelphis domestica. The sequence continues at coordinate 12,741,095 of NC_077228.1, read as the reverse complement.
TGAATGACTGACTTTGAGTCCATGGCTCTTTCCATTATATTGCATCTCCTTATTAGCACAAATAATTCTAGATCTTTTTGACTGGATAAAGATCTTGGAGTAATGCAAGGCCTGCACTTTACAGAAGAGGAAATGAGAGCAAATCTAATCTAGTTAAGACTTAAATGGGTTGAAAGGAGCTTTGAGGCTTCACCTGGAATGGTAAACTGACTAATTCAAGAACAACCACATTCCTCTGGGTATGGGTGACTTTGGTTTTGGAAAGTGTTGAATTGAATTCTTTCTTGAGCCTCTCCTCACATTCTCTGGTCCCTACACACCCTTGGCCAAGGGCCAAGACAGAGGAAGGGACAAAGAGGGGTTGTCACTATATTGAAGAAAGGTGAGTTTTGACTTGGCAGGGTGAGAATCTGCCCAGTGTGCCAGTCCCAAGGTCAGGTTCAGTGCCTGTTGTGGTATTCTCCAACCTGCTGCTCACTAGCTACTTGGTTAGCTGCCTAAAGTACAATGACAGCAGAATCACACTATCTCAGAGGCTTCAGAAAGGATGTCAATGACCCTTGAGTCCAGCCTTTGTCCCCACAAAATCTCTCTCTAGAGCCTCTTTCATGGGTAGCAGTGCTAGACTTGGAGTCAGAAGGACCTCAGTTCAAATCCCACTTCAGACATTCACCTAGCTATGTCTGTCACATCAGCAGATCACTCTGACCTCTCAGTTTCCTCATGATCAAAAGGGAATAATAATTCTTATCATGAAGGGGTATCATGAGGATCAATTGGGATATTGTAGGTAAAGCATTCAACCAACCTTAAAGCCCTAGATAATTGTATTTGTTATTGTTATGAATATTGGTACTTCTTCCATAGTGGAAGATGGCCACCCTACTCCATCTCAGTGGATGGTTTTTGTGAGCTGCTATGGCTAAAATCTTCTTTGCCCCATTTGAAGTCTTCCTGGTGCTGAGACTTTCTATATTTGACTGGTTCTCAAAATAACGAGTTGATCTATTATCTCTTCTAGTTCAATAGAACTTGCCATGGCTTGTTCCCCACTAGCAAAGCCTTTGAGAACCAAGCATCACCCCATACCATGGTGAATTATAAGAGAAGGACTTGGGTGGAAGATTCTAAGAAATGTACAAAAGAAGAGTGGAAAACTCTAGGGAATTCAGGTGTAGTACTTTGGGGAAGAATGGTCCATTCCATTCCTAGGAGGTCTGGAACAACATCAGGATTACGATGAAGTATAGGTCAGCTTCACTGAATATGCGGTCAATGGTAATTACCTTCCCACTCAATAATCAATGGCAGGAAAGAAGGAAGCTTGTGAGGAGAAGGGTATTTCATGCTTGGAAGGGATTCTGAAGCCCATCCAATTATCTCATTCAACAAGCATGTGAAAATTGCAAGGGAAGTTGACCTAGGTACAGACCAACATCTTTCCCCATATACCAAAACAAGTTCTAAATGTGTGACTTAGACCCAAAAGATTACACCATAAGCAGATGAGAAGAACAAGGAATTTCCTTTCAGATCTATAGAGAAAGAATGAATTAATAAACAAATGAGTCAGAGCGAAGATCACAAAAAATAAAATGAACAATTTTGATCAGTAATAAAAACATTTTTGAGCAAACAAAAGGAATGCATTTTTTCAGAGAGTTTATTTTATTTTGTCCTCAATTGCATGTAAAAACAATTTTTAACCTTCATTTTTAAAAACTTGGGCCAATTACGCGTCGGCTATGGGGGGTGGGGGGGAGGAAAAGAAAATTATCTATGTCTTTAACGAATAATGCTTGGAAATGATCAAATAAAATATATTTTTAAAAAAAAAAAACTTGGGCCAAATTCTTCTCCTTCCTCCTCCCTTCCCCTCTCCTCTCCCTAAGATGACAAGCAATCTGAAACAGTTTTTACATGTGTAATCATGTAAAACATTTTTCCATATTAGTCATTTCAGGGAAGAGAACTCTAACAAAAAATGAAGAAAAAAGTGAAATATAGTATGTTTTGGCCTATATTCAGACCATCAGTTCTTTTCTGAAGGTAGATGGTATTTTTCATCATGAGTCCTTGGAATTATCTTGGAGCATTGTATTTTCTAAGTTGTTGCTGACATTTGCAATTTAAACCAATGTATTTAAAATTAGAAGGAAAGCAGTTAACTGGGAGAAAAATCTTTACAGCAAGTTATGTATTCAGGACATATAAGGAACTAATTAAAATTTATAATAAAAGTTGGATAGTCAAGGGGGGTGGGAATAGGCAATTTCCAAAGGAGGTAATCTATGAAAAGGGGTATGAAAAATGATTCAAGTGTTTCATAATTGGAAAAATGTAAACTAAAGTTGCTGTGAGGTTCTACTTCACACTCAGTGGATTGGCGAAAATGACAAATATTGGAGTGAGTACAGGAAAACAGGCACACTAATATGCTGTTGGCAGACCAATAAATTGGTCAAACTACTCAGCAACAAAATTTGGAACTATTTCCAAAAGGCCATATTAAATTGTGCCTACTATTCCTTGACCCAGTGATACCATTATTGGGCCTATATCTCAAAGAAATCAAGGAAAGAGGAAAAGGATACCTGTAGAAAAGTACTTTAGTACTTTTCATAGTTGCAAAAAACTGCAACTATATTGCAGTTTCTTAAGAGAGTGCCCATCAACTGGAGAGTAAATAAACAGTTATGGTGTATCAATCAAGCAATCATCAAATGCCTACTACGTATCAAGCAGTATGTTAAGAACTGGTTTACAAACAATGGAATGGACAACTTCGGAGAAAACCCAGAGGACCTTTAGGAACTGATGCAGACTGGAGTGAATTGAACTCGAAGAACAATTTGCCCAACATTAAAAAAAATAATAAGTAATAACAAATTACTTTGAGAGGGAGAAGGGAGTGGGGAGAGAGAGTGAAGTACAAGAGGGAAGGAGGGAGGAAAGGAGAGGGAAGAGGAGAGGGAGAGGGAGAGGGAGACAGGGAGAGAATAGATCCAAAGCACAGAATAAGGTACATTTCTTGGACATTTGTTTTTCTTGATTATTTGGACAAGGGTTTTCTTTTTCTTTGTTCTATGTAGGAAGTTAAGTGAGAGAAAGAAAAAATAGAGACTTGCTAATTGAAAAAGAGAGAGAGAAAAGACAGACCATGATAGCTCAAGCGTTTGAAGCAGTTTTTTGTGGCAAAGATTACATATGTATGCCTGCCCCAGGTAGCAGAAACAGGAGAATTGGTTGGACAATGCAAAAAGAGAGATTTAGGTTTAATGTATGGAAAAATCTCCAAATAATTCAAGCCACCTGAGAATGTAATAGGCAGCCTCCAGGAATTTTAGTCCCCTTTACTAGAGGTCTTTAAACAAGGGATGGAAGACTATTTGTTAGGTATGTGAGGGAAGAATTTGTTTTTCTGTTAAAGGATGGGCCAGCTGGCCTCAACTGAGAGGCTTTGATTCCATCATCCCCATAAATTTAGTCCTGATGGCCTTCCCTGCACCTCAGTTTCAGGTGGGGCCAACTTTTAGTACTAGTGTTCATTGGGGTTCCATTTCCATTTTGCTTGTTTTGGAGTTGTAACCCTCATTCTCTGGAATATTCCTGGGACACAGGAGAGAGATTCTGTTGCAGGGTCAGCAGAGACTGGGGTAAACACACCATTCCATTTGATCTTCTGTTGTGTTCAGTTCTTTCTGCCCAGGTGCCCAAAGGCCCACAGGCAGAAAAGCCTTCCAATTAAAACTCACTGTTAATATTCCAGACCACACACACAGGTCTGTTCTCCAGTTTTGCAGTCTTTGCTGTAGAGATGACTGGGCATGATATCCAAAGCTGATGAATGCTGCCAATCCAGGCTATTTTGCAGGGTCCCTTTGTTTCCCTGAGGCAACCCTAGAATGATGCTGTTGGCAATTCATTTGGGATCAACTCTCTTCTTTCCCTAAGGTCACTTTTAAAATTCCTTGTCAGTCAGTTTAATGAAAGATAAGTAGCTTCTTCTGGAAAAGCCAAACTGTGTTAGTTTCTAAAAAGAGGAAATAGTGGCTCCACTAATGATACCATGCATCCAAAACTCCTACATTGCTTATAAAAATGGCACCCATGGACTGGGGAGAATCAACAAAATATACCATATTTTGCATATTTGTATTTTAAAGTATTAACAAAATTAAGCATATTTATTAGGAATTATACACATTTTAGGTTATATTTATAAGGGTCTCTTTTCTCACAACCAGGAACACACATCGAGATTATTTTTCATCACTTCTCAATAGTCAATAAGTCAACAAGTATTTTAAAGCACCTGCTATGTGTCAGGCATTGTGCTAAATGATGGGATATAAATAAAAAAGATAAAAGACAGTCCCTGCCCTAAAGGAGTTTATAGTCTAACAGCACTGCAGTGGGTAAGGGAGTGGATTTGGAGTCAGAGGACATGGATTCATATCCTGGTTTTGCCTTTCCCATGGAAGGTATTGATAAAATTATTTAGCTTTTCTGGGCCTCAGTTTCTTCATCTGCAAAATAAATTGCTTTTTCCTAATCCAGAAGATATTGTACACAGAAAGAGATTGAAAACAGAGACCACAAATTATTAAGATTTTAAATGAAATTTTAAGAAAGGTCTACCCTTCAATACTGCCTTGATGGGGTACAAAACTTTCTTCCATCCTGCTTGTTGAAATTGGAAGATCAGTTGCCATTGATTGACAGAAATATTGTCCACACCTCTACTTAAAACAATGGTTGCTGGAGAAACTAATCAATCAAAGGAAGAGGATAAATGTGGGGAGATATCTTCCAGAGCATGAAGGCTGGTGAGAAATGTTGGAGAAAGTTCTGAGAGATTCTCGATCATGTGACCAACAAGATGGCCAATGAGATACATCTTCTGATCCCCATGACCACTCAGACCTTTCTCAAATAAAAATAAGAACCAAAGATAAAGAGACTTCAGCTGTAGACAGTGGTCTAAGACACTGAACACAAAAGAAGATTTTTTAAAAATCTCAGAAATTGATATCAACCCTGAGAGCTCCTTCTCTTCCCTTACCAGACTACCAAGAGCAAGGCTATACTAGCCAACTCAAGGGCTGATTCTTGACTTTGTGACCCAAACCTGTGCCCCAGGCCCCTCTCATTCTCTCCAGTGCTATGGATATCTGAGCTCCAGACTGAAAATGTTCTGGGTCCACAAGGGTCAGCCAGTACCACTGCTGCTACATTCTGGGTTACAAAAGTTTACTCCAGGATATAGAGAAACAGAGGGAAAGAGTCAGAGGATGAGTTTGGGATGGCAAAAGAGCTAAATTTCATACTTTGACCACCAGATTCCCCTTCCTAGATCCTTGGAGACCCAAGCCATGAAAATCAACCAAGAGTATGTGCCAAAATATAGCAACTTTCCCAATTTCCAGTGCTGTACCAAAGAACTGATGAACAGAAAGAAAGGGAATCTGGTGCAAAAAATATAAATATTTATCAACACACCATGAAACTTTTACAAAAAATTACCATGAAGTGGGGCACAGTTAATGCAAATAAACATAAAAAGATAAAAGCGATAAATAAATCCTTTTAAGACCATAATGAATAAAAATACTATGTATTCTGAGACCACAAAGAAAAGGCATAGACCCAAATGGAGATTTAAAAGGAACTCTTAAATAATGAGTGAGTCAAAGAATAAATCATAGAAACAAATAATAGTAGTAGTCTCTTGGTAACCGAGAATGATGATTGTGTGTGCATTTTCATCTATGGTAGGATAGATGAGTGTGCACAAAGACACTTGTGCGTGAAAGAGATTTAAGTGGAAAAGTCGATGCACAGAGACAGTCCCACTCTCTCGGCGTGGGAAGCCTGGGTCCAACGTGGTACAAAAAGTCATTACACCTGGAGACTTCCTCAGCTGCATTGGATGGCCTTGTTGTCTTTTGTGCTCCAACATGCCCTAAGAACTACACAGTGCTTTGCTGCATCGCCATCTCAGCCGTTGAAACTTCTTATTCGTTTCTCTCATCTGTTCTGCCGAAGCAGTCTTCACATTCTGTGAAGCATGTGAAACAAATAATGAAGTAAGAGAAAATGATAATAATGAGATAACAGAATAAAATTTTGGGGACACAGAAAAATCAACCCTGGGGTGGGGAAAAGAATCTCTTCAAATAGGCAGAAATAAAATAGAAAGCATTTTTGTATAAATGTCCTTTGTATAAGGTCCTAATCCCCTGCTTTTTAAAATGTCTCTTGAATACAGACCAAGTAATGGTATCAATTGATCACAGGGTATACACAGTTTTAGAATCCTTTGAGCATAGTTCCAAATTGCTCTCAAAATGGTTGAATCAGTTAACAGTTTCACCAACAGTGTATTAGTGTCCCAATTTTCCTGCATCCTCTCCAACTTTTGTCATTTTCCTTTTCTGTCATTATTTATTCTAATGAATGTGAGGTGGTACCTCAGAGCTGTTTAAATTTTCATTTCTCTATTCGAGTGATTTAGAATATTTTTTTCATATGTGTATAGACGTCTTTGATTCTTCATCTGAAAACTGCCTGTTCAATTGGTGAATGGGTCATTTTTATAAATTTGACTGGTTGCTTGGTTTTGTTTCTACAAAACCTTTTTTAAATTATTATATTCAAAATTGTTGATTTTATATTTTATAATGCTCTATATATCTTGTTTGGTTATAAATTCTTCCCTTTTCCTTACATATGACAGGTAGACGATTCTATGTTTCTCTCATTTATTTATGGTATCACCCTTTTTTATAGATCATTTATCATGCTGACCTTATCTTGGTATATGGTGTGTGATGCTGGCATTTTCCTAAACTCTGCCATATCATTTTCTAATTTTTACAACAGTTTTTGTCAAACAATAAAATTTTCTCACAAAGGGTTGGATCTTTTGATTTATCAAACACTAAATTACCATGGCCATTTATTATTAGGTTTTGTGTACCTAGTCTATTCCACTGATCTACCACTCCATTTCTTGAGCAGTACCAGATTGTTCTAATGATTGATGCTTTGTAATACAATTGGAGATCTGGTACTTCACATTTTTTTTCATTGATTCCTTTGATAGTTTTAACCTTTTGTTCTTCCAGATGAATTTTGTTATTATTTTTTTAATTATATAAAATAACTTTGGAGTAATTTGATTGGTATGGCATTGAATAAGTAGATTCATTTAGGTAAAATTATCATTTTTATTGCTTTTGCCAGGTCTACCTATGATCAATTAATATTTTCCCAATTATTTAGATCTAACTTTATTTGCATAAAAGGTGTTTTGTTTTTAGGTTCATACAGTTCCTGAGTTTGTTTTGGCAAGTAGTTTCCCAAGTACTTTGTATTGCCTACTGTTAATTTAAATGGAATTTCTTTTTCTATATCTTTTTGCTTTATTAGTAATATTTAGAAATGCTGATGACTTATGTGGATTTTTTCCTATAACTTTGCTAAAGTTGTTAATTATTTCAACTAATTTTCTAGTTTATTCTCTAGGATTCTCAAAGTATACAATCATATCTGTGAAGAATGAATTTTGTTTCTTTGGTGTCTTTTCTAATTCCTTAATTTTTTTTTCTTCTCTTATTGCTATAACTAGCATTTCTAGTACAATATTGATTAATAGTGGTGATAAGGTATGTCTGTCCCTCCTAATCTTATTGGGAAGACTTCTAGATTATCCACCTTACAAATAATCCTTTTTTAGTGGTTTTAGATACTTCTTATCATTTTGAGGTAAGATCCATTTATTCCTTTGCTTTTTAGTGTTTTTTCAAATAAGAATGGGTGTTGTATTTTGTCAAAAAAGTTTGTTCTGCATCTATTGAGATAATCATGTGATTTGTTAGTTTTGTTAATTATATGGCCAATTATAATGATAGTTTCTTTAATATTGAGCCATGCATGAATTTTTAGCATAAAACCCATCCAGTAATACTGAGTGAGCTTTGCGATATACCACTGTAATCAACTTGCTAGTATTTTATTTTAAAACTTTGAATAAATATTGATTAGAGAGATTGGTTTATAGTTTCTTTTTTCTGGGTTTGTTTTGTATTTTGTTGCTTTTCTTGTTATAGGTGCCAACATCATATTTGTGTCATAAAAGGAATTTGGTAGAACTACTTTGCCTATGTTTCCAAATAATTATTAAAGTATTGGGATTAATTATTCTTTAGCTGTTTAGTAGAAATCACTTGTGAATCCACTTGGCACTGGGGTTTTTTCTTGAGGAGTTTATTGATAGCTTGTTCAATTTCATTTTCTAAGATGGAATTGCTAAAGTATTCTATTTTCTCTTCTGTTATTTATCTGGACAGGTTACATTTTTATAAATACTCATCCATTTCCCTCAGATAATCAAATTTATTGGCATATAACAGGAAAATAACTCCCAATTATTGCCTTTTTATTGGTGGTAAATTCACCCTTTAATTTTTAATACTTTTAATTTTATTTTCATCTTTCCTAATTTTAATCAAATTGACCAGAGGTTTGTCTATTTTATTGGAGATTTCGTCTCCTATAAAACCAGCTTTTAGGTTTATTTATTAGCTCAATGGTTTTCATACATTGAATTTTATTAATCTCACCTTTGATTTTCAAAATTTCAAATTTGGTGTTTAAATTATATTTTAACTTGTCCTTTTTCTGTTGTTCTTTTTTTTTAGGTACATGCCCAAGGGAAAATTAAGGTCCCCAACTAGTACAGTTTTACCTTCTATTTCCTCCTGTAAGTTATGTAACTTCTCCTTTAAGAATTTGGATAACATACCATTTGGTCCATATATATTTATTATTGATATTACTTCATTATCTATGATATCTTTTAGCAAGATATGATTTCTTTCCTTATCTCTTTTAATTAGATCTAGTTTTGCTTTAGCTTTGGCTGGGATCATGATTACTACTCCTGCTTTTTTTTTTTTACTTCAGCTGAAGCTTAAGAGAGTCTGCTCCAGCCTTTACCTTTACTCTGTGTGTGTGTGTTTTGCTTCAAATGTGTTTCTTGTAGACAGCATATAGAAGGATTTTGGTTTTGATCCATTCTGATATCTATTTCTGTTTTATGAGTGAGGTCATCCCATTCACATTTACCATTATGATAATTAACTGTATGTTCCCCTCCATCTTACACATACCCTATTTATTCTCCTCTTTCTCCCTCCTAATAAATGGTTTAGTTCTTTTTTTTTTAGACCTTACATTCCATCTTAGAATCAATACGGTGTATTGGTTCTAAGGCAGAGGAGAGGTAAGGACCAGGCAATAGGGGATAAGTGATTTGCCCAGAGACTCACAGCTAAGAAGTGTCTGAGGCCAGATTTGAACCTAAGACCTCTTGTCTCTAGACCTGGCTCTCAATTCACTGAGCTGCCCAGCTGCCCTCCAAAATGGTTGACTTCTTAGTACCATCTCCCCAAACATGTCTTCCCTTCTATCAGTTCCCGCACAACTCTTCTCCCTGTCCTTTTTTACTTCACACAAAGGAAGATAGATTTCAAGATCCAATTGAGTGTATATGTTATTCCCTCTTTGAGCCAAATCTATAAGAGTAAAACTCAAACATTTCCCACCACACCCTCTCATCTTCTCCTTCATTATGAAACTTTTTTGTGCTTCTTTATTTGAGATAATTTACCCATTCAATATCTCCCTCCCTTCTTCTCCCAGTTCAATCCTCTTTTTCATCTCTTAAGCTTCTTTTTGGAGTGTTTTTTTTAAATAACATCTCATCAAAGTTAATTTATACTAATATCCTCCCTCTATGCATATTCTTTCTAAATGTGCTAATATTAATAAATTTCTTAAGAAAAATAAGGCTTATCTTCATATATAAGAATAAAAACAATTCAAGTTTATTATATCCCTTTTAATTTCCTTTTTGGTTTCCTTCCATTTCTATTTTACTCTCTGATTCTAGGATATTGGGGAAATTCTCCTTGATAATTGCACGAAATTTGATGCCTAGGTTCATTTTCATTTTTATCATTCTTAAATTATCTCTCCTCCATCTGTTTTTCAGGTTTTTTTTTCCAAAGAGAAATTTCACAATAACTTGATTATCTTCCTGGTAAGAATAAAAACAATTCAGTCTTATTGGATCCCTTTTGATTTCTCTTTCCTGAATACTTTCCTAGTCTTCTCTTGAATCTTGTTTGAATGCCAAATTTTCTATGCAGTTCTGGAATTTTCAATAGGAATGCCTGAAAGGGTTCAATTTTATTGAATATCCCTTTTCCCCATGAATAATTATGCTCATTTTTACTGGGCATATAATTTTTGGTTGGAATCCTATCTCTTTTTTGCTCCAGAATATCCTATTCCAGATATAAGTGGCTATTTCTTATCTTATCTTGACTATGGTTCCATGACATTTGAACTGTTTTCTTCTCTCTGTTTACAGTATTTTCTTCTTAACCAGGAAACTCTAGAAATTGGAAATGACATTGATGGGGTTTTCCATTTGAGAGTTTATTTCTGGAGATGTTAGTTTTTTCTTTCCATTTTTATTTTACCTTCTTATTCTAGGGTATTGAGGAAATTTTCCTTGATAATTTCTTGAAATTTGATGTCTGGGTTCCTTTTCATTTTTATCATTCTTAAATTATCTCTCCTCTATCTGTTTTTAGGTTAGTTTTTTAAAATGAGAAATGTCATGTTTTCTTCTATTTTCACAGTTTCACATTTTTGTCTGATTGTTTCTTGATGTCTCATGGAGTAATAGCTTCCATGAGTTTTTGTGCCTCCTTTTCCATTTGGCCAGTTCTATTTTTTAAGAAGTTGTTTTCTTCAGCATATTTTTGTATATCTTTTCCTATTTTTTTGTGTTTACAAAGATATTGACCCTTATTTTGTGATTTTCTTCTGTTACTCTCATTTCTTTTCCATTTTTCTTCTAGTTTTCTCATTTGATTTTTAAAGTCCTTTTTTTTTTCTATCTCTTCCAGAAGTTCTTTTCAGGCCTTTCTCCAACTAATATCTTTCTTTGAGGTTTCACTTGTTGCCTTTTTTGACATTGTTCTATTTTAGTTTTGTTCCAGGATCCTCCTTGTCACCATAATAGCTTTCTATATAGTTAGTTGGGATTTTTTAATCTTTTTAAAAATGTATTATGTATATTAAAGTATTCAAATGTTATACATGTTATATATACATATATTAAGTATATTAACTATTACTCTCATTTTTCTTCAGTTTATTACATATAATAAAATTAATATCCCAGGCTTCATCTTGTGGGGTTCACGGTTTTGCTTCTAGCCTGTGGGAGCCATTGGAATCTAGTGTCTGGCTTGAACTGCTGGGGAGCTTCAACACAGGATAGTACAGTGTGGGGTTGGCATGCTGTTTCGAGGGGACAGGTGTCAAGTCAAAGGGTTTCTCCTGGGAAAGCTACCTATGTAGGAAAGGGTTTCTAGCAGGGCATAGAAATGTAGGCTGGCAACCTGGGATGGTACAAGATCAAAATTCCACAGACTTTGGCTGGGTCAGGATTCTAAGGCAGTTGGAAAATCTCTTTTCTGTCAAGCTAGTCAGACTGGAATATGTGCCTAGTGGTCTCCCTGGAGAAACCATTTGAGGAGTTGCCAAGGACTTTGGATTATCAAGTAAGGTTGAGTGAGAGTTCCCCTTCACGTTGGTGGAACCTTCTCCCTTTTTGGATCTTGTGAGGCCACTACATCTTGACTCCGCTGCCTGACCCAACCATCTGTAGTTTGTGAGAATCTGGTCCTCTGGACATTACTAGCCCCTTTAGTTAAGTTAAGATTTATTTAGGTTTAATACTTGGGTAGGTTGATAGAAGTTGTACTTCTCTAAATTCCCTTTATCCTTTTAGTTAAATATACCTCTGTTATTTATTTTATTAACGTTATCTTGTTACCCTTCCCTGAAACCTTGGGCTATAAAACCTTCCCTATAACAGTTTTTAATATGACACCTACCATTCTCAAAAAAGAAGAGAGAAAAAAGACCAAAAGGAGGAGCAAAGTCTGAACATTCCAGGTTGAATTTATGACATATTTACAAAGAAAAGTGATTTTTGTTGTTTTTGCAGATTTTATTTCATGAAGAAATGGGTATAACTTATGTGGAAAGGCCCACAGTATTGGGTGTTTCAGGTCATGTGAAAACAAAAACAAATGAAATTCAAAAAGCTATCAGACCAAATGAAAAGTTGTACCAACACAGGTTGGCGGAGGAGGTTGAGGAGGGTAAGGGAGGACAGGGAGTTCCAGCAGTCTAGAGTTGTAGTAGGAACAAGGGTAAGGCTGAGTGATGAGGAAAAGTTGGGGAAGGTTATGATTGCTTGTTTTAAAACTCATACCTTCTATCTTAGACTCAATACTTTGTATGGGATTGAAGGCAGAATTATGGTAAAGCCTAGACAATGAAAGTTAAACGACTTTCCCACAGAACTATTCCTTTTTTTCTTTTTAAAATTTTTTGAAATTCTATTTTAAAAATTTTTCCATGCTTACATGGTTCATGTTGTCTCCCTCCCCATTCCCAGAGCTGACAAGGAATTCCACTGGGTTATAAATATATTATCACTCAATACCTTTTCCATATTACTCATTTTTGTAATAAAGTAACCTTTCAAAACCAAAACCCCGAATCATATACTCATATAAACATGTGATAAATCATATGTTTTCTTCCCTATTTCTACTCCCACAATTCTTTCTCTAGCTGTAGATAGAATTCTTTCTTATAAGTCCCTCAGAATAAGCCTGGATCATTGCATTGTTTTTAGTAGCAAAGTCAATGACACTTGATCATCCCACAATGCTTCAGTTACTACCACAGATGTATTCTTAACCCAACAAGAAATAGAGACAATTACAAGACATAAGAGTGACATTTATTTTTTTAATTTTAACTTTATTTTATTTCAATAACAAATTTGCACATTAGTTTTCCAAAGTTACATGATTCATGCTGTCTCCCTGCTTTCTTTCCTCCCCCCTCCCATAGTTAGCAAGCAATTCCACTGGGTCATACATGCTTTATCACTCAAAACATATTTGATATTGTTCATTTTTGTAAGTGAATCATCTTTGTAACCCCCAAAACATGGTTACCAAAACTGTGAATGTTAAAAATTGTAAATGCCAAACACTATAAAGGGTTTTGGCCAAATTGGTAAGGATAATTTTTAGTGTTTTGACTTAAAATCTAAATAAGTGGTCACCATGGGAAATTCCCAAATATGGAAAATACCCAAGTCAGCTGGGGATTTATGGAGATTTTAATTAATATAAATGAAGGAATTAAGGGAAGGAGAGAGAGAGAGAGACAGACAGACAGACAGACAGACAGAGAGACAGACAGAGAGAGAGAGACAGAAAGAGAGAAAATGAGAATAGCCAAGCAGTAGAAAAGGGCCTAGGCCTGAACCTAAGGGAGAGTGAGTCAGTCTTTATTACTCACCACAAGATTGTCTCCAAGTAAGCTCCAGTCCTCCACTGAATTTCCTGAACTGAGTTCAGAGTCTAACTCCACACTGAATTCAATTGCAAACTGAACTCCAACTCCCAAATTACCTTCTACCCCTTCCTTTTAAAGAAATTTTATCTTATGTCACCTCCCCTAAATTTTCATGTCTACCAATCACAGTAGATGCTTTTTCCCAGGACTTCCCATTCTTAGTTCTCACCTTTTTTGGTTCTCACCTTCTCTGGTTAGATTAAATCCTCTGAGTACTTCACACCTCTTTTGTTAAGCTTGCCTTTTGTAAGTTGCTTGACCTTTTAGTGATTAATTTAACCTTTATAGGTACTCAGCACCTTTTTGTATTAAATCTAAAAATAGACCTAGCTTAAGGTTCTAGCTTTACTATAAGTATGAGTTAGGGACTTTTCATTGTTCAATCAGGAGTTTGCAACTTTATCTTCTCCTAAGGCACTGTCTGAGTAGGGTGGAGTAATTTTAAAAGTTCCCAATACATTCCTGATTAAGTACCTTCATTGTTAAAAATGGGGAATAGCTTAATCAAATCTTCTAAAGTAGAGTCTGAGTAGTTTTAAGATTTACATCTTATAAAATCAAAACTCCATATCATATGCCCAAATAAACGAACAATAAATCATGTGTTTTCTTCTGCATTTCTCCTCTAAAAGTTTTTACTCTACATATGGATAGCATTCTTTTTCACAAGTTCCTCAGCATTGTCCTAGGTCATTGTATTTCTGTTAATAGCAAAGTCTATTACTTTTGATGGTCCCACAATGTTTCAGTTACTGTGCTTATTCTTCATAGTGTAAGGTGATAGGTAACTCAGAGTTGTTTTAATTTGTACATGTCTTACCTTCTATCAATACATCCCACTCTTCCCCCTGTCCTTTTTTACTTCATTCTAGGGAAGGTAGAAGTATACAGTGCTCCTCTCACTGACCACCAATGAAAGAGGTGCCCTTACCAGAAGTGGTGGGGGTTGGATAAATGAGGGGGGGGTGCTGCATGTGGCACCTCAGGCCATAGTATGAGGATTCCTACTCTAAACTATCACCATAGTGCAAATATCAATAATATGGAAATAGGTCTTGATTTTACACGTGTAAAACCCAGTGGAATTGCTCATTGGTTATGGGAGGAAGTGGGTGGAGGGGAGGAAAAGAACATGAATCATGTAACCATAGAAAAAAATTTTAATTAATCAATAAAATTAAATTAAAAAATAAAATAAAGTGAGTACTGGAAGAATATTTGAGAGAGAGAGAGAGAGAGAGAGAGAGAGAGAGAGAGAAAGAGAGAGAGAGAGAGAGAAACAAAAGGAAGAGAAGACAAAATTTGAACATTTCAGGATGAATTCATGACATATTTACAAAGAAAAGCAATTAAAATTTCAATAGCTGGCTATCGGTCTCTCGAAGCCAAGGGTTGTTTCGGTCTAGGTATGAAAGCTCAGGTAAATAATGAGGAATGGGAGATAGCTGAAATGTTCAGACCTGGTCCTCAGGTATCACAAAGCTGTTCCATCTAGCACATAGTTCGTGTTTATCATATAGTTTAGTGGGTACGTGCTTTCTGGCACACAGCCTCATTTTTTAACATATATGTTCTACAGATAATTAGATATGCCACACATTAAAAAGTTGCTTAATCAACATTTTGTGATTATATAACATGTTGCTACAAGAGAGAAATACATGATAGAGATAAAGGACATAGGCAGAGTAACCAGGAAGTCAGTTCCCCCTGACCTGTGAGATGACAAGCTAAGAGAATCATTGTTGCTTTTGATCAGCTTTCATAATCAATCACAATTACTTAGGAGATAGGTAACAAAAAATTTCATAGCTAGGTACAGGGTTAAAGGGTAATTTAAGACAGACCAGAATATGGAATTTCCTTAATTTCCGTGTTACATGTTTCTCTGTGTTTCATTAAGGCACCTTAGCAATGGTGCCTGGTTATGATACACAAACAAAATCAGTGAAGTATATTACAGCAGCTTATGCTTAGAGGTAAGATTGATGTGCTTATCTGTTTGGCTTGCAATGGGTGTGGGGCATCTGGATGTGCCTCTACTGAGAAAAAGGAAGGGGTAGTGGGTAATGATCTTTATGTTTTAATTCTGTGAATATAATCTTTGGGGTATTATTCTAGGGGGGATAAAAGTGGGCATATGGATAAATCCTGTGAATATTTGCTCTCATATTACTTCTCCTGTAACTGGGGAGAGAAAAACAATCATAGCCAATAGTAGGGGAAGTTAGTGGGAGAAGTTACATAGACGGGGTTCAGTGGGGGTCTCATCTTTCCTGGGGACCACCTTGCAGTCCTCAGTTTCCAGCTATGGTCAAGTCAGACAGCGTGGTCTTTGATGCCTCCTGGCATCTTCCCCCTTTCTGTGTCTTTTTTTTTTTAATGAAGTGACTTCAATTCAACTTGAACTTGACATAAGGTAGAACCTAGTTATGGATGATGACTATTGAGCAGTGTGGACTCCTTGAACAATGACTGCAGTGGAAGTTGCTAGGGATGCAACAACAGAGATTAGTGCAGTAATACCCCAAGTAGGGGAAGCAATGGAATGCTTGCTTAAAGTGGCTTAAACTTTGGGAAATCAATTGTAGGGCATAAATGTGCAGATCATCATACCAGTCAGTAGTCATATTAACATGAAGCATAAAAATGGTGGTTGTTTGACAATATATACAGTAGTAGCAGGAATGGAGAGATTAAGACAATTGGTTAAAATACATCCTGAACAAGAAATTCTACAAGTCATGGGGAATAAGCTATGCATCTATAGGACCACGGAGAAAGTCAGAGTCATTGGTGGAAAGTTAAAGGCAGCAGTGCAATCAGGAGGTGAAAGTCCTTGCTGTGCTTGGGCTGCAAGTGTCTTAATTTGTCCCCAAGCTGGTAGAGCATCCTGACTTGCTCTCTTAACACAGCATCTCTGTGTCTGCATTCTCTTCGCTGCCTTCCTGCTGGGATGCATCATGCAGCTTGTTGTTGGGGTGGGAATCATGGTGAGGAGTCGTCCTGAAGGTCCTAACCTTTAACTTACAATTTTACATTATATATCCCTAAGAAATAGCTAAATAATTCTTGTGACATTTAATTATAGGCCAATCAGAATCTCAGAAATGCAGGGGGAAAGATTTTGTTTGCAAGTGTACACGCACAGACTATGCATCAGATAGCAGTAAAGGCAAAGTATAATAGATGTGGTTATTTCCTTCCTAAAATAATCCACCCATAATCAGTAATGCTCCAATTTCAATCCTTATCATAATTTGGAAACAGGTTGCTTGCATGTTCACATAACCGAGCAATTGCTAACATTTTACCTCAAACACATGAAAGGTTCTCTCACTAACTTTGCTGCATAGAAGCTTTATTTATGGACATGTCACCATAGTGGTGAAAAAATATATATTTTTAGTGCTTTCTAAGAATCCTCTTTACTGTAGTAGGAAAAGGGAGGGCTAACCCGGGCTCAGAATGGATCATCCACTTTGTTTCCTAGCAATTCTAGCTTAATAAACAATTTCCTTTGGGGGTTAATATGCTTAACTTTTCCAAATGTAATCCTAAATTTGTATCATGAATGTATTATGGTTCACACAGAAGCACTTCCAGGAAAGACTGACATGTTGATGTAAGAAAGGCAATTTATACATTTTCTCAAGATTTTATTCTAGCCACCTGACCATAAATCTATCAATTCTGAGACATGCTCATTAGCATCTTAAACAGTTAACCCAATTATTCATAACTCATTGCATTTCTAATTTAGTTTATCTAACTGTAACATTAATTGTTGGGACTAAAGGGGAGATCTGTTCTTTAACATGAGTTTCTTAAGAATTCTGAATTTGTAGTTTGGACTTTGGGGGTTATATCACATAGGCAAATTGGGCGAGAAAGAGAGACAATTACAAGACAGAAGAGCGACATTTATTTTTTAATTTTTTCTTTATTTTATTCCAATAACAAATTTACATTAATTTAGTTTTCAAAGTTACCTGATTCATGCTGTCTCCCTGCCCTCTCTCCTCCCCCTCCCAGAGTTAACAAGCAATTCCACTGGGACGTAAATGCTTTATCACTCAAAACACATTTGATATTGTTCATTTTTGTAAGTGAATAATTTAATAAAACCCAAACCCCATATCAAATACCCAAATAAATGAATGATAGATCATATGTTTTCTTCTGCATTTCTACTGCAACAGTTCTTTCTCTAGATGCGGATAGCATTCTTTTTCACAAGCTCCTCAGCATTGTCTGAGGCCATTGTATTGCTGTTGATAGCAGAGTCTATTACATTTGATGGTCCCACACTGTTTCAGTTACTGTGTATAATGTTCTCCTGGTTCTGCCTATTTCCCACTGCATCGGCTCACATCATTCTTTCCAGCTGTTCCTGAAACCGTCCTGTCCTCAGTCCTCATAGCCAAATCCAACCAACTTTGAGGTACCACCTCATACCTATCAGATTGGCCAATATGGCAGAAAAGGAAAGCAATGAGTGCTGGAGGGGATGTGGCAAAGTTGGGACCCTAATGCCTTGCTGGTGGAGTTGTGAATTGATCCAACCAATGTGGAAGGCAATTTGGAACTTTGCCCAAAGGGCGCTAAAAGACTATAATGTTTTTCCAGTGGGTTAGATCACATTTTATTCGGGTGAAAAGTGTTTTGTAATTGTGTTCATATAATTCCCCTGTTGTTGTGGCTGTGTTTCTGGGCAGAGGGATTCTCAAACATTTTATACTGGCCAGAGTGATTGGAACTCGTTTCCCTTTCTAACTCTTGCTCCTGGTTTTGGTGGCAATATCAAGAAATCCTGATGATTCTGTGGGTTTCTGTTGTATCCTGCAACTTTCAATTGTTCATTATTTCCCCTAAATCTTTAGTTTAGTTCTATTTTTTCATCCCTTTGGTTCTGTTTTATCTTCTCTTGATGTGTTGGGTAGCTTCTACTTGTCCAATTCTAGTCTTTCAAGACTGGTTTTCCTTGGCGGGTCACATGAAGACAAAAGCAAATGCACTTCAGAAGCTTTAGCCCAGTGGAAAAGTCGTGCGGGACAGGGACAGGGATGGGGATGGGGAGGGGGAGGGGTTTGTGGAGAAGAGGGGGGTCCAGTAGTCTAGAGGTAGTAGGGAAAGGGGTAGGGCTGAGGGCTCTGCCCAGGCTGGGGGTGGCAGCAGGAGGCTTCCATATCAGTCTACCAGAGGAAGCTTGGTCTGTACTTTCTGGGAGGAGAGGAGGCCCTGGAATCTGGAGTTTGGTCCCCCTGGGCCTTGGGGGTCCTGCAGTCATACAGGGGGGTAAAGGAGCCCAGGTTGTAGATGGGTGTCTGGGAGCCATAGCTGGGGGTGGCGTGAGGGGTGGAGTCACGGGATTGGGAGCTCGGGGTGCCTAGGCGGACCAGTCTCTGGGATTGCACGGAAATCGTCTGGCACGTGGTGTGTAGCTCCACCCGGGCAACGGAGTCCGTGGCCTCCTTCACCATCCCCATGTAGCCCTTGTAGGGCCCCTGGCAGATGCGCACAGTCTGACCCACCAGATCGTTGACTCTGCGGCCCTGGCCCGGGCCAGCACCCGCTGCCCTCCCCAGCGCTGGGTCCCTGGGCCCTGCGGGGGCACCAGGGGGCCTGGCAGTGATGGGAGCAGGGCTGCGGGCACCCAGCGCCAAGTCGCGGGAGGGGAGGTCCTTGGCCCATGGGGCCCGGCCGGCCTCGCTGAGCAGGAGGTGGCGGGTCTTGCAGACGAAGAGGCCCCCGTGGTCCATGATCTTCTTGGAGTGGAGGAAGGCGACGCCTCGGAAGAGGTGGAGGATGCAGGCCTCGAGGCCCGAGTGCGGACCTTCCAGGACCCTGACCAGCGCCCGGGGGCGAAGTTCGTTCTGGCCCGAGTCCAGGGCCACGGCCAACGGGTTGTGCTTCCTGTCGGCGACTGCCTGGCTGCGCACCAGCTGCAGCTTGCCCTGCATGTCCAGCACCCGGCAGGTGTCCGCGTCGTCCAGGCCCACGAAGATGCCCACCGTGTTGGACGGCAGCTGCACCAGCTGGCCCCAGCGTTGCTGCTGCATGAGCAGGTCCAGCGCCGGGGCCGTGTTCCCGAGCAGCTGCAGGTCTCTGGGGAGGACTCGGAGCTCCTCCTTGTTGAGGTCGCAGAAGAGCAGGACAAAGGCGGCCTCGGCCCTCAGCACGAAGCCAGACTTGCCGCGGGAGCGGCCCGAGACCACTTGGGCGTGGTCCCCCACCTCGAAGTGCTTGCGCAGCTCGCAGGCGGGGAACGCCAGCACCTCGCGCAGCATCTCGTGCTGGGGCAGCATCCGCACCAGGGGGCCCTGCACGCTCACCACCCGGCCCCGCAGGTGCACGAGCTCCCCGCCGCTCACTTCCACCTTGTCCCCGGGCCTGAAGCTCTGCTCCGCGGAGCTGTCCTCTGCGGCCAGCTGCAGGGCTTGCAGGGCCTCGGGCCGCTCCTCGAACTGCTGCAGCTCGGCCAGCGTGGGCTTCACGCCCTCTCGGAGGACGCGCGACACGCTCAGGGTCTTCAACAGGAAGCCTCGGGGGCTGTAGCGGTTGCCCCCGAAGACCAGGAAATCTCCATCGAAGGTCAGCCTGCCGCCCAGAGAGCGAATCTTGTGCGCATCCAGCAGCTGCTGCGGGGGTCTTCGCTGGAACCTCTGCCTCTTGGCCAAGCCCTCTGGGGGCTGCTGGCCGCCCGCCAGCAGGCCGTAGTCGATTCGAGGAATCAGCTTGAGGGAGACGCTGCTTTGGTCCGGCTCCACCCGAGACACCTGAGCCAGGTCACCCCTGTACAGGCCTGTCCTCACGCGCACCCAGCTCTTGGGCTGCAGGCTGGGGCCCTCCTTGGACAGCACCTTGAGCACGTCGGTCATCTCCCGGATGGGCACCTGCTGCTGCTGCTGCAGGCGGCCCTGCCGCAGGCTGACCAAGCCTTCGATGGCCTGCAGGACGTGGCTGGCCTTGTAAGCCTCCACGTAGATGTAGCCCTTGAGGTTCTCCGGGGCCACCGCGGACTTGATCAGCAGGGGGCTGTCTGTCTTCTGGTAGGTCAGGAACTTCCTCAGGAGGGTCAAGGCTGTGGCTTTTTCCTCGCCCACCTTGCACCGCACCAGCCACAGCTTGGGGTCCTTCATTCCGGGCAGCAGCCTCTGCTGGCTGATGTGCTCCGGGATCTCCTCCGGGGCCTGTTGTCTGCTCCATCCCCGCCCGTACTTCCGCTGGAAATAGCCGGCCAGCTCCTCCACGGACTGCTCCCTCCAGGAATTCTCTAAGCGCCTGAAGGACGAGCTCTCTTCCTCGGTGCTGGCCCAAGGCTCTCTGGGGCCAGCCACCGAGTCCTCCCTCTCTTCTTCTTCTTCTTCTTCCTCCTCCTCCTCCTCCTCCTCGTCGTCCTCCTCAGCCTCTTCTAAGATGAAACTGCATTTGGGCCTCTTGCGGGGCCGATTCTCCTCCTCTTCCTCCTCCTCTTCCTCCTCTTCCTCTTCTTCCTCCTCCTCTTCTTCTTCCTCCTCCTCCTCCTCCTCCTCCTCTTCCTCCTCCTCCTCCTCCAAGATGCATCCGTTCCTTTTGGGCCTCTTTCTGGAGCTCTTCACCTCCTCTTCAGACTCCTCCTCCTCTTCTTCTTCTTCCTCCTCCTCCTCCTCCTCCTCCAAGATGAATCCGCTCTCTTTGGGCCTCTTTCTGGAGCTCTTCACCTCCTCTTCAGACTCCTCCTCTTCTTCTTCTTCTTCCTCCTCCTCCTCCTCCTCCTCCTCCTCCTCCAAGATGAATCCGCTCCTTTTGGGCCTCTTTTTGGAGCTCTTCACCTCCTCTTCAGACTCCTCCTCATCTGATTGTCTCTCCGATTCCGACTCAGAAGATTCGGACCCCGATGACTGGGACGAGTCTGAATCTTCCAGGACTCCAGTCGCTGCTCTCCCCATTGCCGTCTGGGCGGCGGCGGCGGCTCCCTGAGCCTGGCTCTCGGCGTCGCTGCTGCTTTCTTCGTCCTCATCCTCAGAGAACTTGCGGGTGCCACGCTGGGACCGCTTCAGGTGTTGAGTCTGTCTCGCAAACATCGCCAGGTGGTCGCTCTTGCTCTGCTTCTTTAGCTGCTGCTGCTGCTGCTGCTTCTTTAGCTGCTTCTTTAGCTGCTGCTGCTGCTGCTCTGAAACCTCCACCGCTCAACTGGAGTCACTGCCTTAAATACCTCTCCCGGGTCAAGTGAGAACTCACTGAGTTCACGCCTTCAAGGGGTGTGAATTCCCTGCCAAGGGGGAGGGCAGAGGCTGGAATGCTCCTGGCAGGGAGCCCCCCTCCCCCTCCACTTCAGAAGGTGAGAAGGAAGCCTCTTCTTCATGGTTCCTTCACACCTAGTCCCTGCCCTCAAGCAGCTTTCTGGGTGTCTCCAAGAGGAGAAAACAGGCCAAGGATCCCCTCCCCACGGGAGAGAAAAGAAAAACTGGACGGACATCCCTTGGAGAGAAGGCACTAAGGCACAGCAACCAATGACTTCTTGGACAAAAACAACGTTCTTGCTTCTCTTTCAGTGACTAAATAAATGTCAACCCCCCAACAGGCACTTATTAGGCACCTGCTGTGTGTCGGCCACTCTGCTATGCCCTAGGTGCACCAAGACAAAAAAGAAACAGTTCCTGTCCTTTGGGGATATCACTTATCATAGATGTCCTCTGTGTTTCATATCATAGTGCAGTAGTGATCCCTGGAGCTACCCATAGATCCAATTCTATTTTTAAGTCAGAAAAAAAAAATTAGCACCAGTGGTATGGTACATTGGAAAAGTTCCAAACCCTGCTGCTGCCATCTGCATGTGTCCCCTCTCCTGCCTCCACAGAGGCTGGCCTCTCATCTCCATTCAAGGCCTGCTTGATCTTCACTCTCTTCCTTTCTCTTCTGATTTTTGCTGTCATTCTTTCTCTTTCCATTGCTGGAGTTCCCATGCATAGTTCTTCAGCTTCTACTTCCCTCACTCTCCATCAGTTTGGGTCTGAGCTTTCTGGGCTTTTCTGTCTTCAACACACACACTTTCTGACATCCTGGGAATATTCCCTTCCATTTATGAACCCCAATTGGCTTAGCCATTCCCCACTGGGTGGGGATCTACTTTATCTCCACATCTTTGCTATCACAAAAAGGCCTGCTTCACATATTTGAGAGTGTATATGGGGACTTTCCTCCTCTCCCTGGCTTCCTTGGAGTAGGGGTCTCTGGTACAAAAGCTATGTTTATTGTAGTCACTTCATTTGCTTCATTCTCCATTTCTTTCTGCTGCTGAATGCTGAGCTTGGAAGCAGAAACTCTTCCAGAGTTTAAATTTGTCTTTAGGCATTTACAAATTGGGTGTCCCTAAGTATCTCCTTAACTTTGCTTGCCTTATTTTTTCATCTATGTATTGAGCTGGAGAAAAAAATGACCAACTATTCCATTATCTTTGCAAGAAAACCCCAAATGGGGTCACAAGAAATTGCACATATTTGAGAAAGAACTGATGGAACTGCTTTCCCCAAACTTGTAGCATTTGACTGTTTCTCTAGATGTGGATAGCATTCTTTTCCCCAAGTCCCTCAACATTGTATGAGGTCATTTTATTGCTGTTACTAGCAAAGTCCATTACATTTGATGGTCCCACAATGTTTCAGTTACTGTGTATAATGTTCTCCTGGTTCTGCTTCTTTCACTCTTCATCAGCTCACATCATTTTTTCCAGTTCTTTCTGCAATCATCCTGTCCATCATTCCCTTTAGTACCATAGTATTCCATCATCATCATCATCATATCATATAGGACAATGTATTCAGTCATTCACTAATCAAGGGACATCCCCTTAGTTTCCAATTGTGTGCCACCACAAAATATGCAGCTATAAACATTTTTGTACAAACAGGTACTTTCCCATTTTAAAAAATCTCTTTGGGATAGAAAACCAAGTACTGGTATTGCTGGATCAAAAGGTATGCATTCTTTAAAAGCCTTTTGGGCATAATTGCAAACTGCTTTCCAGAATGGGTGGAGCAATTCACAACTCCACCAGCAATGCATTAGTGTCCCAATTTTGCCACATCCTCACCAACATTCATCATTTTCCTTTATTGTCATAGTGGCCAATTTTCTAGGTGTAAGGTGGTAAGTACCTCAGAGTTGTTTTAATTTGCATTTCTCTTCATTTCTTCATCTAAAAACTGAGTATTCATATCCTCTGACCATTTGATAAATTGGGGAATGGCTTGACTTATCAATTTTACTTAATTCCTTATATATTTGAGAAATTAGACCTTTGTCTGAGAATTTTGCTATAAGATTTTTCCCCAGTTTGTTACTTCTCTTCTAGTTTTGGTCACAATGACTTTGTACAAAAAAATTAATTTAATATAATCAAACTTCTTCATTTTACATCTTGTTTTTCTCTTCCTTTGTATTCACTTCTTCCCTTTCCCATAGATCTGACAGATATACTAGTCTATGTTCACCTAATTGATGTATGATTTCACTCTTTTTATTTAAGTCATTAACCCATTTTGAATTTATTTTGGTACAGGGTGTGAGATGCTGATCTAAACCTCAGTTTTGCCATACTGTTTTCCAAATTTCCCAGCAGTTTTTGTCAACTAGTGAGTTCTTATCCCCAAAGCTGGGATCTTTGGGTTTCTCAAACACTAGATTGCTGAGGTCATTTACCCCTAATCTGTTCCATTGACGCACCCTTCTATCTCTTAGCCAATACCAGATAGTTTTGATGATCACTGTTTAAGATCTGGTATTGCTAGGTCACCATCCTTCACTTTTTTTTTCAATAGTTCCCTTGATATTCTTGATCTTTTGTTCTTCCACATGGACTTGGTTATTATTCTTTCTAATTCTACAAAATAGTTTTTTGTCCTTTGAGAGGTAGGGCACTGAACAAGTTTATTAATTTAGGTATTATTGCCATTTTCCTTATATTAGCTTGACCTACCCATGAGCAGTTAATGTTTTCGAATGAGTTAGATCTAATTTTATTTGTTAAAAGTGTTTTGTAATTGTGTGCATATAATTCCTGTGTTGTTGTTGTTTTCTGGGCAGATAGATTCCCCCAAATTTTATATTGCCTATAGTGATTTTAAATATTTTCTCTTTCTAACTCTTGTTGCAGATTTTGGTTGGAAATATGTAAAAATCCTGATGATTTTTGTGGGTTTATTTTGTATCCTGAAACTTAAAAATTATTCACTATTTCAACTAGATTTTAGTTGATTTTTTAGAATTCTCTAAGTATATCATCATATCATCTGCAAAGATTGATAGTTTGGTTTCTTCACTGCCTATTTTAATTCCTTCAATTACTTTTTATTCTCTAATTGCTAGCATTTCTAGTAAAATATTAAATAATGGTGGTGATAATGGCCAACCTTGCTTCACTCCTGACCTGATTGAGAAGCTTTCTAACTCATGCCTATTGCAGATCATATTTGCTGATGGTTTTAAATAAATGCTTCTTATTATTTTGAGGAAAGACCTTTTATTCCCATGCTTTCTTGTGTTTTCCATAAGAATGGGTATTGCATTTATCAAAAGCTTTTTCTGCATCTGTTGAGATAATCATGTGATTTCCTTTAGTTTGATCATTGATGTGGCCAATTATTCTGATGGTTTTCCTAATATTAAACCAGCCTTGTATTCCTGGTATAAATCCTCCCTGGTCATAGTGAATAATATTTATGATGTATTATTACTGTTGTCTCTTTGTTAGTATTTTACTTAAGATTTTTGCATCAATGTTCATTAAAGAGATTGGTCAGTAGTTTTCTTTTTCTGTTTTTGGTCTGCCTGGCTTTGGATCCAGGCAAGCCAAGTGTCAGTTTTGGTGGGGTAGGTGGAGTCAAGCCATAGGATTTCCCCTCCTTATAAGAGAAAAAAGGAAAAGGCCAAAAGGAAGAGCAAAGGGGATGGTTTGAACATTTCATGATGAACATGACAGCTAAATCATCTTATACATCCATGCTAAGAGGAGAATGCCAACTTCACACCTATCTGGTAGAATTACAAGATAGACTGGAAGAACTCAGAAATGTAGGAGTATTATTTCAGAGTGTACCAGTAGATTTCTCACTGCACAATATGAAACCCGGAGATAAAGTGTATATGAAGAATTTTGTCAGAGACACGTCTACTGAGCCTAGGTGGAATGGCCCACTAGAAATAGTATTAACTACTCCTACATCCATCAAAGTAATAGGCAAAGATCAATGGTACCATGTATCTCCTGTTAAACAACATTATGCCCATGATAATAGAACAATAAATATAATTCAGAAGGAAATCTAGAAGAGACTGCAATAGAAATACCAGGCTCTGAAGAAATACCAAATGCCCTAGAAATAACTGAATTTGCTCCTAAAAATGAGAACAATGAAAGTGAAGAAGAAAAAGAATAAAGCACTGCAGAAATATGTACATACAATACTCTGAATCTCAAGAAATAGCTCCATGTAACATCATAAATCTCTGTTAGATCAACAACTAAATGTTAACTCAATAACTGAAGAAAAAACTTCCATCTCCAAAGCTCCAAACCATATAGCAGAAATATACTTATAATAACCTATAGCACTGATATTTTATGTACACACATACATGAAGATGTACATAGTATGATACTTATATGCACACTGTGAAGATTGGTTTTGGCTATCTCCTGATTGTAACAATGAAGGTACTTAGCTCTTCTTTATTGGGAAGATTGAATTGTAATTCCCTATCTATTTTTAGATTTTAGTCCCCAAAGTGTTAACTCAGTATTCAAAGTAGATCTACCCATTTTTAACTACAAAAAGGTGTGAACTAACTACTAAAGATGCAAACTAACTACAAAAGGTGTGATCTAACCAAAAAAGTTATAATCTAACCAAAAAAGGTTTGAACACCCATTTCATACATTGAGTGGGCAGTCCTGGAGAGGAGCGTCTGCTGTGATTGGTAGACATGAAAATTAGGTGACACAAGAAAAAAGATCCTTAAATAGAGGAAATAGAGGCACACAAGAGGGATAGATGGAAGAACTCTGACTTGGAGTTGGACTGGAGGATCAGTCTCTCCTCTGAGTGACTCTTCTTCACTCTAAACTTGAGAGACTGATCTCTCTCTATCTATCTATCTCTTACTCTCTCAGACTCTCTCTCTTTCCCCTTTTCTCTCTTCCTTAATATCTTCCCTCTATTGTAAATAAACTACCAGAAATTCTAATTTTACTTTGGTAATTCATTTGTGAATTTAGAAATTAAATTCCTGGCGCCCACCAATTAATTATTAAGTCCAACCAAAATAAAATTAACAACACACAAATAAATCAATCTTAATTACATGCATATAAAAAGAAAAATCAATCTTACATGCATGCACATGATAATCTTACACACATGCATGATCCTGTATGTTATAGTCATCAGAGAACACAAGACTTCATTCAAAGTGAGAGGACAGATAAGTATGTACACTGTACACAGGAAGTTCACTGGACCAATTGAATTACATCAATGAACATAAAGGACAACAAAAGAACTTTAAAACCAAGAACTGATGATAATGGGTCAGGTAAAATTGATCATCCCACATATTAACATCACATTTAGGGAATTGCATGCACATGCACATAATTTGTGAAAAGAAAGAAACATTCAGCAGTCAAAATGAGAAGAGGATTCAAAGAGAATAGGAGAAATTATATATCAAGCACTACACAATTAGTACATGAACAGTTATACACACTGATGTATATTTTGGGTTGTTTTGTAGATAAGACCAACCTATATGAACTTTATAATTTACAATTGAGCTTCTGCAGGACTCATACAAGCAAGGAAATACAAGAATTCTTGTCTGAATGATTTCTGGTCAGCACTCATATAAATATGTAATATGTATTTGTACGTATGTAAAGCTTTTATTGAAAGAATACATGTACATATGTACAATACAAATGGTCTAAGATACTAACACATAGCATAAGGAGGACTAATATATTAATTATTAACAATTAGTGAAAATTAGATCAGGGAAGTTTGGAACTAGATATAGACTGGGGACAGATTAATATATTTTATGATATGATTTTTAAATGAAAATTTATCAAAATTATAGATGTTAGAAGAGTTCATAAGATTTAATAGTTATAAACTTGTGATTGTTCAACAAGATAAGAAAATTTAGATTGTTACAGAGAGTGTTGCACTGTTGAAATATTGTTTATATGTTAGAAAATACCCATGTATTTAAAATACTTTCTTACTTCCCACTTTCCTATAATCCTAATCTTAGACATAGAATTAGGCAGATTAGGAGATTTAAGATAAATTAAGGTTTGTTATTTTGGGGAAAGGAGGAATATTTAGAATAATATATTTTACAAGATAGGATAGAATTATTACTAAGAAGGTAAGTACTGGACTTTGGTACAGATGTTAGGTTGAATCTGTACTACAGATGTATTAGTGGTGTAAAAATGGAGATTTTGAACCCCTGACTTCAATCCCCAGAAATCCTTGGTGTTTCCTAGAATTCCCAATAATCTCACCTGAGTCCCCAGGTTGGCAAGATCACAATTGGTATTTAACTGGCAGGAACGCCTCCCTCGCACTCTCTCTTTGCTCTGCTCTCCTCGGCCATCACAATGATGTAGTAAGATTTGAATGGGCTAATAAGCCCTGGGTATGTGTTTTATTATTTTGTACCCTTGATTTCTAATAATCCTCAACAAACCTCATAAAATATAATATTTTTATTACTAGATACTAATTTAATTTTTAAAGTTAATGGCAACCACTTGGACGAGAACTTCTCATTTTTTTTTAACATAGCCTAGATAATTTTTTTTAAAGCCATGTTTCTCTGGACAAGGCTTTTTGCCTACCCTCACAAAGCTTCTGATTCAGCTCCCTCCTCCTGACCTTCTTGACCAAGATTGCTCACCTGGTCCCAACCCTGCCTGCCTGGCTCTGGGTCCTGCTCCTGCCCCTGGCCTCCAGCCATCTCGCTCACCTGGCCTAGCCCCAGCCCCAGCCCCAGCAACTCTGGTCTCTGAGCCAGATTGCTCATCGACACAGGCCCAGTCCCAGGACCCAGGCTGCTGGTAGCTTCTCCTGTGTCTTCAGAATCATAAACAAACTGGTAAAAAACTGAAGTGTTCTTTCCTTAGGCAACAATTAGACTCCATGTGGCAGGGGACAGGAGGGGGGGGAGGAGGGCAAGGGGGAAGGAGAAGGAAGAGACTTTTCCAAACAGGAAGTATGGCGTATTCTATGAAAAAGCAGTGCTTTGCCTATTTAAAAGGATAATTTTTGAGTGCACTGTTCCTTTTACTTATCTCACCTGAGATTCAGGGGAGAAATTCATCTCCCTGCAACTCTTTGCCATTTGGACCTACCCAATTTGAGATTCCAAAAATCCATGTTCTCTGCTATGGGAGATCCCATAGTACTTTCTATTAAAGGAACTGAAGGTTATATTTTTAAGACTTTTCAGATTCCAATGTTTTATTAAAAAATCTGTATTTTATTGCATTTTGCTGATCGTTTTGTTTAATATTTAATTTTGTTGGTTTTAAGTTCATATACTAATGTATTCAATACTATTCTGTTACACTGAATCATTTTAATTTACTGGGTTTTAACCACTGTTATATTCGGTTGCTTTTCCCCTATAACTATACTCAACAAACATCATTCAATAAGCCTGTATATAAAAACAGCCTTTTTTCTATTTTGACTGTGTAAATTGTCACATAAAGGATGGATAGACTTTATAAAAAACTGGTTATAATTGGATAATAACCTTTGGAAAATTTAATGAGCTAAGTATCTCAAATTGTTTTTAAGTGGTCCTTTAGACATGATTTTTAGATTTTTTTCCCAACAACTCTGATCATTTTTGTAAATCTTGAAATCTCTCAGACTTGTGAATGTTAAAAATTTCCCCATCAGAGAATTCTTAATTGGAACAAATTCCCTCCTGAGAAACATCCCCCATTTTGATGTGAGAACTCGCCAGGATCAGAAATGGGAGGACCTCTACTCCAACCATACTTAAGACTGCTTTAGGGGAGAAAACTCCTTGCTATGGGAGGACCCCTACTCTACCCATACTTAAGACTGCTTTAGGAGAGAAAACTCCTTGCTAAACAATGAAAGTATTTGGACCCATGCTTATAATAAGGCAAGGAGTTCTTTGAGCCAGGCCTGTTTTTAGAATTGATACAATGGGATGCTAGGTACCTAAAAGGGTCGGGCAAGTTTTCTCTTGATGAGATTAGTTGACTCAGCTGTGTTTTCTCTCATTCAGACTTACTGAGGAAATTGGTCGACTTAGCAGGAATTTAGATGGGCAGTCCTTTGGAAAGTGTCTACACTGATTGGTAGATGTAGGGACTTAGGGGAGGTGAAATGGAAGAAAAACCCCTATATAAGAAAAAGCAGAATCTCTTGAGGAGATATCCTTTTGGAGGAATTCCTTTTGGAGGATCTCTGATGAGGATCGCTTGGGAAGAATCTCTTGAGAGAGGCTCTGGAGAAGGGAAGCTTTTGGAGGACAATCTCTAAGGAGGTCTCCCTGGAGCTCCTCTAAGGGGACTCTGTACCTCTGGAGGCTCTGGAGAGAGGCCTTTTGGAACAGTCTATGGCTGGAAGGCTCTCTGGTGAAGTCAGCTGAGATGGAGCTGGCCTGGTGTCACTAGAATCCTTGTTTAGGCAGACCTTGTGGTGAGTGTTAAAAGACTGACTGACTGATTCTCTCTCTTAAGACTCAGGTCTAGGCCATATTGGCTTGAGGCCCTTCATAATTATTCCTTTCCTACTCTTTCTCTCTTTCTCTAATTCCTCATTATATTATTAATTAAAAATCTCTATAAAACCCAGTTGACTTGAGTATTTGAATAATTGGGAATATTTCCCTGTCGACCACCTTATATTTGATTTAAAAACCAAGATACTGTAGTGAAACATATTTTCTGCGGTTAAATTTACTCACCCTCTCTTATATCTATCACAATTTATATCTTCCACTATTTTAATCACTACAGTTTAAGACCTTCACCATTTTAAATCTCACATTTTGCCTGCCTCTAACAGGAGGTAGGGTTCATTTTAGTAGCTGAAGTGAAACACAATTTTAATCCCCACCTCCCACATTTACGAAAATGTGAATGGATGGGACATCATAGTCTCATACCAAAGGAGCTGGGACATTGATTCTAGGGTATGGTACCCTGGATGGCTCCCAAAAGAGGAGCATCTCTCATTTATAACTCTTCAGCTCACTTTACTTCCACCAGAACAATCTAGATTTTTTTATGATGTTCTAGACCCAAATAAGTTTTACTTTGTTTAAAAATGTAATTGCCAAGGTTGAAAGATTTGCTATGTCTGTAAAAATTGTGACAAGTATCCATTTTCTTTAAATGTCATACAGCAGATTCATGTTAAATATGATAGTAGGTTTGTTTGCTATTGTAATTAACTGGGCTGTTGTGAATTTTGGGGATATTGATACTTTTTGAATGTGCATTACATGCTGTACTACTGTTCTTTATAAAAACTGTTACTTTGTGAAATTCACTTCCTTGTATTCACAGTGGATCATGGCCAGGTATGAAGAGGAAATGGATCTCATTTTTGGTGAGAAACCTTGTATTCTACATTTCCTTAGCTGACACAGTGTGTCAATGATTATAAGCTATATTTTTTATTTTAAAAACTCTTTTATTATTATATTTTTCTTGAATGTACAAAATACTATTTCAGTTTTATTTTTCTCTCCTTTTTATATTTGAAGCACATGTCACCAGTATTAAAATTTTCCTTAACTTTTTTTTTATTTTGCAGTAATATAAGTTTAAAATATAAAAATATATTTGCCATAATGTCAATGCATGCCTCAAAAGCTTGAGACTATAAAAATGATGCCATTGATTGTTTAAAAAATTTATGGGTCTTTGCTTAATGATTCTGTCTGATTCCAGGACAAGGGAATACAAAAAGAGCCATTACCCAGTGCCAATGAAGCACAAAGCTAAACTGTATAGTGCCAATCGAGCACAAGGTCAAAGAGACCAACCAATCCCAATGGGGTTGATGAAAATTTTGAGCCATGACAAGAGGACTTGAACATGTTTGGGGTTCGAGGTTGGGGCTGTTTAACATGTGTTAATTACAGGCCTTCCGTGTTCCACATTCTACCAAGTATCTCAAATTTGGCTCCTACCTGGCTCCTATAATCTAGTCCCTTTTCTGTCTTTCAAAATGTGGCAAACTTTCTGTAGTCCTGGCTACTGACTGGGTAAATGCTTACTGCTTATATCATTTTAATTGGGCCCTGATCCAAGGACCTGTTATAGATTTATTTTTCCTTTAGTTAGAATTTTTACACATAAGACTTTGATAGTCTATATTTCATCCAGAAATCACCTTTTTTATATGGATTTTTTTTATGTTTTTGATTTCTCTTGCCAATTGATTCATATACCTCATAACTCAGCCATGCATCTTTTAATGATCCCCGTGTTTTTCAGTCCCCTCTTTATGGGGGGAATGTATAATTATTATTATTTTACATTTGCAAAGTTTAAATTCCTTTTGAGAGTAATTTTAGGTTAAGAAACATGATACCTCTCCAAATCCAGAAAATGAACTGTTTGGAGAAGACACCATGAAGATGCCTCCACAGACCACAAGCTTCACCAGAAGATCCAGAGGGAACTTTGGGATGTGGTGATTTGAACTGTGTGGGGTTTAAATGCATTTGTTTTATATGTATACTCTTATGCCGAAGGGGACTGCCCCCTAACAGGCTTTTTGTCAATGCACCTAGCAATCTTTGGTTTTGTTCTCTTTTCCTTTTATCCCCAAATTATTGTAACTTCCTAGCTGGTATGTTTACAAGACCCATGAGAGAGACTAGTCTTCCTCGGGCCTCAGGGAGAGAATGTAAAAATGAAGATTTGAACCCTAGATTTCAATCCCCAGAGGTCCTTGGTATTTCCCATAATTCCCTATAATCTCACCTGAGTCTCCACGTAGGTGAGATCATAATTGGTATTTAACTGGCAGTAACGCCTACAGCTCTCTCTCTTTTCAGCCATTGCAATGATGTAGTAAGTAAGCTAATCACAGGGATTATGAATGGGCTAATCAGCCATGGGCACAAACGTGGTTATTATTTTGTATCATTGATTTCTAATAATCCTTAATAAGCCTCATAAAATAAAATATTTATATTACTAGATGCTAATTTAATTAACCAAAATTTGCTAGACACTTGGGAATTGAATATAAGGTAACACTTCCTTCCTTCCCTTCCCCCAAGTTGAGCTGTTGACCAATGGAGTCAGTCTGACTAGACTAAAAGGATAAGTAAGATTTTCCCTCAGCCTCCTTCTTGAAATGATGGGGTTTTTGAAGTTCCCTTCCTAACACATTGACTCTGATTCAAGTTTCTATTAAAAATCAAGATATCTATTTTATTTAGGTTTAAAGGGTTGAAGGGTAATGAATATGGGGGGAAAGGAAATCCCTAGTTGTTTTCCCTAAACAGATCTTGAAGGTTTGAACCAGGGAGTCTTCTTTAGAAATAAGGTCTGGGTTCCCCTAAGGAAAAAAGAGTCTTTATCCTAAAGATTGTCACCAGTTGAGAGATACGATCTTCTTCTGCTCAAGTAAAAGGATTGAGAGATTTGTCTATCTTCACAGCCAAGGGTAGTTCCCTCCTTCTCAGGTCAAGGAGCCCAAGACAAGAAGTCCTAGTTTTTCCCCCAACTCCCTTTTGAGCCTGGCTGGAAAATTCTACATCATCCCCCAATGTCAGCTGGGGTTCCATCTGCTCTTCTTCTGAGACATTTCTTCAAAATTCAAATTTTTCATTGCTTCTGGTCATTCCCTCTTATACACAGCTAAGGGGGGAGTTGTGAAAGAGAGAGCTACAGAATGCATTATAAGAACTTGGTTTTACAAGGAAACCTTATGCAGGAAGAGAATGGAACTTTGCTGACAATGGGGGATGGAGGCTAGAGCCTCTAGCCAAGAAAAGCAGATGGACAGTTGGAAAGGGGTTCTTTTTCTCTTCTGAACTGAAAGGGAGAAGAGCAACTTGCTGAGCTTAACCTGCTGTGATCCCTCATCAATCTGAAGAAATCAGATTAGCCATCTTTCCTCAGTAGTGGTCGATAGAGACTTTTTTTCCTTTTGGGAAGATAAAAGACTATTCACCCAAGAAGAGTTTCCATTGATATCTTCAATAGCTGTATCTCTCTCTATTAGGATATATAATAGGATATATATATATATATATATATATATATATCATACCAGCCTGACTCCACAATGTCCTCAGGGACTCAGGTCCCTAGACCTGAGCCCTCAACCCCTGAAGAGAATTTAGTTTAAAATAGAATTAGGGACTTCCTAAATTTCCCTCTTCCCTAAACCTACCATTCCTGAATAGTGGTAGTCTCTCAGTAACCGAGGATGACGATTGTCTTTGTGTGTTTTCATCTATGGTGTATAGATGAGTGTGCACAAAGACACTTGTGCGTGAAGGAGATTTAAGTGGAAAAGTCGATGCACAGAGACAGTCCCACTCTCTCGGCGTTGGAAGCCTGGGTCCAGTGGCACAAAAAGTCATTATGCCTGGAGACTTCCTCAGCTGCATTGGATGACCGTGTTGTCCTCTGTGTTCCAACACGCCCTGAGCACTCCACAGTGCTTTGCTGCATCGCCATCTCAGCCGTTGAACCTTCTTGTTGGTTTCTTTGGTCTGTTCAGCCAAAGCAGTCTTCACATGATGGGTGAGCAAGGCCCTGTTTCACCAGGGGTCAATAACCCGATGGCTACTCTCACAAGGTTTAGCTGGCCTGTCGAAGCCGTTGCCCAGGGTGTGGCCGATGCCGCATGCTAGCAGCTACTAGGAGCCACAAGTGAGAGCTGGGTGTCAGGTGGGGGTCAGAGGCTGGAGAGCTGCCCTAGAAGGGCACGACAAGCCCTCCATACCAGAGATACTACCCCTCCCTGAACACCCCATACACCCCACCATTCCTGAATATCAAAAGAAGAAACAGACGTTATTAATTCAGAAGAACTGAACATCTTATTCTTCTAATGTACTAAGGGGATCAAGATAATATCCATCCAGGGAAGAAAACAGAAACCAGAGACTGAAGGGGATTTCCTCTTCCTCTTTACCTTTCAGCTCTGGACATTGATCCACTCTCACCTTCCCTAGTATAGCTCTGCCTGGGAGAGGAAGTGGTGCTTCTATTTATCTGTCCCCTCCCTCCCTCTCTTAGACCTTTCAAGCTTTGGTTCCTGATCCCCAGCTAGTGCAAGGTCTGTTGACTGAGTCCTGGCTGAGTCAAGCACGGGAGCAATATTGAGTTAGATAGGCTAATGTCTTCTCTACCCTTTTTTATTTCTCTGCTTTCGCTCTTTCTACCTCTTCTTTAAATAAAAGCTATTAAAGTCATTTCAACCTTGAGCAATAACACTTTGAATCAGTAACCACCACTATTATTTATAAGCTCTTCATATATTTTAGTCGAACCATTGAAATTTAATTCTTACACTGTCAGAGGAAAAAATGTAAAAATCAGAGCTGAACCAGAGGGGAATGGAATGTCTCCAGACGTCATGGTTTCTCTCTGTCTAAAAGTCTTAATGAGAAAATTAAAGTTAACTTATTGGGCTGTTATAGAGAGGACCCTTATACAGGTTGGAGCAGATGGCCACTGAGGGTGCTCCCACTTCTGAAATTCTGTGGTTTCGTGACACCTAAATTCCTTCCCAACTTTAAAGCTTGACGGTTCTCTGAAATGCCCTTACTCAGGATGGAATCCATGTTTCATCGGTGATTTAGGTGGTCAGAGGAGGTCTTTTTTTCCACTCCCAAATTAAGCTGGGGTTCAAGCTTCTCCTTTGTTCTACAGAAAATGTCAACTTGGGCTCCAAATGATGGCAGTCGCAGGCGAGCTGATTTACAGTCCTCCTCCTCCACTGTGCCTTTCATTTTCCTGCTTACATTCCGGAGATGCAGAGCCCCCTGTGAGTCCTTTGCTTTGCTTTTGATGTTGGATACAGCATGCTATTTGCATCTGGTTTATTTGTTTATGGCCTAATGGTTTTAAGTCTTCCTCTTCCCTTCAGCTGTGCACTGAAGAAAGGAAACACGGAGAGCAAAATCTCTTAACTGCAACATATAAACAGAGCTTGGCCAAAGGGAAATCCAGACCTGATCTCATTAGAAGAAGACTCTGGTGGGGCTAGAGTTGGGTTTTTTTTTTTAACTTGCTTCCTATTGGCTGGGAGGTTGAAGATGAGGCAGAGATCTTGTCCACTGTGACCCTTCATGCCCCCAAAGCACTGGCCATTTCCAGCTTGAGACCAGGGGCAGAATTAGCGTGTTGTAAAACAAGCCAGAAAACTAATTAAGGAAAGAGGGAGTTCCAAGTTGGTCTACGTACTGCCATATGTTTCAGGTTTTCCTGAGCTTAATCTTACTCAGCTCAGAGTGGGGGTGGGGGCTAACCCCGATTAATCATTAGTGTGAAGATCATGCTAATTTCCATACAGCTGCTCTTCATTTGGGCCTGCAACATGTTCCTGGAAACCATGTCCTAAAGTTCGGGATTATAAAGAGAACCACATTTTCCCATATGTGCGCTGCTATGAATTGGGGGGTTGAGGCTGTCTTCATAATGGTGGCTTGGCATCAAAGGGCTCAGAGATATGATCCCCAAAATGCCATAAAAGTTAAGCTCCTGTGCACTTGGAATTAGGAAGACTTCACTTACTCAGGCACTTCTATGTTCGTGTGACCTTGGACAAGTCACTAAACCTCTTTGTATCCTAATTTCCTCATCTTTAAAATGAGAGGGGCCGATAGCATGGGCCCCTAACGTCCCTTGAAGCTTTCAATCTGATTCTATGATTCAATTTAATCATCTACATGGGAAAATCATGCTCCACTCATGAAAATCAGACTAACTGCATCGTCCATATTGATGACACAAGGCCCCTTAATATATTCCTCCCAATGTCTGCATTGAAGACTTTGCCCCATAAAAGGTCACTCAGTGAGATCTCCCTCCTCTCTTCTCCTCACTTTATTTTGCCCAGATGCTTTCCCCCACCATCTCTTCCCTTCCACAAAGAGGTGGCCCTCCTCCTTGGCAAGGAACCCCTCTCGGTGAACAAGCGATCCTTTCCTTTCCCTTCTCCCCAACATCTTGGCCCCTCCTTTCTCCCCCATTCACTTTTATATTCAGGCTCTTTCTGGCCACTGGCTGCTTCCCAACTGGTTACAAACACAGCCATGTTTTCCTCCTCATCAGAACCCCTCAAGTGGCCCTTCCATCCCTGCTAACTCACTCTCGAAGGCCACTGACAGTCAGTGCCTGCCCTTCCCGTTCTCTAAACCCTCCTGTAGTCTGACTTCTGACTTCATCATCATTAAACTGAAACTTTTCTCTGCAAACTTGCCGCAGACCATTCCCTTTAATACCAACGAAGGGGGGCTGGGTGCATATTAGCAGAGCAGGGACTGGGATTGTTAAGGTGAGTGAGGAGAGGGATTAGAGTGGTCCAACCAACACTATGAAGACTCTCCTTGAGTGGAAATGTAGATCTGAAGAGATGTAGGTAGAGACAATTAGCACCAGGGCTGTCCTATTTCTCTTTTAACGATTTCCTATCAAATAAATTACTTTCTCAGTAATGGAGTGGTCTGTATGTTGATCTCAGACCAGTCTCGGCTCTGGTCAGAGCTAACGTTGGCCTTCAACCTACAGTGTAGCATCTTGTTACTGGTCCAATTTAATCCATTGCATCCCATCCCCAACACCACCCTATTACAAATTGTATATAAAAGCAATATTGATGTGACTTTTATTATAACCTGCATTTAATTTAGACTTTGGATCCCACCATGAAAGTCTTTAGTACAATTTTAAGGAAACTCTACCTAGGCAAAAGCTGGGAATTGTAAAAAATAGACTCAAATACAGGACTACAATCCCCACGAGCCTTTGCTCCACTTCCCCAGAATGCCTTGTAATCTCACCTGGGCCGAGATTCGAGAAGGTATTTAAGCTGATTCAAAGGCTTTTGAGGCTCTCTCTCTTGGCTCTTTTTGGACTTCCGTTTTGGAGCAGGCGGTCTCTTGTGTGATGTGAGATTATTTTGTCTAGGCCTCTGGCCTAGACACATGTTTCTTACTTGTATATTCTTTAATCTTTAACCTTTAATAAACCTCTAAAAAATATAATACTCCTTGCAGAGAGAAACTAATTTCTACCTGCCTCAGTCTCCCCGTCTCCCCTAAATTTTAATCTTTACGGAATGTCAGTAAGTAGCTTAGGTCTCACAAAAGGCCAGTGACGTCATAGGGGGATATCTTGATTTGCTCATGAATTCAACTTAAGTGAGGCAGAATTACACCAAGTCATCTGCCTCTGTCCCCCTTACTGAACCAACCAAGACCAGTGACAGGGCAAAAGTGAGGATGTCTAGGGTGCAATGGATGACCCTGGCTTCTAAAATATCTGAACAGGTTCTAGGAACTCCACAGGACTCACAGTACCTGCTTCAGCTGCCTTCATGGTTGTTGGAATGAACTCTTCTCATATGTCCATTCTTTAGGTATAAATCTCTATATTCTTGGAGTACACAACCTTCCTAAATCACTGATGGGTTTGGGACCTGCGGTTTCTCCTCGATTAATATAGTCCATCTGCTGAGACAGTTTTATTGGGGTGCAGATGTAAAAGATGGAGGAGGACTCTAGAAAAGGGCTCGGCAAGCCCTACTACCTGAGATGCTCATCTTCCCTGACCACCTCCTATTCTATTTATCTTTCTGTCTGTCTCTCCATCTGACCATACATCTCTCCCTCCCCCCGTCTCTTTCTCTCTGTCTCTCCCTCCTCTCCATCCCCTTTCTTTCCTCCCTCTGTAGTCCCCTCCTCTCTCCCCCACTGATCTCTGTCTGTCTAATGGCCCCATCCTTGGAATGTTGGTACCTGTTTCATTCTTCTTCCATCAAAAGGGCCCCTCATCTCCCTTGTTAACTTGGGCTAACAAGACATCACATGTAAAGCAAGTCTTATTAATGCAATAAACAATTAAGTGGGCTCAGACTCCATGAAGAAAACAATTGTCTTCAATCCATTGTGACCTCTGCTGTCTTCTGAGGTTGTAAAGGACAAAGACTGTCCATAAACTGTGCTAAGCACTGGGGGATACAACAAGAGGCAAAAGACAGTCCCTTCCCTCAGGGAGCTCACTGTCTAATGGGGAAGAAAACAAGAAAACAGAGCCATTGACATACAAGGAAGTGATTAAGAGTGGAAAGGCATCAGAAATAAGAGGGGCTGGGGAAAGTTTCTTGTAGAATATTGAATGTTAGGTGAGACTTAAAGGCCGTCATGGGGACAGTAGATACAGATGAGGAGAGAAAGTATTTCAGGCAGGCGAGAGCGCCAGTGCTGAGAGATGGAGTGCCTTGTTTGTGGAACAGCTAGGAGGCCAGAGTCTCTGGATGAGACAGTGCGTGGTGGGGAATTAGATATCATGGGAAAGTAGGAGGGGACTAGGTTACGAAGGTCTTTGAATGCCAGACAATCTTGTATTTGATCCTGGAGGTGACACTGAACAACTGCAGTTTATTAAGTAAGGGTGAGACGTGGTCAGAGTTGAACTCTAGGAAAATCACTTGGGTCACTTAATGGGGGACGACTTGGGGTGAGGAGAGACTTGAGACAGGGAGATAGTCCAGCAGCTATTGCAGTAGTCCAGGTGATGGGGTTATAGACCAGGCTGATTGCAGAGGCAGAGCAGAGAAGGAGGTGCACTGGGGAGGTGTTTGTTCTTTTCTATCCAAGTTCTATCACCACTTCTCCAAACCTATTCAGACCGCTTCGTGGTGCACACAGCTCCTCAGGGACTCTGTATATACATAAGCCTTTCTCTAGGTCCCTTGTGTAATCAAGCATCTTTCTACTTAGATGGGATGAGGCATATTTTCATTCATATGGACTCCAAGTGTGCCACACTCACCCAGAACGAGAGGAGACACAGAAAGCTACTTGACCTAGAAAGAGATGTTACCAGCATTCCTTCAGCACAGGAATAGTAAAGTCAACAGGTATTTTTAAGCATCAGCCATGTGCCAGGCACTGATTAGGAATGGTATTTCACTGGCATAAAAAACTCCCAGAAGAAGAAATGAATTCTACCCCCTGAAGGTTGGCAACATCTAAGGCCTTATAAGGGAGATGCCTGAAGCACTGAGCAGTTAAGTGATTTCTCCATTTTCCCAGAGCATCAGAGTGGGTATCGGAGACAGAACTTGAACCCTACGCTTCCTAACTGAGATCTGTTCTCTAACCACTATACTTTGCTTCACTGGGTTTAGAAAGTGTTACTTGTGTGTCCCTGGATTTTTACTGAATTACCATAATTTTATTGATCTTAAGAATTTGCATGCATATTTGAAACACAGAATCTGAGAGCTAGAAAGGATATTTGAACATTCAGTTTTTAAATGGAGAAACTGAGGCCCAGAGGCTTGCCAAGGCTACCCTAGGAGTTAGTGGCACAGAGAGACCAGATACTTTGATACAATACAATGATCTTGCCAGGCAGCAGCTCAGGCATTTACTCTTAAGCCCAAATCTTTATACCTTAAAAACAAACACCACAAAATAAAGCTCCTTCCCCTTCCTGTATGAAAAACTCCAGCATGACACTGTGCAACCCGCACCCCATTTACACATTTTATGCCAGCATCTTCTAAGAAGATGCAAATGACTGTTCTTGAGGAAGGGGGCCAAAGAAAAACTGCTAAGACTGTTTTAAATGTGCATATCATATGGGATCCTTTATTGTGTGGGGGGGGGTAGGAGAGAAAGTGCAAGACACACAGCACACATATTTATGATAGTCTAAATGTTTATTCAACAGCTCCTCCACTGAGTTTTAGTATTTTAGACAGACATCTTCCAGTAATGGACTGGCAGAATGCAAATCAACCCATCTTTGCTTCTTCCTTCCTCCCTGAATTTGAGAGCAATGGAACTGGTGGGAGCATTGTTTTCCTCTTTACTGCCTGGCCTCTGCAACCTAATGATGTTCACCTCAAGCATTCTAATGCACTTCCTACATGAATGACAATTCTTCATGTTTCAAAAATCTCTTAATTGACTCAAGAGCCAGTCCTGCCTCTAGTCACAACAGGAGGCAGAAGTGGGACTGAGGGCATTGTATCCTAGATTTAAAGCTGGAGACTTCCTGAAGGATCACATAAACAACCTTCTCATTTTTTTCAGATGAGGAAACTGAGGCTGAGTATTAAATGGTTACACGGGTAAAAAATCAAGTAGAGAGGTTAGGAACCCTGTTCCTCAGCCCCTAAATCTAGCATTCTGTCCATTGTACCATGTTTATTTCACAAATATGAAATGTACCCATTACTGCAGCAAATAGGGCAGTGGTTCTTCAGGAGCAGACAGAAGGAGTCAGGGCACTGACAGAGGTGCCTAGAGTATAATTAAGGGCATTTACTCTCTCCCAAGGATTTCCAAGATCTCTTAATTGATCAATCACTCAATCAACTAACCAGTATTTATTAAGCACTTGCTGTATGCTGAGCACTTCAATGGGTACTAGGAGTATAAATAAAAAACAAAAAGCAATCCCTACTCATTATGAGCTCAGGTTCTAATAGGAGTTACAGTTAAGTGCAAGTAAAATATAGATAGCGTAGATAATACATATCACAGCTCTATAATTTCTTTGAAGCTTTTGGTAACCTTTGCCATTCCTTCCATTTTGAATATTCTTTCTTTCATTATCTTCTAGGACAAGCAATTTCTTAGGTTTTTCTCCCCTTTGTCTTCTTTCTCTTTCCTTTCCTTGCCTGAGGCTCTGTCCAAGGTCCTTTTTTTCCTTTTACACAGATTGTGTTCTCATCAGCAGCCACGTATTCAGATAGCATCCCTTTGATAAGGAATAAACAATAAATATAATTTATTTATATAAACAATAAAACACTATATTTTTCTGGGCAGCTAGGTGGCTCAGCGGATAGTGCAGAGCCAGGCCTGGAGACCAGAGATTCTGAGTTCAAATCTGGGCTCAGATAATTCCAGGATGTGCGATCCCAGGCAGGTCACTTAACCTCATTTGCTATAATGTTAAGATGTTATGTATGCAGCTGCTTAACTTAACTATTTGTGGTTCAAGATTTGCCCCTACAGGAAGACATATTTTTCCACACCACTTTTAAGTAAAAAGGTAAAATGAAATAGGTTTAGTATTGTTATGCAAAGATCCAGCAATTTAGCTTACAATAGAAAGAATAAATGAATAAAACAACACCAGTAATAATAAGCAAGAAATAGAAATGAAAGATACATCACCAAATAGGGGATACTCCAACACCTCAATACTCTTAGCTGAGAAGTTCCTTTGTTCAGCATTTCAGGGTGCCCTTCAGGAAAACCCCAGGCAAAGTATCCTTTCCATGGGCGAGGCTTTGAAGTCCACTTTCCAGAAGGGGTTTTTTATTGACCTCAAAACAAAGATGGCTTTTTGCCCACTGTAGTTTGCATCACTGCTTCCAGGGTCCCAGCAACCCAGTCAAGATCCTGAGCCCCCAGAAGCAGCCAGGCAAAACATGTCTTAAAATTTAATCAGGAATCATGAAGACAACACATTCTGTGAGACAAGGATTAATCTCACAGAAGTATGTTTATCTTTCAGACAATCAGAGACTTTGGGAATATAATAGTAAAAATTATGAGACTGGCTATAATTTAACAATTTTATTAACCAAAGGAAGTAGGGGGGAAAGATAGAAAACAATAGGAGAGACATATCAAAGGTTCTTTCCTAATTGTTCCATTTAGCTTTCTATTCTACAGCCACCATGAGGACCCCCTAGGACTGGACAGGTAAGTCCAGTCAACAACAAACATGGAAGAGAAGAGAGTGAAATTGGAGATTACCTCAGTTAATTAAAACTTCTCTCCTCCCACTAACTCTCATACTTCACATCTTGGGAGCCTACTATGACTTTCTATTTTGCCTGTGCCACCCAGAGGAAGCAGTCCAGGCAAAAACACCCTGACACTCTGATCTTTGGGAAAGGAAAGACTATAAAACCAAGCAAGAGCTAGAAAAAACTCACAAAATGTAAAATCAATAATTTTGATTACATCAAATTAAAAAGGTTTTGTACAAACAAAACCAATGCAACCAAAATTAGAAGGGAAGCAACAAATTGGGAAATAATCTTCATAACAGAAACCTCTGACAAAGGTCTAATTACTCAAATTTATAAAGAGCTAAACCAATTGTACAAAAAATCAAGCCATTCTCCAATTGATAAATGGGCAAGGTATATGAATAGGCAATTTTCAGTTAAAGAAATCAAAACTATATTAATAAACACATGAAAAAGTGTTCTAAATCTCTTATAATCAGAGGGATGCAAATCAAAACAACTCTGAGGTATCATCTCA
Organism: Monodelphis domestica; assembly: GCF_027887165.1. Lineage (NCBI taxonomy): Eukaryota > Metazoa > Chordata > Mammalia > Didelphimorphia > Didelphidae > Monodelphis > Monodelphis domestica. Next base: position 12,698,030 of record NC_077228.1, on the reverse strand, counting down.
TACCTAGCAAATTGGCTAACATGACAGCAATGGAAAGTAATGAATGCTGGAGGGGATGTGGGATGTTAATGCATTGCTAGTGGAGTTGTGAATTAATCCAACCATTCTGGAGGGCAATTTGGAACTATGCCCAAAGGGCTTTAAAAGACTGTCTGACCTTTGATCCAGCCATAGCACTGCTGGGTTTGTACCCCAAAGAGATAATAAGGAAAAAGACTTGTACAAAAATATTCATAGCTGCGCTCTTTGTGGTGGGAAACAATTGGAAAACGAGGGGATGCCCATCCATTGGGGAATGGCTGGACAAATTTTGGTATATGTTGGTGATGGAATACTATTGTGCTAAAAGGAATAATAAAGTGGAGGAGTTCCATGGAGACTGAAACAACCTCCAGGAAGTGATGCAGAGTGAGAGAGAGCAGAACCAGGAGAACATTGTAGACAGAGACTGATACACTGTGGTACAATTGAATGTAATGGACTTCTCCATTAGTGGCAATGCAATGATCCTGAACAACTTTGGAGGGATTTATGAGAAAGAATGATATCCATATTCAGAGGAAAAACTGTGGGAGTAGAAACACCAAAGAAAAAACAACTGCTTGATCACATGGGTTGAGGGGATGTGATTGGGGATGTAGACTCTAAATGAGCATCCTAATGCAAACACCAACAACATGGAAATAGGTTTTGATCAAGGACACATGTAATACCCAGTGGAATTGCACATCAGCTATGGGAAGGATGGGGAGAGGGGAGGGAGGGGAATCATATGATTCTTGTAACCAAGGGATAATGTTCTAAATTAACTAAATAAATTAATTTAAATTAAAAAAATTAAAAGGTAGAATAAAAAAAAAGATAGCCCTCTGCCCCTAAACGCAACTAACATTAAACTTTTCAGTACATCTCTAGAATAGTCATTTTAAAGTCCTATATTCTCAAATTCCAGATCTAAAAGTTTGCTTATTTGCTCATGTTTGGTCAACTATAACAGAATTTTATACTTGATGCCAGGAAATATGTGCCAAACTGTATCTATTATATTTTAATTGTCATTGAGTTTATTGATTGATAAACAAACATTTATTTAAAAAAAAAACACCCTGACTCTTCTCTAGTGATTTCTTGACTCTACTGATACATTTTTCCAGCTTTCATTCTATCCTTGTGACTCAATTCACCCAATGATTTCTTTCACACAGTCCGGGCCTCTGGTTCAAATCATTGGCAGGAGATGAAGTCAAGTGTGTGACCCCAGGAGAGGGAGGAAGAATGAGTTTCCTTCACACAGGAAGCTACTGAGAATTGTGGCCAAAGTTCAAAGAAACCCCAGTCCCTGTTGGTAAATGTGAGGCCAATGATATACAACAGGGAAGATTTACTAAAATTTTACTTTAACTGATTTCCTTCAATTGTCTAGCCCTTACTGCTCTTCTCTTTAGGCCCTGATAATTGGTATTGATTTTAAGACGGACGGTGAGGGTTTGAATTTTTTTAAAGCCCAATACATTTCTCTCTTAGACTCATCACATCTCCAAAACCTATCTGGACATACTCAATTCTTTGGTATGTTGGAAAGAGTTCTGGACTGAGAGTCAGAAAGAACTGATTTCAAATCCTGCCTCAGACATAAATAGGTTGTGTGGCCCCAAACAAGTCACATATCCTCTCCTGGCCTCAAAATTCTCAACTAGAAAATGAAGGGTTTAGATTCATCAATTTTCTTGAAGGTCCATTCTAGCTATTGCTGGAATTAAACAATAAGAAATTTAAAAGCAGAAACTGAAACCATGACAGCTAATAAAGCAAAAAAACATTCAAAAAATAAAAATGAATAACCAAAGAAATTACATGGAAAGGAATCATAGATTAAAAATAACAACTTTAATAAACTTATATGCTCCAAATGCCTTGGCATTGTAATTTGTCCACAAAATATGAACTGACCTAAAAGACATGGAGAGTTAAAATATATGGGATGGAGAATTCAATATCCTTCTTCAAATTTTGGATGAATTTAACAGAACACCAAAACTTCAGAGGAATTGTTACCTTTGTAAAAATTATTTTATTATTCTGTGTGCATGTGTAGTTCATTTGCTTTTGTTTTCCTGTGACCTGAAATACCCAATGCTTTGGACCTTTCCCTATGTCATGAATCAGGTCCCAAGGGTCCATGAAATGGAATCTGATGATGCAACTAAAGTAGTTTGTAAATTTTTGTAAATCTTTGTAAATTTATAATAAATTCATCATGAAATGTTCAAACCATCCCCTTTGCTCTTCCTTTTGCCCTTTTCCTTTCTTCTCTTATAAGGAGGGGAAATCCTATGGCTTGACTCCACCTACCCCACCAAAACTGACACTTGGCTTGCCTGGATCCAAAGCCAGGCAGACCAAAAACAGAAAAAGAAAACTACTGACCAATCTCTTTAATGAACATTGATGCAAAAATCTTAAGTAAAATACTAACAAAGAGACAACAGTAATAATACATCATAAATATTATTCACTATGACCAGGGAGGATTTATACCAGGAATACAAGGCTGGTTTAATATTAGGAAAACCATCAGGATAATTGGCCACATCAATGATCAAACTAAAGGAAATCACATGATTATCTCAACAGATGCAGAAAAAGCTTTTGATAAAATGTAATACCCATTCTTATGGAAAACACAAGAAAGCATGGGAATAAAAGGTCTTTCCTCAAAATAATAAGAAGCATTTATTTAAAACCATCAGCAAATATAATCTGCAATAGGGATGAGTTAGAAAGCTTCTCAATCAGGTCAGAAGTGAAGCAAGGTTGGCCATTATCACCACCATTATTTAATATTTTACTAGAAATGCTAGCAATTAGAGAATAAAAAGGAATTGAAGGAATTAAAATAGACAGTGAAGAAATCAAACTATCAATCTTTGCAGATGATATGATGATATACTTAGAGAATTCTAAAAAATCAACTAAAATCTAGTTGAAATGGTGAATAATTTTTAAGTTTCAGGATACAAAATAAACCCACAAAAATCATCAGGATTTTTAGATATTTCCAACCAAAATCTGCAACAAGAGTTAGAAAGAGAAAATATTTAAAATCACTATAGGCAATATAAAATTTGGGGGAATCTATCTGCCCAGAAAACAACAACAACACAGGAATTATATGAACACAATTACAAAACACTTTTCACAAATAAAATTAGATCTAACTCATTCGAAAACATTAACTGCTCATGGGTAGGCCAAGCTAATATAAGGAAAATGGCAATAATACCTAAATTAATATACTTGTTCAGTGCCCTACCTCTCAAAGGACAAAAAACTATTTTGTAGAATTAGAAAGAATAATAACCAAGTCCATGTGGAAGAACAAAAGATCAAGAATATCAAGGGAACTATTGAAAAAAAAAAGTGAAGGATGGTGACCTAGCAATACCAGATCTTAAACAGTGATCATCAGAACTATCTGGTATTGGCTAAGAGATAGAAGGGTGGGTCAATGGAACAGATTAGGGGTAAATGACCTCAGCAATCTAGTGTTTGAGAAACCCAAAGATCCCAGCTTTGGGGATAAGAACTCACTAGTTGACAAAAACTGCTGGGAAATTTGGAAAACAGTATGGCAAAACTGAGGTTTAGATCAGCATCTCACACCCTGTACCAAAATAAATTCAAAATGGGTTAATGACTTAAATATAAAGAGTGAAATTATACATCAATTAGGTGAACATAGACTAGTATATCTGTCAGATCTATGGGAAAGGGAAGAAGTGAATACAAAGGAAGAGAAAAACAAGATGTAAAATGAAGAAGTTTGATTATATTAAATTAATTTTTTTGTACAAAGTCAATGTGACCAAAACTAGAAGAGAAGTAACAAACTGGGGGAAAAATCTTATAGCAAAATTCTCAGACAAAGGTCTAATTTCTCAAATATATAAGGAATTAAGTAAAATTGATGAGTCAAGCCATTCCCCAATTTATCAAATGGTCAAAGGATATGAAGTCAGTTTTCAGATGAAGAAATGAAGAGAAATCCATATTAAAACAACTCTGAGGTACTTACCACCTTACACCTAGAAAATTGGCCACTATGACAATAAAGGAAAATGATGAATGTTGGTGAGGATGTGGCAAAATTGGGACACTAATGCATTGCTGGTGGAGTTGTGAATTGCTCCACCCATTCTGGAAAGCAGTTTGCAATTATGCCCAAAAGGCTTTTAAAGAATGCATACCTTTTGATCCAGCAATACCAGTACTTGGTTTTCTATCCCAAAGAGATTTTTTAAAATGGGAAAGTACCTGTTTGTACAAAAATGTTTATAGCTGCATATTTTGTGGTGGCACACAATTGGAAACTAAGGGGATGTCCCTTGATTAGTGAATGACTGAATACATTGTCCTATATGATATGATGATGATGATGATGGAATACTATGGTACTAAAGGGAATGATGGACAGGATGATTGCAGAAAGAACTGGAAAAAATGATGTGAGCTGATGAAGAGTGAAAGAAGCAGAACCAGGAGAACATTATACACAGTAACTGAAACATTGTGGGACCATCAAATGTAATGGACTTTGCTAGTAACAGCAATAAAATGACCTCATACAATGTTGAGGGACTTGGGGAAAAGAATGCTATCCACATCTAGAGAAACAGTCAAATGCTACAAGTTTGGGGAAAGCAGTTCCATCAGTTCTTTCTCAAATATGTGCAATTTCTTGTGACCCCATTTGGGGTTTTCTTGCAAAGATAATGGAATAGTTGGTCATTTTTTTTCTCCAGATCAATACATAGATGAAAAAATAAGGCAAGCAAAGTTAAGGAGATACTTAGGGACACCCAATTTGTAAATGCCTAAAGACAAATTTAAACTCTGGAAGAGTTTCTGCTTCCAAGCCCAGCATTCAGCAGCAGAAAGAAATGGAGAATGAAGCAAATGAAGTGACTACAATAAACATAGCTTTTGTACCAGAGACCCCTACTCCAAGGAAGCCAGGGAGAGGAGGAAAGTCCCCATATACACTCTCAAATATGTGAAGCAGGCCTTTTTGTGATAGCAAAGATGTGGAGATAAAGTAGATCCCCACCCAGTGGGGAATGGCTAAGCCAATTGGGGTTCATAAATGGAAGGGAATATTCCCAGGATGTCAGAAAGTGTGTGTGTTGAAGACAGAAAAGCCCAGAAAGCTCAGACCCAAACTGATGGAGAGTGAGGGAAGTAGAAGCTGAAGAACTATGCATGGGAACTCCAGCAATGGAAAGAGAAAGAATGACAGCAAAAATCAGAAGAGAAAGGAAGAGAGTGAAGATCAAGCAGGCCTTGAATGGAGATGAGAGGCCAGCCTCTGTGGAGGCAGGAGAGGGGACACATGCAGATGGCAGCAGCAGGGTTTGGAACTTTTCCAAAGTACCATACCACTGGTGCTAATTTTTTTTTTCTGACTTAAAAATAGAATTGGATCTATGGGTAGCTCCAGGGATCACTACTGCACTATGATATGAAACACAGAGGACATCTATGATAAGTGATTTCCCCAAAGGACAGGAACTGTTTCTTTTTTGTCTTGGTGCACCTAGGGCATAGCAGAGTGCCCGACACACAGCAGGTGCCTAATAAGTGCCTGTTGGGGGGTTGACACTTATTTAGTCACTGAAAGAGAAGCAAGAAAGTTGTTTTTGTCCAAGAAGTCATTGTTTGCTGTGCCTCAGTGCCTTCTCTCCAAGGGATGTCCGTCCAGTTTTTCTTTTCTCTCCCGTGGGGAGGGGATCCTTGGCCTGTTTTCTCCTCTTGGAGACACCCAGAAAGCTGCTTGAGGGCAGGGACTAGGTGTGAAGGAACCATGAAGAAGAGGCTTCCTTCTCACCTTCTGAAGTGGAGGGGGAGGGGGGCTCCCTGCCAGGAGCATTCCAGCCTCTGCCCTCCCCCTTGGCAGGGAATTCACACCTCTTGAAGGCGTGAACTCAGTGAGTTCTCACTTGACCCGGAGAGGTATTTAAGGCAGTGACTCCAGTTGAGCGGTGGAGGTTTCAGAAGTTGCAGCAAAAACTGAAGCAGCAGCAGCAGCTAAAGAAGCAGAGCAAGAGCGACCACCTGGCGATGTTTGCGAGACAGACTCAACACCTGAAGCGGTCCCAGAGTGGCACCCGCAAGTTCTCTGAGGATGAGGAGGAAGAAAGCAGCAGCGACGCCGAGAGCCAGGCTCAGAGAGCCGCCGCCGCCGCCCAGACAGCAATGGGGAGAGCAGCGACTGGAGTCCTGGAAGATTCAGACTCGTCCCAGTCGTCGGGGTCCGAATCTTCTGAGTCGGAATCGGAGAGACAATCAGATGAGGAGGAGTCTGAAGAGGAGGTGAAGAGCTCCAAAAAGAGGCCCAAAAGGAGCGGATTCATCTTGGAGGAGGAGGAGGAGGAGGAGGAGGAGGAGGAGGAGGAGGAGGAGGAGGAGGAGGAAGAAGAAGAGGAGGAGTCTGAAGAGGAGGTGAAGAGCTCCAGAAAGAGGCCCAAAAGGAGCGGATTCATCTTGGAGGAGGAAGAGGAGGAGGAGGAAGAGGAGGAGGAGGAAGAAGAAGAAGAAGAGGAGGCGTCTGAAGAGGAGGTGAAGAGCTCCAGAAAGAGGCCCAAAAGGAACGGATGCATCTTGGAGGAGGAGGAGGAGGAGGAGGAGGAGGAGGAGGAGGAGGAGGAGGAGGAAGAAGAAGAGGAGGAGGAGGAAGAAGAAGAGGAGGAGGAGGAAGAAGAGGAAGAGGAGGAAGAGGAGGAGAATCGGCCCCGCAAGAGGCCCAAATGCAGTTTCATCTTAGAAGAGGCTGAGGAGGACGACGACGAGGAGGAGGAGGAGGAGGAGGAGGAGGAAGAAGAAGAAGAAGAGAGGGAGGACTCGGTGGCTGGCCCCAGAGAGCCTTGGGCCAGCACCGAGGAAGAGAGCTCGTCCTTCAGGCGCTTAGAGAATTCCTGGAGGGAGCAGTCCGTGGAGGAGCTGGCCGGCTATTTCCAGCGGAAGTACGGGCGGGGATGGAGCAGACAACAGGCCCCGGAGGAGATCCCGGAGCACATCAGCCAGCAGAGGCTGCTGCCCGGAATGAAGGACCCCAAGCTGTGGCTGGTGCGGTGCAAGGTGGGCGAGGAAAAAGCCACAGCCTTGACCCTTCTGAGGAAGTTCCTGACCTACCAGAAGACAGACAGCCCCCTGCTGATCAAGTCCGCGGTGGCCCCGGAGAACCTCAAGGGCTACATCTACGTGGAGGCTTACAAGGCCAGCCACGTCCTGCAGGCCATCGAAGGCTTGGTCAGCCTGCGGCAGGGCCGCCTGCAGCAGCAGCAGCAGCAGCAGGTGCCCATCCGGGAGATGACCGACGTGCTCAAGGTGCTGTCCAAGGAGGGCCCCAGCCTGCAGCCCAAGAGCTGGGTGCGCGTGAGGACAGGCCTGTACAGGGGTGACCTGGCTCAGGTGTCTCGGGTGGAGCCGGACCAAAGCAGCGTCTCCCTCAAGCTGATTCCTCGAATCGACTACGGCCTCCTGGCGGGCGGCCAGCAGCCCCCAGAGGGCTTGGCCAAGAGGCGGAGGTTCCAGCGAAGACCCCCGCAGCAGCTGCTGGATGCGCACAAGATTCGCTCTCTGGGAGGCAGGCTGACCTTCGATGGAGATTTCCTGGTCTTCGGGGGCAACCGCTACAGCCCCCGAGGCTTCCTGTTGAAGACCCTGAGCGTGTCGCGCGTCCTCCGAGAGGGCGTGAAGCCCACGCTGGCCGAGCTGCAGCAGTTCGAGGAGCGGCCCGAGGCCCTGCAAGCCCTGCAGCTGGCCGCAGAGGACAGCTCCGCGGAGCAGAGCTTCAGGCCCGGGGACAAGGTGGAAGTGAGCGGCGGGGAGCTCGTGCACCTGCGGGGCCGGGTGGTGAGCGTGCAGGGCCCCCTGGTGCGGATGCTGCCCCAGCACGAGATGCTGCGCGAGGTGCTGGCGTTCCCCGCCTGCGAGCTGCGCAAGCACTTCGAGGTGGGGGACCACGCCCAAGTGGTCTCGGGCCGCTCCCGCGGCAAGTCTGGCTTCGTGCTGAGGGCCGAGGCCGCCTTTGTCCTGCTCTTCTGCGACCTCAACAAGGAGGAGCTCCGAGTCCTCCCCAGAGACCTGCAGCTGCTCGGGAACACGGCCCCGGCGCTGGACCTGCTCATGCAGCAGCAACGCTGGGGCCAGCTGGTGCAGCTGCCGTCCAACACGGTGGGCATCTTCGTGGGCCTGGACGACGCGGACACCTGCCGGGTGCTGGACATGCAGGGCAAGCTGCAGCTGGTGCGCAGCCAGGCAGTCGCCGACAGGAAGCACAACCCGTTGGCCGTGGCCCTGGACTCGGGCCAGAACGAACTTCGCCCCCGGGCGCTGGTCAGGGTCCTGGAAGGTCCGCACTCGGGCCTCGAGGCCTGCATCCTCCACCTCTTCCGAGGCGTCGCCTTCCTCCACTCCAAGAAGATCATGGACCACGGGGGCCTCTTCGTCTGCAAGACCCGCCACCTCCTGCTCAGCGAGGCCCCACGGGCCAAGGACCTCCCCTCCCGCGACTTGGCGCTGGGCGCCCGCAGCCCTGCTCCCATCACTGCCAGGCCCCCTGGTGCCCCCGCAGGGCCCAGGGACCCAGCGCTGGGGAGGGCAGCGGGTGCTGGCCCGGGCCAGGGCCGCAGAGTCAACGATCTGGTGGGTCAGACTGTGCGCATCTGCCAGGGGCCCTACAAGGGCTACATGGGGATGGTGAAGGAGGCCACGGACTCCGTTGCTCGGGTGGAGCTACACACCACGTGCCAGACGATTTCCGTGCAATCCCAGAGACTGGTCCGCCTTGGCACCCCGAGCTCCCAATCCCGTGACTCCACCCCTCACGCCACCCCCAGCTATGGCTCCCAGACACCCATCTACAACCTGGGCTCCTTTACCCCCCTGTATGACTGCAGGACCCCCAAGGCCCAGGGGGACCAAACTCCAGATTCCAGGGCCTCCTCTCCTCCCAGAAAGTACAGACCAAGCTTCCTCTGGTAGACTGATATGGAAGCCTCCTGCTGCCACCCCCAGCCTGGGCAGAGCCCTCAGCCCTACCCCTGCCCCTACTACCTCTAGACTGCTGGACCCCCCTCTTCTCCACAAACCCCTCCCCATCCCCATCCCCATCCCCATCCCTGTCCCGCACGACTTTTCCACTGGGCTAAAGCTTCTGAAGTGCATTTGCTTTTGTCTTCATGTGACCCGCCAAGGAAAACCAGTCTTGAAAGACTAGAATTGGACAAGTAGAAGCTACCCGACACATCAAGAGAAGATAAAACAAAACCAAAGGGATGAAAAAATAGAACTAAACTAAAGATTTAGGGGAAATAATGAACAACTGGAAGTTGCAGGATACAACAGAAACCCACAGAATCATCAGGATTTCTTGATATTGCCACCAAAACCAGGAGCAAGAGTGAGAAAGGGAAACGAGTTCCAATCACTCTGGCCAGTATAAAATGTTTGACAATCACTCTGCCCAGAAAGACAGCCACAACAACAGGGGAATTATATGAACACAATTACAAAACACTTTTCACACGAATAAAATGTGATCTAACCCACTGGAAAAACATTATAGTCTTTTAGCGCCCTTTGGGCAAAGTTCCAAATTGCCTTCCACATTGGTTGGATCAATTCACAACTCCACCAGCAAGGCATTAGGGTCCCAACTTTGCCACATCCCCTCCAGCACTCATTGCTTTCCTTTTCTGCCATATTGGCCAATCTGATAGGTATGAGGTGGTACCTCAAAGTTGGTTGGATTTGGCTATGAGCACTGAGGACAGGACGGTTCCAGGAAGAGCTGGAAAGAATGATGTGAGCCGATGCAGTGGGAAATAGGCAGAACCAGGAGAACATTATACACAGTAACTGAAACAGTGTGGGACCATCAAATGTAATAGACTCTGCTATCAACAGCAATACAATGGCCTCAGACAATGCTGAGGAGCTTGTGAAAAAGAATGCTATCCGCATCTAGAGAAAGAACTGTTGCAGTAGAAATGCAGAAGAAATCATATGATCTATCATTCATTTATTTGGGTATTTGATATGGGGTTTGGGTTTTATTAAATTATTCACTTACAAAAATGAACAATATCAAATGTGTTTTGAGTGATAAAGCATTTATGTCCCAGTGGAATTGCTTGTTAACTCTGGGAGGGGGAGGAGAGAGGGCAGGGAGACAGCATGAATCAGGTAACTTTGAAAACTAAATTAATGGAAATTTGTTATTGGAATAAAATAAAGAAAAAATTAAAAAATAAATGTCGCTCTTCTGTCTTGTAATTGTCTCTCTTTCTCGCCCAATTTGCCTATGTGATATAACCCCCAAAGTCCAAACTACAAATTCAGAATTCTTAAGAAACTCATGTTAAAGAACAGATCTCCCCTTTAGTCCCAACAATTAATGTTACAGTTAGATAAACTAAATTAGAAATGCAATGAGTTATGAATAATTGGGTTAACTGTTAAAGATGCTAATGAGCATGTCTCAGAATTGATAGATTTATGGTCAGGTGGCTAGAATAAAATCTTGAGAAAATGTATAAATTGCCTTTCTTACATCAACATGTCAGTCTTTCCTGGAAGTGCTTCTGTGTGAACCATAATACATTCATGATACATATTTCGGATTACATTTGGAAAAGTTAAGCATATTAACCCCCAAAGGAAATTGTTTATTAAGCTAGAATTGCTAGGAAACAAAGTGGATGATCCATTCTGAGCCCGGGTCAGCCCTCCCTTTTCCTACTACAGTAAAGAGGATTCTTAGAAAGCACTAAAATATATATATATATTTTCACCACTATGGTGACATGTCCATAAATAAAGCTTCTATGCAGCAAAGTTAGTGAGAGAACCTTTCATGTGTTTGAGGTAAAATGTTAGCAATTGCTCGGTTATGTGAACATGCAAGCAACCTGTTTCCAAATTCTGATAATGAGTGAATTGGAGCATTACTGATTATGGGTGGATTATTTTAGGAAGGAAATAACCACATCTATTATACTTTGCCTTTATTGCTCTCTGATGCATAGTCTGTGCGTGTACACTTGCAAACAAAATCTTTCCCCCTGCATTTCTGAGATTCTGATTGGCCTATAATTAAATGTCACAAGAATTATTTAGCTATTTCTTAGGGATATATAATGTAAAATTGTAAGTTAAAGGTTGGGACCTTCGGGACGACTCCTCACCATGATTCCCACCCCAACAACAAGCTGCATGATGCATCCCAGCAGGAAGGCAGTGAAGAGAATGCAGACACAGAGATGCTGTGTTAAGAGAGCAAGTCAGGATGCTCTACCAGCTTGGGGACAAATTAAGACACTTGCAGCCCAAGCACAGCAAGGACTTTCACCTCCTGATTGCACTGCTGCCTTTAACTTTCCACCAATGACTCTGACTTATTCCCCATAAGATTAAGAGGGAAAGACATCCCTTATTACCACTATTAATCAATATTGTACTAGAAATGCTAGTTATAGCAATAAGATGCTTTCTCCCTCTCATTTGCAGAATTTAACATATACCTTAGCCACCATTTAGGAAATGAAAAATTGGGTCAAGTAAGTTCTGGTTTTGCATATGGTCTCTTATAACTTGCTGAACTAATTATTGCATATACCATGTTTCCCTTTGCTGCTCCCCATGCTTGTTTTCCCATGTGGTTATAGCTAACATATGAGATTATTCTTAGTCTATTTGGCAACAAATGCTACTTTTTTCAGCACTTTTAATTTCATTTTATGATTCAGATTTTCTTTATATTTTTACAGTTATTCAATTTCCAATTAATATAGTTTTGCAGCAACTGGATCATTTTTCTTTCATAATTTTATAAGTTCTTGCTATGTCACAGCAGTATCAAAGGTTTAATAATAACATACTTTTAAATATTTCAATCTCACAATATAAGTGAAACCATTTAGTGAACTTCTTATACGTGAAACAATACTATAAGTCTGTTTTCTATTTCAAGTGCTAAAATATTTGACCACAGCCCTCTTCCCTATGAACGTTTCAGGACTTTTTATTTGCTTTCTGAGGCTACATTTTTAGAGCATTAAAATCATGAAAGATGCTCACAATTGTGGTTTCGTGGTACCTGCAAGGATGTTGGTCTGTTTCTAAGTGGGACAATAACCCAGGTTCCTTTAAGTTCCTAAGAAGGGTCCCATGAACAATCTGAGCTGCCCTTCAGTCTCAAAACTTCAAGCTTTATTCTGAGCCCAGATGTGAACCTTTTGAAGCCATCATCAATTGAGGATTCCACCCTGAGGTGCTGGCTCTTCTGATTACCCATCTTGGCAATCCCATTTTCAGAGTCTGACAAGAGTTTGCTGAATCCTATATGACCTCCTCAACCCAGACTGACTTTTTTCCTTATTTTTTCTGAGATCTCACACTTCAAACAGACCCAGAGAGGTCTACCCAAGTTCCTTTAACATCCCTTGCTTTCTTCAGAGCTGAACTCAAGGGCCAACTTCCTCCAAGAAGTCTTGCCTGATCTCCAGGATTTCCAGTGTTCTCCTCCACTATGAAATCATTTCATATTTCTTTGTATCTGTTCTGCATTCCCTTCTCGGTGTACAGGGTTTCACAACCATGTAGAATATAGGATCCTTGTGAGCAGAGACCCTTTCATTTGTTTTTCTTCTTGTATACCAATGCTTAGCAATGTGCCTGACACCAAATTAGTCTTTAACAAATCCTTATTGGGGGCAACTAGGTGACTCAGTAGATAGAGAGCCAAGCCTAGAAATGGGAGGTCCTGGGTTCAAATCTGACTTCAAATACTTCTTAACTGTATGACCCTAAGCAAGTGATGTAATCCCCATTATCTACTCCTTACCACCCTTTTGCCCTGGAACTGATATTTATTATTGCTTGCAGGATAGAAGCTAAGGCGTGTTGTTGTTGTTTTTTAATCCAAGGGTGGAGCCAAGATGGTGGAGAAGGAACACAGACTGTCTAATCCATACCAAATTAGTCTCTAAAAATCTTTGATATAATGCCTCACAACAAGTTCTAAAGTACTTTAACCCACAAGATGAGGGGTGCAATAATTTTTAGCCTACAACAACTTAGAAGACCAGCACAAAAGATTTAGTGTACCGGGATCGAAATAGAGCACAAAGCACACCAAAGCAAGGACCCACTGTGGCAACAGAGCTTGGGTGCAGAAGCTGAATCAATCAGTAGCAAAAGCTTCTGGAGCTCTCAGACACATGCTATAGGGCAGAGGAGTGGGGATTGGGTAACTGCTCAGAAGGAAGTTACAGGGGACCCTTTGCAGACTCTGGATGAAGACTCTTAGCATTGCTCATATGAGGAGAAGCACTAATAGGCAGTCACCAGTGTCTGAAAACACAGGGAGCATGGGACACTGGTCACAGTTTCAAGAGGGAAAAGAATGCTTGTGATTAACCACAGACCAGAGTATAGACTGAAAGAATATTAAATATACCTCTCCTTGCATCACACCACCTCGGAAGACCTGAAAGCAGATAGATCCCCAGGCCCAGTTCTGAAGGAAACTAGACAAAGAATTTGAAGCTTGGAGTAGTGCTTCCTTCACCATAGTTACAGAGACCAACATTAACATTTTTTAATTAAAAGAAAGAAAAAAGGCTTAAAAATTAGCAAATGACAATGACAAAAAAAAAAACACACAAAGTTACTTTAGTGACGGGGAAGACCAAAACACAAATGAATTAGAAGATGGTAAAGCCAATACTGCTACAGCCAAAGCCTCCAAGAAAAATTGGAATTGCTCTCAAGTCCAAAAAGAATTCATGGGGGATCTCGAGAAGGATTTAAAAATCAAGTAAGAGAGGTAGAAGAAAAATTGGGAAATGAAATGAGGCTGATAGATGAAAATCATGAAAAAAGAGTCAACATCTTGGCAAAGGACCCCCCAAAATACTGGAGAAATTGACACTTTAAAACCCAGAATAAGACAATTGGTAAAAGAGGCCCAACAATCTAATGAAGAGAATTCCTCACAAAGCAGAATTGACCATATGGAAAGAGATGTGAACAATTCACTGATGAAAAGAACACTTCCAAAAGTAGAACTGGCCAAAAGGAAAAGGAGGGATAAGAGTTTGATGTAGTCTGAAATGTTCCACAAATGCTGCCAAGTAGCTGTACACAATCAAAAGAATATAGAAACAATATCTAGTTGATTAGATTGGGACTACATTTCATATAAAACAGATAAGCTGCTTATATTTAAAATTATGAGAAAACTCACATCAATATTTAGACATAACTTAGGTCCTTGGTTGGGGTCTCTAGGCAACAAGTATAGAGGTGGTTCCGTTTCCTTGTCACACAGAACTAGATTCAAACAATGCTCAGTTTCCACATTCACTGCCTTCTTTAGAGTCTGCACAGAACAGTGCAAAACTTGACCTCAATTTGCCCTGGGGATGTTGAACATGTCATTGGCATCTGTGTTTTCACTGAGGTTTGCTCCTCCCCCCACTCCCCACAGTGGGCAAATAGAGAGAACAATGGTGAAGCCACATAGACTAAAGTGGATCATGGGTAAAGTGACAACAGTTCCCTGAAGACCGAGGGCAAGAACTGTGGAAACAAATGGCCCCTTCCTTAGCAATTAAGCAAGATAAAAAGCATTCCTGAGAACCCATACTTATTTATACCCTTTTACTCTTACCTTTTACTCTTTATTCTCTTTCACTCTCTACCTTTACTTACCAGACCTCCTTATCTCCTTACCTTACCTTGATTATTTACTTATTAGCCACTCTGTTACTATGTTCTCTTACAATAGAGCCAGTATGTCATCAACCAATGCTTTAGATGAAACCCAATTAGCATTAACCTCATCAAGCTCACTCAAGAAAACCATTCCTTAAAAATTAGAATTGAGCAAGTGGAAGCTGTGTGAGGAAAAATACCTCCATCCCACCATGGCACCCCAACCATGGGTATTGCAAAGTAATGTCATAGCTAATGGCTTGGTGTCTGCTAGTCAACCTGAGTGCCAACAATCAATGTCATCACAGACAGAGGAGTTAGTGCTTTTATGAAGCAAGTACAGGAGGGAGAAGGACTTTCTTACTTTTGCTATTGAGCAGACTGACTCTCTGGGATGCTTGGCAAGTGGGAACATGTAGGGGACTACAATGGGCTGAAACGTGGGACCAGATCTTACCTTAAATTCCTCTCTCTCTCTCTCTCTCTCTCTCTCTCTCTCTCTCTCTCTCTCTCTCTCTCTCTCTCTCTCTCTCCTACTCTTCTTTTTTAGTAAACATTTATAATTCTGAACAGACCACCTTTTTATTTGTAACAAAGTTAATGACTCTGTGAAACATCAAGAAACAATCAAAGCCAAAAGAATGAAAAAGAGAAGGAAATGGAAAAACAACTAATTTGGAAAATAAATCTAGGAGAGATAATCTAAGAATGATTGAACTATCTGAAAGCCATGATCAAAAAATGAGTGCCTAAACCTCATCTTTCAATAAAATATCAAGGAAAACTGCCTTGATATTCTAGAACCAGAGGGTGAAGTAGAAATAGAAAGAATCTGCCATTAACTTCCTGTAAGAGATCCCAAAATGATCACTCCCAGGAAAATCACAGCCAAATTCCAGAACTGTCAGGTCAAGGAGAAAATATTGAAGGAAACCAAAAAGAAACAATTGAAATATCATGGAGCCACAGTAAGGATAGCACAAGACTTAGAAACTTCTATCTACACTAAAAGATGAGAATATCTGAAATAGAATATTCCAAAGGGCAAAAGAGCAAGAACTTTGACCAAGAATCACCTCCCAGTAAAACTGATCATTATACTTCCAGGGAAAAAATGAGTATTCAATGAAATAGAGGCCTTTCAAACATTCCTGGTGAAAAGACCAGAGCTGAATGGAAAAGTTGACTCTCAAATATGACTCAAGAGAAGCATAAAAAGGTAAACAAGAAAGCAAAATCAAGAGTCATTCAAGGGGGCAGCTGGGTAGCACAGTGGATTGAGAGTCAGGCCGAAAGACGGGAGGTCCTAGGTTCAAATCTGGCCTCAGACACTTCCCAGCTGTGTGACCCTGGGCAAGTCACTTCACCCCCATTGCCTAGCCCTTACCACTCTTCTGCCTTGGAGCCAATATTGACTCTAAGACAGAAGGTGAGGGTTTAAAAAAAAGTCATTCAATAAGTTTAAACTGTTTGCATACCTATATGGGAAGATGATTCTTATAAGTCCTAAGCTGCAGTTGGAAGGAGTATATATAGGCAAAGGGCAAAGGTCTGAGTTGAATATGATGAGATGATATAAAAATTAAATTAAATTAAATTAAATTAAAGCATGACAAATAGGAATGCATTAGAAAGAGGAAGAAGGAAAAGACAGAATGGGGTAAATCATTACACATAAAAGAGGCATGAAAGAGTTTTTACAGTGGAGGGAAGATGGGGGAGGAGGGAAGAGAGTATGTGAACCTTACTCTCATCATAATTAGCTCAATGAGGGAAGAAGATACACAATCAATTAGGCTTGGAAATCTACCTTAACCTACAGGAAAGTAGGAGAGAAAGGAGATAAGAGAAGGAGGTGAGGCTGATAGAAAAGAGGGCAAATTAGGGGAGATGGTGGTCAAAAACTAAACCGAAGAGATAAGACAGAAAGCAATGCACAGTAATATAATGGTGCAAAAATTTTTTGCAAGTCTCTCTAATAAAGGCCTCATTTCTTAAATACATAGAGAAATGAGTTGAATGTACAAGAATACATTCCCCAATTGATAAATTGTCAAAAGATATGAACAGACAGTTCTTAGTCAAAGTTATTAAAACTCTCTACGGTCATGTAAAACGAATACTGTAAATCACCATTCATTACAGAAATGCAAATTAAAAGAACTCTGAAGAACCACCCCACTCCTATAAGATTGACTATTATGACAGAAAAGGAAGATGGCAAAACTTTAAAGGGATGTGGGAAATTTGAAACACTAATGAACTTTTCGAAGTCTGTCCAGCAGTCTGCAAAGTTAGGGATTCCTCTAACTAGGTGTGATGACTTACACGGATTAAGGAGTGGGAGACAGCTGTGTGTTTCAGACCTGTTGCACAGGTGTCAACATGAGCTATTCCACCGGACACAGGGTTTGTCTTTATTTTATACCTCAGTGGTTACATATTTCTCTGGCACACAGTCTCATTTTTAACATACAGGATCTCTCACAGATAATTGGATATGTCAAACATTAACTTTTAACAAATCCATTTAATTAACATTCTGTGACCATCTTGCATACCAAGTTGCTACAACAAAGCAAAGCTTGCTAGAGATAAATGTCACAGGCAGGGTAACCAGGGGTCAGTTGCCATTGACCTGTTGGATGACCAGCTAAGAAAATCATTGTTGCTTTTAATTAACTTACATAATCAATCAGAATTACTTGGGATGGAGGTAACAAAAACAATGCTGCTAGGTGCAGGGTAAATTTAACACAATCTAAATTTAGGTATTTTCCAGTTTCTAGCTTTCATTTCTCTTTGTTTCATTAAGGTATCTTAGTAATGTTGCTGTGGCTTCTGTAAATACAACAAAACAGCAAAGTGTGTTGTATTAGCTTGTGCCTAAGAAATGATTAATATTCCTGTCATCCCTGGCTTACAGTGGGGGGTGGAGAATCTGCTTAAGCCTGGGAAGGAAAAGAGGTGGGGTTTTTCCACCTAAGTGGGAATATAAGAATCTTTAGACTTAATTCTGTAAATATGATCTTTGGGGTGGTATTCTGGAGGGATTAAAGAGGGATATATGTATTAATCCTGCAAGTGTTTTTCTCTCATATTATTTTTCCTGAAACTAGGGAGAGAACAATAATCATAGCATGTTCAATAATAAGGGATGTTAGTGGGAGAAGTCACATAAAAGAAGGTGTGTCTCATCTTTTCTGCAGGCCACTTTGCAGTCCTCAGTTTCCACCTGTGACCATGTCAGACAGTGTGTGTTTGACAGCCCCCAAAATGAACTGTTGGAGAATTATGAATGGCTCCAACCATTCTGCAGAGCAATTTGGACCTATACCAAAAATGCTATAGAACAATACATACCCAGCAACACCATTACTAGATGTGTGTCACAAAGAGATAAATAACAAAGAGGGGAAGAACCTATATGGTCAAAAACATTTAAAGCAGCTTTTATTTTTCATGGGGGAAAATAATTGGAATGTAAGGGAATACCCATCGGGTAGGGAATGGTTGAGTAGTTAGAGTATATGATTTTAATGAAATATAATTGTGCTATCAGAAACAATGAGCATATAAGGAATAATGAACTGGAGGGATTCCATGTGAACTGGAACAACCTCCAGGAATTGATGCAGAGTGAAAGGTGCTGTAATGGAGGGCTTTGGAGAAGGGAGAGTGATGATGGAGAAAAAGAGGGAATGGGGTTGAGAGAGTGAAGAGATCCTTGTTCTCCTCCCTTCCTTCTGGGATAAGATAGCCAAATCCTGTCTCCTTGAAAGGGAAGTATGTCTCCCTGGAGAATGTTTTCTGGAAGATGGAAAACAGGAGACTAGAGAGGGAATGCCTTAGTGAGATGACAAGATGTTGCCCTCAGAGGAGTCCAGGGCTCCTGAGGTCCAATCTATCCTTGAAAGGCAAGATGATTTCTTATGCCTCTTCTTCCCCCAGGGACATCAACTGTCACTCCCTTTCAGGTTCTTACTCAACTGCCAAGGAGAGATGTCAATTCCTTGGGTCAGTTAATCTTGAATTCCTGAGATTTAGAAGTCAACCCCCTTTGGGGGAGAGGTGTGACCCTCCCCAAATCATTAATCCCCTTAAATATGTTGTTTAGAGACTGGTTCAGACCTAAATCTTAAATATAAGATGATTTATTGGGGTTCAAACAGGGAAGGAGTGGCAAGGATATCAGGTATGAAAGTAGATAAATAGGAAAGTCCTACAATTACCCCTTCTAGCAGATTGGTCCTCCAAAGACTAGGGGTTCAAGACTTTTCAGCCTTGATCCCTCTTTCTTGCCAACTGCCTTTTCGTCCCTACTCTTAAGCTAACTAAAACTTGAATATAGTAGTCCAGGGACAGGTAAGGGAGAGAGAGACAGAGGAAGAAATCCTTAGAAGGGACCTGTGAATGGCTTCCTTCAAAAGTCCCAACCCACAATCCCACTGAGAATTTTAGATTGCTGTCACTGAGAGATTGAGTGGAGGTATTCAGGGGTTCAGAAATGACAATAGATCTCCTAAGAAATAGGTTTCTCCTTAGCTTTGGGGAATCCATCTCTCTCCTCTCCTTCCCCAAGCCAAAAGTTAGTTGCCAGTTGGATCTCCAAGCCTCTGTTCCTTTGTTAGTACTCTCAGCTTTTTTTTTCTTTCCCTTCCCCTGCTCATGTCAGCAGGTCTCTCCAAGAGATGACCTCTTATCCATGTAAAATCTTTCTTCTCTTATCTTACAGAGCAGAACCAGGGAAAGATTATTCACAGAGACAGATACTAACAACAACGCAATGATCCAGGACAATTCTGAGGGATTTATGAGAAAGAACACTATCCACATGCGGAGAAAGAACTGTGGGAGCAGAAACCCAGAAGAAAAACAGCTGCTTGATCACATGGGTCAATGGGGATAGGATTGGAGATGGAGACTCTAGTGCAAATATCAATAATATGGAAATGGGTCTTGATCAATGACACATGTAAAACCCAGTGGAACTGCTTGTTAGCTATGGGAGGGGGTTGGGAGGAGGGGAGGGAAAGAACATGAATCATGGGACCATGGAAAAAATTTCTAAATTAATTAAATAAAAATTTTCAAATCTTAAAAAAGAAAGAAATGATGAGTATGAGGAGTTCAGAAAACATGGAAAGAACTTACATGAACTGAAGCAGAGTGAAATAAGCAGAACCAGAACACTGTGCACAGTAACAGGAATACTATACAATGAACAACTGTGAATCACAGCTATTCTCAGCAATACAGTGACCTAAAACAATCCCAAAGGTTCATGATAAAAATGCCATTCATTTCCAGAGACGGAACTGATGGAGTTGGAAACTTTTTTCACTTTCTTTCTTAATTTATTTGTTTCCTTCTACAAAAGCATTAATATGGGAAAATGCTTTACAAGATTACAAATCTATATGATACTGCTTACCATCTTGGAGGTAAAGGGGAGGGAGAGCAACAATTTGAGAATAAAAATTCTTTTTTTAATGTTGGAAACTTTTTATATGTAATTTAGAAAAAATAAAATAAGATACTAAAAAAATAAAATTTGGCATTAATATTCCCTTGTGGAAAAAAAAACCTTATTGAATTGACTTGACTAGTAAGATCACAGTTTTTTATTCTATTTTACTCTCCCCTTCAGGGAGTATGCTAGAGTCAGCTTTACCCAGAGAGAAAGAGCAGATTGTTAAATTTGCAGTGTAAATGCTTACATTTCATTTGGAAAATACTACAAATCAGGGCTTGTTAATGGTCTAGACAAGAAAGTGAGGAAGGAAATGTTAATAATACAGAATAAACTTTAAAATGCCAGATTCTTCCCCCTCCTCAGAGATGTGGTTATTAAACACTTACCAGAACACTCTTGCCCCTGGTTCACCTTCATCTGGAGTATATATTTTGTATATATTTATAAATGTATATATAAGCTCCCAAATCAACAATAAGCCCCTTGAAGGCAGGGATTGTTTCTTTTTTTTGCCTAGTACCTTTCATAATGGCAACCATGGCAAAAGTAACTGAAAAATTCTTATTGATACTATGGCAATTAAAATGCTTATGGAATTAATGAATGAACTTCTTGGAATCTCTCTAGTAGTAAACTAATCAGAACACTCCCCTAGCAACTTGCTACTTTAAAACTGTTTCAGAAGTAGCAATTAAAGAGACAGTATATTTGTCTCTATTTAGCCTTTCTCTTCTCCAACTCCTCTCCCCCAATTTTCCCTGTGATTAGCAGATTTGAGATAAATTTGAGCAGCTAACTACTATCCTCTGAGATCCAGGGGAAACTTTGAGGCAGTGGGGATTCCAGTACTTCTCTCACAAGCCCCCACAAGTGTGCTTCCTATTAATAATTATCCACTAGTTTCAATTAGCTTTTGATTGATTAGATGGGTATAGCAAGAAATAATCCTTCCACGTGAGGTATGTATTCTCCCCTTACGTATACTTAATCCCTGAGGAGAAAGGGTACCAACTTAGTGTAAAAGGAGAGTAAATAATACAAAGCACATACATAAAGAATACATTTGCCAGTTACTAGATGTTATTTTATCCATTTGGGGAGTCCTTAAAAAGTTCTCTTTATGTGTAATTCTCTGCCTGGTTCTAAGATTGACTTCCCTCAGGGGGTCAGCTTTTTCCTTGATGCTCCAGGGAAGACCCTGCCACTGGCCACTGATACCCTGAGAATTGAGAGAAAGCTAAGGAGTGTTATAATGCATACAGCACTGGGTATGGAGTCAAGTAGCCCTGAGCTCAATCCAACCTCAGACATTTACGAGCTATGTAACCTTGAACAAATTATTGAATCCCTTTGTGCCTCAGTTTCCTCATCTGTAAAATGGAGATAATTATATCACTTGCCTTCGAATTGTTGTGAGGAAAAAATGAGATAATATTTGTAAAATTCTTAGCCCAGAGTCTGGTACATAATAAGTACTATGTAAATGTTTATCCTCTTATTTCCATCTAGACCACCTTGGAATAATTGGCTTAATCAAGATGTCTGGACTTTCTATGATTAGTGGAAGATACTGAGTGGTTAATCCGTTGGTTTTACCTGGGATGTCCTGTTTAGTAAAACCTAACCATCCATCATAGATGATCAACCTTAGGGGTCACTGAGGCTAACTATGCCAGTTTGTTTCAGAGATCCTGCCAGAGCCAGCCAACCATGTCATCACACTGCCGAGAAGGGATGGAAGTTGTTATTTTCACAAGAGGGGTTGCCGCTGTTCAGCCCAACCATTGAGACAGAAATGACCCATGTTCACAAAGCCCTTTGGAGGGCAGCAGGGAAGCAGAGACTCCGGTAAAGCCTTGTCTCTCCCCTTCTTCATTTCGTTCTGACAAACCCGTGTGTAATCTGTCTGAGTTATAAATACATCTTCTTTCTTGCTGGGCCCTAAGCCTCGACACCAGTTTGCTTAATTTGGGACCAAAGCAATGTGAGAGCATCACTGTGTAATAGAAGGCAAAAGGCCTCGAAACCGGAAGGCTTTGGGCTCCAGGTCTTCATCCATCATTTTTCTCCTTTGTCTAGGACATTAGAAGAATGTGACCTTGGGCAGGTTTTTAATCTCTGAGCCTCAGTTCTCTCACTTACTCAATGAGTGTATTGGACTACCTGCTCTCTAACTTCCCGTAGTTTTCTTTGGCTGCCATTTTGTATGCCCAGCATTCTGGTGGATACCAGAGAGGATACCAGTTCAATTCATCTTCAACAAGTACTTATTAAAAGCCTGTGGGTGAGGCAACCAGAAGGCATAATGGATAGAGAACCAGGCCTGGAGTGTATGTGAGAGGGGGGAGAACCTGTGTTCAAATCTGTCTTTGGACCCTTCCTGACAGTGTGAAAGACTCTGAGAAAGACATTTAGCACCATTTGTCTAGCCCTAAAACTCCTATCTTAGAGTTCTTACTGAGAGAAAGTAAGGATTTGGGGGCTCTGGGAGCCTATGGCTCTGTCCTAGGTGCTAAAGAGAAACAGACATTGTGAAGAGCTTTAAGTGCCAATGAGGAAGATTGTATTTCATTCCATAGGTAGTAGGGAGCCCTGACACTTCTAGAACAAAAGCAACACTCATAATTATCATAGCTAGCACCTACTCTGTTTCAGACTCTGTGCTAACTGCCTTACAAATACTATCTCATTTGATCGTCGTGACAACTTTCATAGGTAAAGGCTGTTATTATCCCTATTTTACAGTTGAGGAAACTGAGGTAAACAGGTGAATTGACTTGCCTAAGGTCACACAGCTAGTTAGTTTCTGAGGCTACATTTGACCTTAGAGCTTCTTGCCCTTTGGCCCAGTTCTTTATCTACTTTGTCACCCAAATGCCTGCCAAGCAGGGGAATAGCAAGGGCTCTCCAGAAGCCAACAGCCTAATGGTCAGGATATTTCAGCTGCAAGTCAGATGGAAAAGCCCCATGATCCTTGGGGTACAGAGGCAAAGTGGATGGGAATGCTTCTTCTTTAATGTCTTCCACAAATAAAAAAATCACGCCAGTTTACAGTCAGAGACCTGGTGGGAAGAAGGCATCTGAATAGAGATATCCAGACAATGAGGGGTTGGCCTGTAGTATAGAACCTGCCTTCTTGGGGAAGGAGGGAGGGAGGGAGAGAACATGGATTGCAAAATGCCAGAAAAAGAATATTTAAAATGGTATCAATGTAATCTGGAAAAAAATAAACATTTAAATCTTTTTAATTAAAAAAAAAGTACTGGAGCATCACAGTGATCATCGTAAAGTTAGGAAAATCTGGGTTCAAATCCTGCAGGCACTCACTAGCTATGTGATCCGGAATAAATCACTTCACTGTTTGCCTATTTCATTTTCTGCCCCTCTCTCAATAATCTCAATAATAAAGTATGTGTGTGGGGGTGATAGCTAGTATTTCTGTTGTGTCTACTATGTTCCTGGCACTACACTAAGCTTTTTGCAAATATTATCTTATTTGATCCTCACAACAACCCTTGAAAGTAGGTGCTGATAGCACTGCTCGTATTTTTCAAATTTTCTATATTTTATCCCAATAACAAATCCACACCTAAGTTTTCCAAAGTTACATCATTCACGTAGTGTCTCTCCCCTCTTCCCTCCCCACTCCCAGGGCTGACAATGTATTATCACTCAAAGCCTATTTCCATATTGTTCATTTTTGTAGTAGAGGCATCTTTTAAAACCAAAATCCCAAATCACATGGCCAAATAAACAAGAGATAAATCATGTTTTCTTCTTCATTTCTATTCCAACAGTTTTTTCTCAGAGGCAGATAGCATTCCTTTTCATAAGTTCCTCCGAATTGTCCTGGATCATTGTATGGTTGTTAGTAGCAAAGTCTATATCATTTGATCACCCCACAGTGTTTCGTTTGCTGAGTATTATGTTCTGGTTCTGCAGATTTCACTCTGCACCCGTTCATGTGGGGCTTTCCAGTTCTCATAGAAATCAATCAGTTTCATCATTTCTTACAGTGCAATAGTCTCTTCTACCACCTTCATATACCACAATGTGTTCAGTCATTCCCCAATTGAGGGACATCCTCTCAGTTTCCAATTTTTTGCCACCAGAAAAACTGAAGCTATAAATATTTGTGTATAAACAGATCCTTTCCAACTTTTTTATCTCTTTGGGATATAAACTTAGCAGTGGTATTGATGGATCAGAAGGCAGGGAGTCTTTTAGCACCCTTTGGGCATAGTTCCAAATTGCCATCCAGAATGACTGGATCAATTCATAACTCCACCAGCACTGCATTAATGTCCCAATTTGCCACATTCCCTCCAGCATTTATTATTTTCCTTTACTGTCACATTGGCTCCAATTCATTTGGGATCAATCTAGTGCTCCTATTTTACAGATGAGGAAACCAAGGCAGAGGAGGGTTAAATAATTTGCAAGGGGTTGCACAGCTAGTAAGTGTATGAGGCTGGGTTTGAACTCAGGTCTTCCTAAATCCAGGCCCAATCTTCTATTCACTGGGTCATCTATCAGCTTCTAGATAACCTCTGCCCAATGCTTGGTGAGCCAGTAGAGAATCCCTAATTATAGAATTTTCCCATTAGAACTAAGTTCCTTGAGGACTTTTTCCTGTATACATATTCCCAGTGCATTTCCCAGAGCCTGGAACACAGTGAGTCTTTAATAAATGCTTGTTGACTTGACTTGTGGACAGTCCATCCACTACTAGGGATTTGTACCTCATCTCTAACTTCTTGGATAGCTAGGTGGGCAAAATGTATAGAGTGTCAAATCTGGAGTCAGGAAGACCTGAGCACAAATCCAGCCTGAGATTCTTACTAGTTGTGTGACCCTGGACAAGTTATTTAACCTTGTTTGCTCAGTTTCCTCATCTGTAAAGTGACCCAGAGAAGGAAATGGGAAACTACTCCAGTATCTTTGCCAAGACATCACCAAATGGGATCATGATGAGTCATACACAACTGAAACAACTGAACAACAACTCTAACTTCTTGTCTTAGAAAGTGACAGGTATGGGGGGACTGGGGAGGGCAGAAAGGGGATGGAATGTCAAATGGAGAGGGGTTTCTTATTTGCCAATGAACAGTCTGACAAGGTCTCAAAGGCAATATGTGCTATGAACCCTGGGCTTCCAAGTGGCCAAGTCAACCCTCTCTGTTCCCTGTACCAGGCTACTGCACACATGAGAAAACCATTAAACTTCTGGTCTCACATTTTGCTTTTACTATGGCATCCATTTTTTAATGAGAATAAGTAGGTTTTTGGTTTGTTTGTTTCTGAGGAAAGAACCCTCTATCCTGGGTTTGTACATTGTCAGTTTGTGTTGAAAGCACATCACTATTGCTGTGTCTCCAGTCCCATGGTATTTATTCCCAGACAAAACAACAGTTTCTTTTTAGTAGAAAAAAAAATCTATTGGCGATCCAGCAGGAGTCTAAATAAAATGTATCTTAATGGAATCTATGAAAACAGAACTGAAAAGCTGAAAGAACTCACTCATGAATCCCTTCCCTTGTCAGAGTATGATTAGAATTGAAGGAAATTTGGGAGCCGAGCCAGCCAACACTTCTTAAGGATTTTGTTCAGTTATATCCAACTCTTCGTGCCCCTATTTAGGTTTTTCTTGGCAAAATACTGGTGAGGTATGCCATTTCATTCTCTGGGTCACTTTTACAGATGAGGAAACTGAGGCAAGTGTGAGAACAGATATAACTCAGGTCTTCCTGATTCCAACCACAGAGCTCTACCCACTGCACCCCCTAACTGCCACTTCCAAGTGGAACAGGCTTCTTCTAGGGGTGGTTGGCTCTCTCCCTTTGGAGGTCAACAAGCAAAGAGTAGAGGGACAGATGATTTCAGGGGGCAGCTAATCCAAACTATATCTGAGCAGAAATCCCCTCAAACATCCTAACTGACAAATGGCTCTCCCTCCTTTGCTGCCGTTCCAGACATGGGAAATGCCCCCGAGACTAAAAAAAAAATCCCTTCTAAGTGTGAGGGACGGAATATGGCATGATGGAGCAAGAGCCGGAAGCTTGGGGCTCCTGACCCACCTTGGACACATAGTGACTGGGACTCTGGGCAAGTCTCTTCATCTGAGGGTGCCAAGCAACTCTCATCTAGAAATTTCACAATCGCCCTCTTTGGGATCCTACTTGACACATAGGAGCACTAAAGAAATGCTTTGAGCTAATTGGCTGCATTCCTTAATCCAAGAAAATCCCAGATTGAGTCTCCAACTCTTATCCATATGTACCTCTGAGATTCTGTATGATTCTGTGTGCATCCAAGTGTCCACAGATGTAAAAAAAAAAAAAAACCACAACCAGTTAGTGCAATGGATAGAGCAGTAGGTATGGAGACAGGAAGACCTGAGTTCAAATCCCACCTCATATCCTCAGGGTTGTGTAACCCTGGACAAGTCACTTAATCTCGTTTGCCTCAGTTTCCTCATTTATAAAGTGGGAATAAGAATATCATCTACCTCTCAAGGTTGTTGTGAGAATCAAATGATTATATTTGTAAAATACTTTGCAAACCTTAAAGTACTACATAAATGCTAGCTATTATCATTTCAGTTATCATTAAAGAAATAATTTTGCCCAAGTGGACAATTGTATATGTAAATGTATGTCTATATAATGCTATATAATATATTTAAACCATACATTAAGCAAAATAGAAATCAATGCATGATAATGTGTATATTACAAATATGTAACAGTAATATACTATATGTCCTGTATAATCATTGTTTTAAGATATACATAATTTCTATGTAATAAATGTCTATATCTGTATGTGTATTAACCTACGTATACTCTATGTATATAATACACAGTGATGTATATCGTATATTTGTATATCTGCACACATAGGCACGTCACTGTAGAATTACAGAATGGAGTCCTGGAAAGGGTGCTAAACTGGGAGCCCAGAGACGTGGGTTTTAATCCTGGAGCTGCCCTGAATCAACCAATTCCCAAGCATTTCTGAGGGCCTGATCTATGCTAGCACAGATGCTCTGCTGGGCCCCGGGGACCCAAAACCAAAACCCCACTACTCCCTGCCCTCCACGAGTTGATATTCTTCTCTGAGGAATAACTTTAGGGAGATCAGTAAATGGAAAATGGAGAAGAAACAAGTAGAGGTGGGGAGTAGGGGACAGGGGAGACGTTCTAGCCAAGGAAAAGAGAAAGGCGTTTTCAAGAGTGGAGCCCTTCTAAGCCATGAAGAGAATTGATGAGGCCTGAATGCAGACTGAAACATACTAGATTTCATTTTCTTTCTACTTCTATTTTTTCTTTTTTTGGTTTGAGATCTCTTCTACAAAATAGCTAATATTGAGAAATGCATTATGGGATCATACGAGTAAAAGTCTATATTAGATTGCTTACTTTCTCAAAGAAGGGGAGATGGGTAGAGGGGAGGAGGAAGAGAATTTGAATCTCCAAACTTTAAACAAGAATGTTACAATTTGCTTTTACATGTAATTGGGGGAAATAAAATATTAATTTAAAAAGATAAAAAATTTGGAGATGACATGAAAGTGGGAGGGAGCGATAGCATCTTCTGTGACAGCATCAGGATCCAAAGAGGTCTTCAAAGATCAGAGCATTTGACTGAACCAAGAAGATGAAATCCAATGACAAATCAATTAAAAAGTCTTATGATACCACTATGAAGTTTATTTCCTAAGGTGATTAGGGGAAAAGGAAAAGAATCAATGTGTTCTAAAATATTTACAGTGACTCTCTCTGTGGCAGCAAAGGTCTGGAAATTGAAGAAATGGAAGGGATGCCCATCAGTTGGGGGATGGCTAAACAGGTTGTAGTTGGGATGGGATACTACTTCACTGTAAGAAATGAATAACTGGTTAATTAAAGAAAACATGGAAAGACTAAATGAAGTTATGAAGAATGAAACCAGCAGAACCAAGAGAACTATATATACAACAACAGAAATACGGTTTGAAGAATGCCTTGTGGATGTCCACCTCCAGAGGAAAAACTGATGAATAGAAAGAAGTAAAACATGATTTTATATTTACATAGATCTTTTTGTCATATGATGCCATCTCTATAGGGGAGGGGGAAGAGGGAGGGAATTAACTGTGTATTTTAAAGTAATAAATAAACAAATTAATAAATAAATTTAAATTTAAGAAAAGGACTGGGCATGCCAATTGATTTTTTTAAGTCTTATTCTTCAGTACGAAAAAAATCAGCTTCACTGATAAAGTCTTGGGAGGTCTATTTAGGAAATCATTATACTGAAAATGATCTGTAGTGGAATTTGCTACAGTGGGGGGAAAAAAGAAACTGAGTTTCATTCAGACAAATGATTTGTTTAGCAATGCATGCAGTCTTGATAAACCAAAGAAGCCTGATTTCTCGGCATTAATATACAGTTTGGAGGAAATGAAAAATCGAAAACACAGCATTCGAGAGGTTGAAATATTTTATTTCTCAGTCATGGAGGTGAAGAGATTGGGAGACTGAGGTGGGAGGGAAAAGGGTTAGTTTTGTGACATTCCTTAAGCAGCAGGGAGACCTTTGGGAGGGGGGGATAATCTGGGGATCTAAAATCAGGTGACTTACAAGCAGCTGAGATGCATAGCCAGGTAGAGGGTGACACACACATACACCGGGGAACTGGAGAGAGGGAAAGAAAGAGTTGAGAGAAATGAAGAGAGAGAAGAGATTGATCTTCCCCTCCCTTCCCCTTGGGGAAGGTAACCCAGCTTTGTCTCCTTGACGGACAGAGTATGTCTCCTCAGAGAGTGGTTTGGGAGGTAGAGATTAAAACTAGCAGCAAGAGCTTTAGTGAAATGGCACCCAGCTTCCCTTTTGGTCTCAGCTATGGTTGAAAGACCAGATGGACCTTCCTGTCTTGGGGTCCTTCAAATACTGAGACTGCCACTTCTCCTCCCCCCCAAACCTGGAGTTACTCCTCTGCTCAGAGGAGAGGATGACTCCTTTGGATCTAGTTATTTGGATCCCCAGGATCCTGAGTTAGCCCTCCCTTTTGGGGAGAGGGATGGTTCTCCCCAAATCTTCAGCCCCATTTCTTAGTCAAGAATTAGGCAGACCTGATCTAAGTAGTAACACTTTACTTGGGATCACTCAGGAAGGGAGAGATGAAGGTATTAGGTGAGGAAAGTGGGTAGCAGGAATCCCTACTGACTGGCAGACTGACCCCCCCCCCAAATCTCAGGCATCCAGGCTTTCAGCATTCACCCCTTTTCCAGTGGTTTGGTCCCTACTCTCCAGCTAATCTAGTTAGAGTAATGGAGTTCAGGACAAGTTGGGGAGGGGGGGGGTAAATAATCTTTGGAGGGAAGATTTTTCAGTAGACAGCTTTCTTCAAAGTCCCACGTTCCAATGCCTCAAGCTGAGTAAGAGATTTCAGGTGTTCACTGGGAAAGTGTTTTGTAATTGTGTTCACATAATTCCTACGGTGGAAGTGTGCTGTTGGTCCACGTGGGTTGATTTTGTACCCTGCGACTTTGCTGAAGTTATCTCCACTAGCTTTTAATTGATGTCCTAGGATTCTCTACGTATACATCATCTCTTCTGCAAAGAATGACTGCTAAGTTTCTTCATTTCAACTTTAATTCCATCAATTTCTTTTTCTTCTCTAATTGCTAC
Organism: Monodelphis domestica; assembly: GCF_027887165.1. NCBI lineage: Eukaryota > Metazoa > Chordata > Mammalia > Didelphimorphia > Didelphidae > Monodelphis > Monodelphis domestica. The sequence goes on along the minus strand of NC_077228.1, from coordinate 12,668,102 downwards.
TGCTAGAACTTCTATTACACTATTAAAAAATAGAGGTGATAATGGGCATCCTTGCTTCACTTCTGATCTTATTGGGAAGGCTTCTAACTCATCCATTACAGATGATACTTGCTGATAGTTTTAAATAAATACTACTTATTATTTTGAGGAAAGGCCCTTGCATTCTTATGCTTTCTAGTGTTTTCAATAGGAATGGGTATTATACTTTAGGAAAAGCTGTTTCTATATCTAGTGAAATAATCATGTGATTTCTATTAGTTTGATTATGGATATGGTCAATTATGTGGATGGTTTTCCTAATATTAAAGCAGCCTTGCATTCCTGGTATAAATCCCACTTGGTCATAAAGAATAATCCATGTGATATATTGCTATAGTCTCTTTGCTAGGATTTTATTTAAGATTTTTGCATCTGTGTTCATTAAGGAGAAAAGCCTATAATTTTCTTTCTGTTTTTGGTCTTCCTGGTTTGAGTATTAAGTACCAAATCACAAGAATTTGATCAGGAGAATTCATGTTTATAGTAGAAGTCAATCAGTTAGAATCTATGTGCCAGACTTTGGGCTAAACACTTCTCACAGCAATGGACTATATGAAGATTGGATTTAGCTATCTCCTGATTGAAACAATGAAGGTACTTAGCTCTTCCTTTATAGTGAAGCTTGAATTGTAAGCTACAATCTATTTTTAGGTTTTAACTACAAAAAGGTGTTAAGTAACTACAAAAGGTGGACTTACCAAAAGAGGTGTTAAGTAACCCAAAAAGATATAATCTAACCCAAGAAGGTGAGAACTAAAGAATGGGCAGTCCTTGAGAAAATCTAACCAAAGAAGGTGAGAACTAAAGAATGGGCAGTCCTGGAGAAAAGTGTCTGCTGTGATTGGTAGACGTGAAATTTAGGAGAGGTGACACAAGAGAAAAAGATCTTTAAGAAGAGGACCAAAAGGCAGAAGGGGATCATTCGGATTCAGACATTCAATTCATTCGGACTCAGACATTCAGGCAGTCAGTCACCCAGGCTTAGAGTAAAGGATGGAGGAGCGACTGGAAGACCAACACCCAGACTTCTTTTAAGATGTCACTGTTGGAGAGTGAAAAGCTGACTTAGTGACCCAGCCTTTCTGGAGGCATGAAGCCTCCAGGTAAGGCCCATCATCTTGAGGCTCTCTTCCCCTGGCTGGGGCTTAGAAATTCTAAATGATAACAGAAGAAGCCTGAGTTTTCTCTCTCTCTCTCCCTCATTCCTTAATATCTTCCTTCTATTGTAAATATTGTAAATAAACTACCATAAATTCCATTTACTTTAGTAATTCATTTTGGGATTTAGAAATTAAATCCCTGGTGACCACCTAATTAATATATTATCAGAGTCCAACCACAATTAATTTAACAACTAGAAACACAACTGTAGATTAGGGAATAGCTAGACAAATTGTGGCATCTAAATATAATGGGATATTATTTAGTCAGGCACTGAGTTAAGCACTTTGGGCATAAAGAAAAACAAAAGATAAGATTAATTCTAAATATTACTGTAAATATAAAGAATACAAGGAAGCATGGGAAGACTAATATGAACTGATGCAAAGTGAAGAAACCAGACGTAGGAAAATATATACAATGTCTGCAACAATATAAGGAGCAGAGAGGGGGGACAAAGCAAACCCCATATAAAAGAGATAAAATATACCTCGCTGGCATCTTTCTAGCATTAAGGATTGTGCATACTGTATTTACTGGGGAACTTAACAGTTGTGTTTGGCTTTTTTCCTCCTTTTTTCTTTCTTACTTTATGATATGCCTCTCTTTCATGAGGGAATGGGGAGGGATATATTGGGGGATAAAGTGATGAAAAACAACTGATACAAATAAAATTCTTAAAAGAATGTTAATAGGTTGACTACATAACTGAATCCCCTGTTTATGGAATTTAGGAGAATTGGGGAAAAGGGCAACTATTTGTAAGACTTTAGACTTGCATGTGCCTTTTAGTGTAACAAATTTAACTCACATTCTTTGTCTAGTTCTCTACTTCATCTGTATCCCAGAACTAGATTCTTATAGCCTGAAACCCAGACCCTTATTCTCATCAGATTTCAACCCTTCCCTCTTTGGATCTTTTTGGGAGTCTCTGGTTTTGAATCTACTCCTGTATCTGAGAATTCCTCCTGCCTTTGGTCCTTTGCAGTTAAAAATGCATCTCCATTTTTTTTTTGGTATTAGCATTTTGCTTCTTATTTCTGATCTCTGTCTGCACAAGAAATCTCTCATTACACAATTATATCCCTTATGGAGTAGGAGTTAGGTTCAAGCTCTCTCTACCACAGCTCTTGCTCAATCATGGTTCTCACACAGGCCCAATCTAGGACCCCATCAGAAAAGAGATCATAGGATACAGTATAGTTCTGAGCAAAGCTAAGGGGAGGTGGGACAGAGAAAAATAAATAGAAAATAGAACACTGTGGCTAAAGCAATGAGCATGTGAAGTGAGTTAGACTGACATTCTTCTGGATAGAGGAAATGTGACTATAGGAAAAGAAGCTGAGATTTGAACTCAGACCCCATGACGTCAAATTTAATGCTTGTTCCATTTTACCAGAACAAAGATGATTTCCACAACTGATAGACTAGAAAGCATATTACTATCCCAATTACAGAGAAAGGGACACACTTGGATGGATTAATTAGTTTGCCCAACATCATCCAGCTATTATATGGGGTCTTCTGGTTTCAAGTGATGCTGTTTGTATTACTCCACGGCTGTGTCTCCCCATGTCTTGGTTTGTGGTGTATCTCTCTCACTTCTGGCTCATTCAGATCCTAATTTATGGACATGCCATCCAAATGCCATTAAAAGGAGAGAAAACCCAGAAGCACCATTGTCTGTCTACAGTCCTCCCAAACCTTGGACACATTCATTATTCCAAGATCCTAATTATATTCTGCCCAATGCATTTGCCAGTCAGAGATGCATTGCTTTGTAACATCTCTTCAATTACTGTCTTGAAGTATTCTTTAAATAATTCTTTAAATATTCTTTATATATTTTATTCTTTAAATTCTTTAAAGTGTTCTTTAAATAATTTATTCACATTTAACTTTTCATGCACAGATATCTTATCTTGTCTGTCCAGAAGAGGGCAATCAGGCTGGTGAAGAGGCCCATGAGTGGTTTATGCAGAAATGGGGAGTCTTTTGCCTAAGACTTAAGAAGGGTATAATAACTCTAAAAAAACCATTTGAAGGGTTATGAAAGGATGATTCTGCTTGACCCTAAAGACTCAACTAGGATAATGCAGTGTTGGTTGCAAGAAACAAGTTTGGCCTGATATAAGGAGAAATCTGCCTTCAAATGAGAACTTTCTGAAAGTGAAATCAGTTGTCTTAAGAGATAAAGGATTTCCCTTCCCTAGAGGGCTGCAGGCAAAGTCAGGATAACTCCTTGTGTGAGAGATGTGGTGGTAGGAGTTCTTGTTAAGGTGTAGGATGAGCTAGCTGCCCTGTGAAGCAACTAGCAAATAGGGATGCTAATGGCACCTACCTCTCAGGGTCGTTGAGAGATCCTATGAGATCATATTTGTAAAGCACGTAGCATGTAGTAGGCATCACATAAATGCTACCTATTATTAGTCTGAGGTTTTCAATTCTTGAAATCTAGTGATTTTATGATTGTATGCTTCCTAAGGGCAGGAATCACATCTAAAAGTTTGACATGTCTTACAATAAGTATTAACAACAATAATAATAATAACTAGAGGGCAGCTGGGTGGCTCAGTGGATTGAGAGACAGGCCCAGAGATGGGAGGTCCTGAGTTCAAATTTGACCTCAGACAATTTCTAGCTGTGTGACTCTGGGTAAGTCACTTAACCCACATTGCCTGGCCCTTACCACTCTTCTCTTTGGACCCGGAAGAGAGAGGCTAAGGATTTAAAAGAAATCATCATCTCACTCTAGTGCAAACATCAATAACATGGAAATAAGTTTTGATCAAGGACACATGTAAAACCCAGTGGAATTGTGGGTCACCTACAGAAGGGAGTGGAAGGAGGGGAGGGAAAGAACATGAATCTTGTAACCATGGAAAATATTATTTTTTTAAAATATAAATTAATTTATTTAGTCAATTTAGAATATTATTCCTTGGTTACAAGAATCATATGATTTCCCTCCCTCCCCTCCACTCAACCTTCCCATAGCTGAAGCACAATTCCACTGGGTATTACTCATGTCCTTGATCAAAACCTATTTCCATGTTGTTGGTGTTTGCATTAGGATGCTCATTTAGAGTCTACATCCCCAGCCACATCCCCTCGACCCATGTGATCAAGCAGTTGTTTTTCTTCTGAGTTTCTGCTCCCACAGTTCTTCCTCTGGATGTGGATAGTGTTCTTTCTTGTAGATCCCTCTGAGTTGTTCAGGATCACTTCATTGCCACTAATGGAGAAGTCCATTACATTCGATTGGACCACGGTGTGTCAGTCTCTGTGTCAGGCTTAGTGCTCTAGGTGGGGGAGGGGGTCCTGGGACCTTCCTTCTTCCTTCCCCTTAAACCCAAGTGTTCTCGAATTCTGGCTTTTTGGGGGCATACCTTTTAAATTTTGTCCAGCAGGAGGGTTCCTTGCCTCTGTCTTATAGTTAGGTTTGATTTTCAGTCCCCTAGGAACAGTTAGCTTGTAATTGGTAAGGAAGGGTTTTCAGAGGTCCGAACTTTCACTGCCTCTATGCTGCCGTCTTGACTCCAACCCCGCCAAGGGGAAATATTATAAATTGACTAGTTAAATAAATTTTTTTAAGTCATCATCATTAGAATTTATAAAGTGCTGGTTATGTGCCAGGCATTATCTAAAGTACTTTACATATATATCATTTGACTCGGGGTTGTTTAAAACCCTGAAATGCAGGTACTATTTTATATTTTACTAGTTAGGAAACTGAGGCAAATAGAGATGCAGCTATTGACGCAAAGCAACATAATTGACAGATATTTGAGGCTGGATTTGAACTTCCTTGGGTGAGGGAAATTCCCCAGAGGAGAATCAGGCTTTGAATGAAATTTGGGCAGGGTGGGGCAGCCAAAAGAGTGCTATTTGCATGCAGCATGGCATTTAGGAAGTTTTGAGAGTTTTCTTTATCTCCTGGCCATATTCAAGCCCTTATTTCTTATTTGTGCTTCTGTCTCTCTCAGACCTAATTAAACATGCTGCATAATGAGTGAGGGAATGAATCGTTCTCCCCAGACATCTCAGGATAAAACAACCTGCCAGGCTTGCCACCTTGTAAATTCCCATCGTTTCTCAGGAAGGGAGAGAGGGCTACACAGTCTCATCCAATGATGTTTTCAGCTGATTCTGCCCTACATCGAAACTTGAGACATCCATAAGCTCATCACCGAAGTCCCTCCCTCCATCAAAGCACATCACAACCCTCTCTACCCTTCTCCTCTCCCAGAGTTGGTCTTTCTAATTTTTGAGGCTGAAAAAACCATCCCCTTTTAGCCAACCTTCTGAAGATGAGCATTTCCGGACTTAGTCACTAAGTGAGGCATAAAGCTTCTAGTGTGACTATAACTAGAGCCTTTCCAGCTTAACCAGCCTGAAAGAACTGACGCTCCTCTGACTTCCCCTTCCAAGACATCATCACAGCAGGTGATGATAAAGAATTAGCGTAGACCTTCAGCAGAAGGGAGGATACAGTGGCAAAGCACGCCGGGTTAGGAGCCAGAGGGCTTGGGATGGATGTCCCAATTCTACCATTCCTGCCTCCATGACCTTAGGCAAGTTGCTTAACAACTCTGGTCTATTTCCTCATTTGCAGAATCAGAGAGTTGGATTCGGTAACTCCAGTTTGTTTATTTGTGTGTTTTTTCCCTGATTTGAAATTATCAGCTAAATCAGAGTTTAATTCATTAGATTTTTATTGAATGCATGAATGAAGCCCAAAGAATTCATCCCCCCCCCCCCCCCCCCCCCCCCCGTTTCTGAGTATCAGGTCGAATTGGTTCACACACTCTGTTTTTATTAGCTGGTTCAACCAATGTAATGCAGTAGGAAAAGCACTAGCTCTAGGGGCAGAGATCCTGGATTCAAATCCCATTTCCTGTGACCCCAGACAAATGTTTTATCCTCTTTGAGTTGCACTTACCTCATCTGTAAAAGAAGAGGAGTAGACTACATGGCCTCTGCGGTCCCTTCCAGATCAGCATCTAGGACCCTTTGAGATGGAAATAGGAAATAAAAAGAGATGGCTTTAATGTTGTGGATAGGGTTTTCATAACTCTCTCCCTTCTATCTTATCTGATCCTTCTAACAACCCTAGGAGCTAGGTACCCCAGATGTTAATTCCCTCATCTTACAGATGGGGAAACTGAAATTTTGAGAGATGATGTGATCAAAGCTAGTAAGCATAGAGGGAAAGATTTGAATCCAGTACTATCCTCAATTCAAATAAGTCTATGACTTTGGAAAAGATACTTTAATTCCCTAAGCCTCAGTTTCCTCATATATAAAACAGTGACAGTTTTTTTCATGGAGTATAAGGTTTTGTTTTTTATCCCCAGATGTTCCTTCATTGTCTCATTATGGTATGGAAGTAATTATGGATTCCTGAAGGCTAAGCCAGCAGAATATAAGCTCTGGCATGTTCTGCTACAATAGGAAAGCTTTAACCCCAGTAACCTACCAAGTCTTTTTCCCAGAGGATGGACCAAGCTAATCATGGAGAGGCAATCTTGTGATGCCTTTTTCTTGTTGTTGCAATGGAAATCCATAAAACAGACTGAAAATGTTCCTCCATCTTGTACGGCCCCTTCCATTTCTGCAATGATGGTGATATATTGGTGGACAAATAAGTAAAGGGTAATAAGAATCATACAGTATTTAGACTTGTTAATAAGCTTTAATTTGACTGATAATATTCCCAACCAGAGAACCTAGTTCAGTGACTAATGAGTGTACATACTACTGGAAGAGCTGACTCATATCCATTTTCACCTTCTGTTATAAATGCAATTAGAAGGGGGCAGCTGGGTGGCTCAGTGGATTGAGAGCCAGGCCTAGAGACAGGAAGTCCTAGGTTCAAATCTGGCCTCCGACACTTCCCAGTTGTGTGACCCTGGGCAAGTCACTTGACCCCCATTGCCTAGCCCTTACCACTCTTCTGCCTTGGAGCCAATACACAGTATTGACTCAAGACGGAAGGTAAGGATTTTAAAAAAATAAATGCAATTAGAAGGAAGAAGGCTGGTAAATGGAAAGATGGTAAATGGAAGGATATAGCTCATACGCACTCCTTGGAGGAGGTAAGAAAGGTGATGGCAGAGTGGGATGCATTTTCTTTTATTTTTAAAACTCTTACCTTCTGTCCTACTATTGATTCTAAGAGAGAAGAATGGCAAGGGCTAGGCAATTGGGAATGAAGTGACTTACCCACCTTCACACAGCTAGGATGTGTCTGAGATCAGATTTGAACCCAGGTCCTCCCAACTCCAAGCCTGGTATTCTATTCACTATGCTACCCACCTGCTCCATCAAAGTGAGTTTTATTGAGTTCCCAGAGGTAATAAGACCCATTGTTTCATGGGACATTTGCAATCATTTAAAATATTTTCTTCATATCAGTCTTTTTGTAGAAGAGATCTCAAATGAAAAAAGAAAACAAAACGAAGTAGAAAGAAAGTAAAATACTGTTTTACTGCAGTTTCAGTCTGCATTCAGACTCCATCGGGTATTTCTTGGAGGGCAGAGGGTGCTGGGCATCAGTCTCTGGGATTACCTTGGATCACCTCATTACTGAGAATAGCTAGGTCATTCACAGTGTTTTGTCAAAAAAAAATTGCTGTCACTGTGTACTATGTTCTTATGGTTCTGCTTTGGTTCTTTGCTTTGCATCAGTTCATATAAGTCTTTACAGGTTTCTCAAAATTCATTCTGCTTGGCAATTCTTCTGGCACAGCTGTATTCCATCACAATCACGTACCACAGCTTCTTCAGTCACTCCCAACTGACAGACAACCCTTCCATCTCCAAATCGTTGTTACCTCAAAAAGAGGTGCGATCCATATTGTTGTATGAATAGGACCTTTCCCCTGTTTTTGGGCCTCCTTGTGATACGGTGGCCATTCTGCATTGCAGGACAATTGGTAAATATTTGTCTAAAGATCACCATGAACACGACCGGCGCTTATGTGCCAAGATCGGGGACCAAAGATGAAATGGTGAAGAAACTCTACGACGAGTAATGATAAGACCTTCCATAACGAATCAACATAACACTTTGGTGACTTCAACTCAAAGGTGGGAAAAGGCGAGGGAGAAGGTGAGGGCAGGTAGGATTGATGAAGAAGAAATGAAAGGCACCAAAGGCTACTAGATTATACAGAAGCCCAAAGATTCCATCTAACACGGACACTCAGAACAAGCAATTGTTAGGTACCAGGCATGACAAGTACCTGCCTGTGTGCAGTCAGACCATCAAGTCATCAGAACTAAGGTAAAAAAACCTAACATGGGGAAAGAATAACAATGGGAATAAGATACAGAATTGAATCAACTTAAGGCTGAAATACTTACATGAAAGTCAAATATCAAACTTGAATGGACCACAGGAACAGTATCAACACTGACTAGAATACTTTTATCCAGGCTAACAGATGTTAATCAATTGCTCCAAGACAGAGACCTAAACACCCCCCTCAACCCCCCCCCCCCCCCAGAAAGAAGACTCTTAGTAAGCACCTGACTTACTTGCCAGATGGAAGGAGACAGCTGCCAAAGACAATTCTGGGTTAGAATTTGTAGTTTTCTTTGTAAAATCTCACTCAAAAAGTGATTGACAATTATGATTGTTATCACCTCATGAATCATAGAGAAGCATTGGAGAGGAGAACCAGCTCAAGAAAGCTTGCTAAGATATTGGCATCCCAAGGGTACTGCGGGATGAAATAGGAAAGAAGAGTACAAAGGGAGAAAAGTGGAAAAGATTTGTAGAAATGATTTTAAAACCTGTTTCCATCATATAGGATGGTGGAACAACAAAGCTCGTGTCCTAACCTCATAGTGCCGAGGAGGTATGTAGAAACGTTACAAAAGAGGACAAAGGGGAAGGCAGACAAAGGGAATGAAGAATATGGAGCAGAGATCCATACTTGGGAAGCCATAGAGCTGTGAGAACCTTAAGAAACTGACATAAGGGAGGGAGAAAGCCTGGAAGGAAAACCAACAAACATTAATGCAGAAAAAAAACGTGATCAGAAGGACCCACACATTTACTTCTTCTTCTATTAGACCAAATCCTTATGCTAGTAGTCTATACCTTAATTGAAAGCATTTTATATGTTATGGCATATTTTTATTTATTTGTTGACCATTTTCCAGTTACATTTTAAATGTTTTTATTTATTTATTTGTTTGTTTATTCATTCATTCATTTGTTTATCTATCTATCCATCTATTTGTTTATTTATTTATTTTTGTAAGCCTTTACCTTCCATCTTAGAATCAATACTGTGTATTGGTTCCAAGGCAGGAGAGTGGTAAGGGCTAGGCAATGGGGGTCAAGTGACTTGCCCAGGGTCATGCAGCTGGGAAGTGTCTGAGGCTAGATTTGAACCCAGGACCTCCTGTCTCTAGACCTGGCTCTCAATCCACTGAGCTACCCAGCTGTCCCCAATGTTTTTATTTTTTCAGTGACACGTAGAAACTATTTTTGACAATTATTTTTTGACATTTTAAAAATCAGATTTTCTCCCTTTGAAGACTTTTTTTTTATGAGGACATTAATAGGCTACAAAAAAGCTTTCACAAGTGATAATCAATATATTCATAGTATAGAGAAAATACAATTACATTGGACATGTAATTGTTGGCTACAAAAATGCATTTGATTTGGTAGAACAAGGCACTAGTGTATGAGCTCTCATACAACAAGGGACCTCTAGAACATTCCTACATCGGAATTATCCACATTTTCTTGGAAGATATAACAACAGAAATGTTGTTTGTTGTTGCTCTTTGTGACCCCTTCCGGAGTTTTCT